>NC_134357.1:254653461-254987275 GCF_048569485.1 Anomaloglossus baeobatrachus
ACTACCATCCACAAGAGCTGTGGGGAAGAGCACAGGAGTTTATGCAAAATACTAAGACTAGATGGACGCAAGGAGAGCAAGAAGAAGAGGACAGCACAGTAGAAGACAACCAGGATGAAGATGTAGAACTAAAGGATGAAGAGCCAGATATCACAGCTTTATAATACCTCTACTTGTTATACAGTGTAAATGTGAGGGTTCAATTATCAGATTGGTCAAAAAAAATTTTGTAATGGTTCCCAAAAATACACGTTCTGAATGTACCCTACCGATTTATACTCCTCAACATCAAACAGGAAAAGTCATGGAATTACAGGATGAAAAAATGGAAACAAAAAGTTTCCAAACATTTTGATGTATTCAGCATCGAGTATGAGTACACACACAAACACTTACACACTTTGGCTAATATCAATGCGATTGTTAATGATTGTCTGAGCAATGTTCTTCAATGCTGAATGCACTTGGGTAACTAGTCATCAAGATCTGCTGCTTACAGCTGCCTTTGCAATTGTCTAGTCATGTGTGCAATCACTGACAAGTCCAGAGATGCGGTAGCAAGATTCGACCACACCGACTGCTCACCATACAAACATCATGTGGCCTGGCTCGCTGTATTGCGAAACGGATCCCGGGACACTCTGGAGAAATTCCAGGACTTCTCCTTGGTGTTGCAATTTAAACATGAGGGATGTATGTAGTATATTGTAATTATTTTTTTTACCATATTGGGCCAAGTAAAGGAGTTTTCCCCTTTTAGAAAATCTTGGTCCTATTGGGTATGGAAAAAAATACAACAACCGTGCTTTACTCACCCTCCTCTGGTTTGGTGCTGACTAACACTGCTCCCGATGTCTGCTATTGGCTGTGGCACTGAGATTACGTCAGCGAGTCCAGAGACGCTGAGGGGTGTGCTCCATCTACAGAGCCACTGAGCTCACCGTTTGGTTGCCATCTTATCAACAGGACATCAGCACCACAGCCAATACCAGACACCAGGACTCTGGAAATGGAGAGGGAATAAAGCCCTTAACTGTACCTGGCAGCAACATTTTCTGAAAGAGGAC
The DNA here is from genome assembly GCF_048569485.1 of Anomaloglossus baeobatrachus. Lineage (NCBI taxonomy): Eukaryota > Metazoa > Chordata > Amphibia > Anura > Aromobatidae > Anomaloglossus > Anomaloglossus baeobatrachus. Next base: position 254,654,529 of record NC_134357.1, read on the forward strand.
AACTCCATTTACTGTTGGGGAGCTATAACAATTACTCTCACCATGCAATTATTGGTTATAGGGGACTAGGTAATGTTTAACCCCCAAGCCTGATGTCCTGGAGGAATCCAAACCCTTCTTTCAGGAAGGTCCTCTTGCTGTAGTTTTTGGGGCATATGTTACGGTTTCCTATGCAACATACAGTGCTTATAGTAATACACACCCTATGAGACATTCCAAGGGCAAAAATCTCTCAGATTTAGTTAATGAGAGCATCCAAAAATCAGACAGGAACCTGTGGAGCCCTTACTGGTCTTGCACTGATCACTAATGAGAATACTCCAAACACCCAATGCCCATTACTCCCATAGTCTATTGGGGTGGTGTACTTATTTTTTTTTTTCCCAATTAACAATACTGGACTGACACATCCTTTTCTCTTTTGCTCTATTAATGTAGTGCTTGTTGTATAATGTGTATAAATGCTGCAAGTAGGCCCAATATTTACAGTTACAGGCTTGTATTATATGTACTAGAAATAAAAATCATCATTGAGAAATTTGGAATCTGTGTCTTCTTCAGAAACTGTTAAATAGTAAAGACGTTACGAAAATGTACATAGAAACGATCGATTTGTAGTACAACTGCAGAGCAAATGGGGGCGGCTTTTCTATTGTGCCCTCTTTTCCTCCAAAGCATGAAAGGTAGGATGTGCCATCAGTCTTTTTCTTAGATTACAGGGTTATACTCCTGCTCTTCAGCCCCATTTTGCATACAATACGTCTGATCAGCATATCCAGGTATATAAACTGTGTTCTCTAGCGGTTAAGTGCAATTGTTCACAAAAAGGTCCCAAGGCGACCATATCCGTTGATATTTTTCCAGCTGGTTGTTAATACATGCGGTGAGGTACTCAAATCGCTTTGTCTCTTGAATTCTCAGCTCCAGGTCTTGAATAGTAGGGGGGAAAAGTCTTCTTCCAGAATGAGAATATGAGACATTTCGCCGAAGTCCAAATATGTAGGAGCAGTCTGGCCGAGTCCCTTGAGATACCCCTAGGTGGAACATTGAGAAGATAGTTGAATGGATCTAAAGCGACCTCATACCCCAGAACTCTATGAATCAAATTCCCCACCTCTCTCCAAAACGTAGCAAGGACTTCACAGTCCCAAAAAAATGTAGGCAAGAGACCTCTTGTCCCTCGCACACCTCCAGCATTGGTCCGGTGTGTTGGGGAAGAGCCTATTCAGGAATTCTGGGGTGTGGTACCAATGCATCAGTATTTTGTATTGGTTCTCCTTTTGTGTAGTGCATATGGAGGTTTTTGCTGCCCGTTCCCAGATGGTCTGCCACATTTGTCTCGGAATCACTTTTCCTAAATACGTCTCCCATTTCGTCATGTACAAGTGCTGTACTTCTACATGTGAAGAGAGCATGTCATAGAGTCGTGAGATTAATCCCTTAGTTGATGAGCCCTGCCTGCAGAGGCCCTCAAATGGAGTAAGTTTGGGGAATGTAGTAGATTTGATCATTGATATGGCTAAGTGACGTATCTGAGCATAGGTGTAGAAAGCTTCTTTAGGAAGTCTAAATTTTTCTCGTAGGACCGCAAAAGGGGAGTATTGTGTTAGCGCAGGGATCAATTATATCCACAAAGCGAAAGAGCCGTGCCTGAACCCATGGGGTCGTCACATGACTATCTGCACTATTCTGCAAGGCTGGTGTGTATACAAATGGTGTCAGTGGAGATTCAATTGGTGCTAGTGAAAAGACCTTCCTGGCCATTCGCCAAATTCGTCTCGTGAGTGCCATGGGCCCCAAAAGACTCGCATCTGTGGCATCTGAAAAGTCTTCGTGCAGTAAGGCATCTGGGTGGACAGGGACTAGCCAGTCTTGTTCCACCTCTCTCCATCTATCCACTGAGGTCAAATTGGTCCAGGCGGGGATGCGTCTCAGGTGTGTAGCAGTGTAGTGTTTCCATATATCAGGGAAAGCTAGGCCACCCAGTTTTCTGGGAGACATCAACACCTTCTGAGCAAGTCGGTGGCGTTTGTGAGCCCAGACAATTATTTAACAATTTCTGGATTCGTCGGATCACCAGTCTCGGGATCGGTACGGGTAGTGTCTCTAGCAAATATAGTAATCTTGTAAGTATCGTCATTTTAACGGAGGCCATTCTCCCGAAAAACGATAGGTGGAGCTTATCCCATTTGGCTAGAGTTTTTTTTAAGATCTTCCAAAAAAGAGGGGAAATTATGTGAGTAAAGCGCTTTGTATGTGTCTGTTAAGTGAATCCCTAAGTATTTTAAATGGTCTTTTTTCCAGGTGTATGCAAATGCCGATTGTAGTGTTGCGATGGTCAATGGTTTCAGGTTAAGTGGTAGAGCCTCCGTTTTTGTATCATTAATTTTGTATCCCGACAGGTTACCATATTCAGTTAGAATTGAATGTAGGTTGGGCAGGGAGATCAGGGGATTTCGTACTGTTAAAAGGACGTCGTCTGCAAAGAGCGACAATTTATACTCGCGTCTTCCCACCTGAATTCCTTGAATGTCTGGACTCTCCCTAATCTGCGTAGCTAGGGGTTCTATACATAGTACGAATAATAAGGGGGATAAGGGACACCCCTGTCTGGAGCTGTTATAAATGGGGAAAGCAGGTGACAACGCGTGGGGAAGCTTCACCGAGGCATCGGGGTTCGCATATAAGCCCCGGACAGCCTGCAGAAAAGGTCCCTCGATGCCAAATCTTTTAAGCGTGGCAAATAGGAAAGGCCAACCTAGCTTATTGAAGGCCTTTTCCGCATCGAGACTGAGAAGCAGGCCCTCTCCCTTTTGGCGGTTTAATGCATCTATGAGGTCGATCGTTCGTCTGGTGTTATCTCCCGCTTGCCTATTCAAGACAAATCCCACTTGATCTCCATGAATCAGCCGCGGGAGGAACACATAGTCTGGTGGCAAGGATTTTTGCAAATATTTTTAAGTCTGTGTTCAGCAATGATATTGGGCGGTAGCTCGCACAGTTCGAGGGATCTTTTCCAGGCTTTGGGATCACGGTTATGTGGGATTTCAGCATCGAGGGAGGGATTGGGTTACCGCTGAGGAATGAGTTGAATAGAGTCTGCATATGGGGGATAAGTGTATCTTGGAATACTTTATAGTATAGATATGAGAAACAGTCTGGTCCCGGGGCTCTTCCATTTGGGAGTTCTTTGATTGTGGAAGTCAATTCCTCAGTGGTAATTGGGGTATTAAGTGTGTTAAGGGCATCTGCATCTAATGATGGGAGTGATCGGGCGGCAAGATATTCGTTAAGTAAATGGGTTCTCGTTTCTATGTGACGGAAGAGTTGAGGGAAGTGAGTATAACTTGGCGTAATAGTGCCTGAAGGCATTCGCATGTCCCTGGGGGTCATATGTCAAATGTCCTCGTGTATCCCTGATAACCAAGGGTGTGGATTGCGCTTTTCGATCCCCGAGTTGTGCTGCAAGAAGGGAGTGGGCTTTATTACATTTCTTGTAGTATCGCTGTTTAGTAAATGCCAACATTTTCTCCACCTTCCTGATCGCCAAATCCTTCAGCCTACCCCTCACGGTTACAATAGATTTTAGTTTAGCAATAGAGTGTTTAGTAATTATGTCCCGCTCTAGTTTTGCAAGCTGACTGGTGAGCTCCCGGTGTTATCCCTCTGTGTCTCTTTTCATATGGGATGCCAATGAGATGCAACTACCCCTCATGACAGATTTATGCACCTCCCACAGGATAGACTGGGAGGAGACAGATCCCTTATTTAGTTGAAAGTAGTCCTCCAATTGACCATGTAGTTTAGATTAGTACATGGGAACCTTTAGAAGATTGTCATTGAGTCTCCAATGGCATACCTTCCTGGCTGGGGTAGAGTCACAGATGTCCAACAGTACAGGAGCATGGTCGGACCAGGTAATCTGGCCAATCTCAGAATTTCCAGCGAGGCGCAATGCCAGAAGATTCCCCCCAGGAAGGTGTCAATGTGCATGTTTGTGGAATGTGGATGCGAATACAATGTGTATTGTCGGGAGGTGGGGTTTGTCACTCGCCATAAGTCAAAAAGTGCATACTTGTGGATCAGGGCACGAAAAGCTTTTGATTGCCTGGGTATGTAGACTCCCGGCTGTCGGCCACTCAACAAGTGTCTATCTCTAACTTCTGAAAACGGGATATTAAAATCGCCTCCCATAAACAACATGGAAGGGAGCTCCCGAGTAATCTTATTTTGGACCCGTTCAAGGAAGGGTATTTTGCCTACGTTTGGAGCATATATATTGCATAAGACAATTGGGGCTCCTTTCATTCGTCCAGTCAGAATGATGTATCGACCCCTGGGATCTTTAATAGTCTTAATGATTTGAATTGGGCAACCATTGGCTATGAGGATGGCTACTCCTGCTCTCTTTTTATCACATGGAGCTGTGTATGCTGTAGGAAATTTACCCCGTGCAAAGTGAAATAAGCCTGTATCGTCGTGATGGGTTTCTTGTATAAACGCCACATCTGCCTTTGAGGTCTTTAACTCCTGCAGGGCCAATCGCCGCTTAACATTGGAGTTAAGCCCTTTAACATTTATGGTTATTATACGAATCATGGTTGCGTTTGTAGATGTTTAGTTGGGAATGGTCTTTAATCTTACCCCGCTTCAGCAGACGTACTTTTCTTATCTCCGCATAGTAGGTCTCCACCAGACTGCTCCTTTGCATCGCAGACATCTCAGTATGTTTCATGTAAGTCAAGTACAGATAATAGACATTAGGAAAACACATTAGGAAAGGAGGGGAACGACAAATAACATTTAGAATCATCACAAATGAATATGTCAACATTGGCAATAACTTTTCGGAATTAGTCTTTCCGGTCTTCAAAAATTTAAGAAGAACTGTGGTCGAGTGTCTATAATGAACGTATACGTAACAATAGAGTTAGCTCCCACTAGAGCTGTAGTTGCTCTAGGAGTCGGATTCACTCATAGGGGTCTGCGGATTCGGCTTCTAAACTAAGAACTCTGAAACAAAGATTTTTTTTTTTTAAAAAAAAAAAAAAAAAAGGAAAAGAATATACAACTGGCTTTATGCGTGTCTGCTCCCCGCAGTCGTCTTTAGCAGGTAATGAACAGTGCGGCCAAAGAAGGGAATTTTGTTTTACTTACCGTAAATTCCTTTTCTTCTAGCTCCAATTGGAAGACCCAGACAATTGGGTGTATAGCTTCTGCCTCCGGAGGCCACACAAGGTATTACACTTAATTAAAAGTGTAAAGCCCCTCCCCTTCTGCCTATACACCCCCCCCGTGCATCACGGGCTCCTCAGTTTTGGTGCAAAAGCAGGAAGGAGGAACTTATAAATTGGTCTAAAGTAAATTCAATCCGAAGGAAGTTCGGAGAACTGAACACCATTCAACATGAACAACATGTGTACACAAAGAACAACAGCCCGAAGGGAACAGGGGCGGGTGCTGGGTCTCCCAATTGGAGCTAGAAGAAAAGGAATTTACGGTAAGTAAAACAAAATTCCCTTCTTCTTTGTCGCTCCATTGGGAGACCCAGACAATTGGGACGTCCAAAAGCAGTCCCTGGGTGGGTAAAATAATACCTCGTAATAGAGCCGTAAAAAACGGCCCCTTCCTACAGGTGGGCAACCGCCGCCTGAAGGACTCGCCTACCTAGGCTGGCATCTGCCGAAGCATAGGTATGCACCTGATAGTGTTTCGTGAAAGTGTGCAGGCTCGACCAGGTAGCCGCCTGACACACCTGCTGAGCCGTAGCCTGGTGCCGCAAAGCCCAGGACGCACCCACGGCTCTGGTAGAATGGGCCTTCAGCCCTGAGGGAACCGGAAGCCCAGAAGAACGGTAGGCTTCGAGAATTGGTTCCTTGATCCACCGAGCCAGGGTTGACTTGGAAGCCTGTGACCCTTTACGCTGGCCAGCGACAAGGACAAAGAGTGCATCCGAGCGGCGCAGGGGCGCTGTACGAGAAATGTAGAGTCTGAGTGCTCTCACCAGATCTAACAAGTGCAAATCCTTTTCACATTGGTGAACTGGATGAGGACAAAAAGAAGGTAAAGAGATATCCTGATTGAGATGAAAGGGGAATACCACCTTAGGGAGAAATTCCGGAACCAGCCGCAGAACCACCTTGTCCTGGTGAAACACCAGGAAAGGGGCTTTGCATGACAGCGCTGCTAGCTCAGACACTCTCCGAAGTGATGTGACTGCTACTAGGAAGACCACTTTCTGCGAAAGGCGTGAAAGAGAAATATCCTTCATTGGCTCGAACGGTGGTTTCTGAAGAGCCATCAGCCCCCTGTTCAGATCCCAGGGTTCTAACGGACGGTTGTAAGGAGGGACTATGTGACAAACCCCCTGCAGGAACGTGCGTACCTGTGGAAGTCTGGCTAGGCGCTTCTGAAAAAACACAGAGAGCAATGAGACTTGTCCCTTAAGGGAGCCGAGCGACAAACCCTTTTCCAATCCGGATTGAAGGAAGGACAGAAAAGTGGGCAAGGCAAATGGCCAGGGAGTAAAACCCTGATCAGAGCACCAGGATAAGAATATCCTCCACGTCCTGTGGTAGATCTTGGCGGACGTTGGTTTCCTGGCCTGTCTCATAGTGGCAATGACCTCTTGAGATAACCCTGAAGACGCTAGGATCCAGGACTCAATGGCCACACAGTCAGGTTGAGGGCCGCAGAATTCAGATGGAAAAACGGCCCTTGAGACAGCAAGTCTGGTCGGTCTGGTAGTGCCCACGGTTGGCCCACCGTGAGATGCCACAGATCCGGGTACCACGACCTCCTCGGCCAGTCTGGAGCGACGAGGATGGCGCGGCGGCAGTCGGACCTGATCTTGCGTAACACTCTGGGCAGCAGTGCCAGAGGAGGAAACACATAAGGCAGTTGAAACTGCGACCAATCCTGAACTAATGCGTCCGCCGCCAGAGCTCTGTGATCTTGAGACCGTGCCATGAATGCCGGGACCTTGTTGTTGTGCCGTGACGCCATTAGGTCGACGTCCGGCATCCCCCAGCGGCAACAGATCTCTTGAAACACGTCCGGGTGAAGGGACCATTCCCCTGCGTCCATCCCCTGGCGACTGAGAAAGTCTGCTTCCCAGTTTTCTACGCCCGGGATGTGAACTGCGGATATGGTGGAGGCTGTGGCTTCCACCCACAGCAGAATCCGCCGGACTTCCTGGAAGGCTTGCCGACTGCGTGTTCCGCCTTGGTGGTTGATGTATGCCACCGCTGTGGAGTTGTCCGACTGAATTCGGATCTGCTTGCCTTCCAGCCACGGCTGGAACGCCTTTAGGGCAAGATACACTGCCCTTATCTCCAGAACATTGATCTGAAAGGAGCACTCTGGCTGAGTCCAGGTACCCTGGGCTCTGTGGTGGAGAAAGACCGCTCCCCACCCTGACAGACTCGCGTCCGTCGTGACCACCGCCCAGGATGGGGGTAGGAAGGATTTCCCCTTCGACAATGAAGTGGGAAGAAGCCACCACCGAAGGGAGGCTTTGGCTGCCTGAGAAAGGGAGACGTTCCTGTCGAGGGACGTCGACTTCCTGTCCCATTTGCGGAGAATGTCCCATTGAAGTGGACGCAGATGAAACTGCGCAAAAGGAACTGCCTCCATTGCTGCCACCATCTTCCCTAGGAAGTGCATGAGGCGCCTCAAGGGGTGTGACTGGCCTTGAAGGAGAGATTGCACCCCTGTCTGTAGTGAACGCTGTTTGTCCAGCGGAAGCTTCACTATCGCTGAGAGAGTATGAAACTCCATGCCAAGATATGTCAGTGATTGGGCCGGTGTCAGATTTGACTTTGGGAAATTGATGATCCACCCGAATCTCTGGAGAGTCTCCAGAGTAATGTCCAGGCTGTGTTGGCATGCCACTCGAGAGGGTGCCTTGACAAGCAGATCGTCTAAGTAAGGGATCACCGAGTGACCCTGAGAGTGTAGGACTGCTACCACTGTTGCCATGACCTTGGTGAAAACCCTTGGGGCTGTCGCCAGGCCGAAAGGCAGTGCCACGAACTGAAAGTGTTCGTCCCCTATGGCGAAACGCAGGAAGCGCTGATGCTCTGGTGCAATCGGTACGTGGAGATAAGCATCTTTGATGTCGATTGATGCTAGGAAATCTCCTTGGGACATTTAGGCGATGACGGAGCGGAGCGATTCCATCCGGAACCGCCTGGTTTTTACGTGTTTGTTGAGCAGTTTTAGGTCCAGAACAGGACGGAAAGATCCGTCCTTTTTTGGCACCACAAACAAGTTGGAGTAAAAACCGTGACCCTGTTGCTGAAGAGGAACAGGGATCACCACTCCTTCTGCCTTCAGAGTGCTCACCGCCTGAAGAAGAGCATCGGTTCGTTCGGGGGGCGGAGATGTTCTGAAGAAACGAGTTGGAGGACGAGAGTTGAACTCTATCCTGTAACCGTGAGACAGAATGTCTCTCACCCAACGGTCTTGTACCTGTGGCAGCCAGGCGTCGCAAAAGCGGGAGAGCCTGCCACCGACCGAGGATGCGGTTTGAAGAGGCCGAAAGTCATGAGGAGGCCGCTTTGGGAGCGGTTCCTCCGGCGGTCTTTTTAGGACGTGACTTAGACCGCCATGAATCGGAGTTCCTCTGATCCTTCTGTGGCCTGTTGGACGAGGAGAATTGAGACCTGCCCGCGGGCCGAAAGGACCGAAACCTCGATTTCCGTTGTTGAGGTCTGTTTGGTTTGGACTGGGGTAAGGATGAGTCCTTTCCCTTGGATTGTTTAATGATTTCATCCAATCGCTCACCAAACAGGCGGTCGCCAGAAAGTGGCAAACCGGTTAAGAACTTTTTGGAAGCAGAGTCTGCCTTCCATTCACGGAGCCACAAGGCCCTGCGGACTGCCACCGAATTGGCGGATGCTACCGCCGTACGGCTCGCAGAGTCCAGGACAGCATTAATGGCGTAGGACGCAAACGCCGACGCCTGAGTGGTTAAGGACACCACCTGCTGAGCAGAGACACGTGTGACCGCATTAATCTGCGAGTGACAAGCTGAGATAGCTTGGAGCGCCCATACGGCTGCGAATGCCGGAGCAAAGGACGCGCCGATAGCTTCATAGATGGATTTCAACCAGAGCTCCATCTGTCTGTCAGTGGCATCTTTGAGTGAAGCCCCATCATCCACTGCAACTATGGATCTGGCCGCCAGTCTGGAGACTGGAGGATCCACCTTGGGACACTGAGCCCAACCCTTGACAACGTCAGGGGGGGGAAGGGATAACGTGTGTCCTTAAGGCGCTTAGAAAAGCGCTTATCTGGACAAGCTAGGTGTTTCTGTACTGCCTCTCTGAAGTCGGAGTGATTCAGAAACGTACTCATTGTACGTTTGGGAAACCTAAAATGGAATTTCTCCTGCTGAGAAGCTGACTCCTCAATTGGAGGAGCTGGGGGAGAAAGATCCAACACCTGATTGATGGACGCTATAAGGTCATTCACTATGGCGTCTCCTTCAGGTGTATCTAGGTTGAGAGCGACCTCAGGATCAGAATCCGGATCTGCCACCTCCGCTTCATCTAGAGAGTCCTCCTCCTGAGACCCTGAGCAGTGTGATGAGGTCGAGGGAAGCTCCCAGCGAGCCCGCTTAGGCGGTCTGGGACTGCGGTCCGTGTCGGAGACCTCACCTTGGGACCTATGAGTCACCCCAGGAGCACTTTGCTGCTCCAACCGAGGTGGGCCTGGGGTCAATGACTCCACAGTGGCCGGGGCCTGTGTTACCAGTCTGGACTGCAAAGCTTCTAGTATTTTAGCAGACCATTTATCCATAGACTCAGAAAGTTTGTCAGCGAATACTGCAAACTCCGTCCCTGTCACCTGGACAGTGGTAGCAGGTGGTTCCACCTGGGCCACCAGTGGCAGAGGCTCTGGCTGAGTAAGTGCCGCAGGGGCCGAGCATTGCACACAACGAGGGTAGGTGGAACCTGCCGGTAGCATAGCCGCACATGAGGTACAGGTTGCAAAGTAAGCCTGTGCTTTGGCACCCTTGCTTTTTGCGGACGACATGCTGTTGTCTCCTCAGAGTACAATCCGGGAGGGTATATAGCCAACAACCAACAGTGCGACCGTACAGAGTATATGTATAGCAAATGAGCATATATATATATATATATATATATATATATACACACTTCGGCACCCAGGGGGGCCAGCACCTAGTAACAGGTGCGGCTTACCGACCGCCCAAAGCGGTTGTGTGACCACCAGATTCCCTGCCTGGGCCTCCCAGAGCCGTGTTGTCTCTCCTCTCCAGCTTCAGAAGTGCTGACAGGAATGGCTGCCGGCGTTCTGTGAGGAGGAGGGGGCTGTGGGCGTGCCCTAGAAAGTGCAGGAATCTGGTGCCCCACTGTGCTCAGTGAGGGGGGAGGAGGATACAAAGTATGCTCCAGCCCTCAGCGCTGACGTCCAGTGCAGCGTCCCTCCCTTCCCCTGACTGGCAGGCCGGGGGGCGGGAGTATGCGGCACTAGGCCGCAGAAGCCGGGGACTAAAGTTATAAGCGCGGCCGGCAAACAAGCACGGTCAGCGCGGTAGTCCCGGCGTACTAACACACCCAGCAGTGCTGCAGCGTGTATAACACAAGCGCTCCATGCGCCGTCCCCAAGGGGACACAGAGTACCTCACAGTAGCAGGGCCTTGTCCCCGACGATACCCGGCTCCTGTCCAGCAGATTCCCCAGGGGCTGCGGAGGGAGCACGGTCCCAGTGTCTGGAGACCGATTAGGATCCCACTTCACCCAGAGCCCTTAAGGGATGGGGAAGGAAAACAGCATGTGGCTCCTGCCTATGTAGCCGCAATGGGTACCTCAACCTTAACAACACCGCCGACCAGAGTGGGGTGAGAAGGGAGCATGCTGGGGGCCCTGTTATGGGCCCTCTTTTCTTCCATCCGATAAAGTCAGCAGCTGCTGCTGACTAATTTGTGGAGCTATGCGTGTATGTGTGCCTCCTTCGCACAAAGCATAAAAACTGAGGAGCCCGTGATGCACGGGGGGGTGTATAGGCAGAAGGGGAGGGGCTTTACACTTTTAAGTGTAATACTTTGTGTGGCCTCCGGAGGCAGAAGCTATACACCCAATTGTCTGGGTCTCCCAATGGAGCGACAAAGAAAAGGATTGCTCCATATTTTCAGTGTGGCTGTGTCTTGCTTCTCATTTCTTATAGGCTGGTCCACCTCCCTTTGCTCTGCTGGAATTCGGGGATGTAGGTGAGCGCTGCCTTTTAGAAGTGACCTGATGCCAGACTGCTGGAGGGGGTGGTGGTGGGGGAGTCAGTTCCCAATTGGATAGCTTCGGTACAGGAATCTCCATAATTTCGCAAAACCGAGGAAGGTCAGATGCTTCTTTAACCGTGGCTGTTCGACCATTTTTCCTGGCTGAGAGACTGAAGGGAAATCACCATCTATAGAGAATCTGATTTTCCCTTAGAATGTCTAGGAGAGGCTTGAGCATCCTCCTCTTTTGTAGGGTCATCCAGGAGAGGTCTGGCAGAAGTTGAAGAAGGTGACCTTCGTGATCTATGTTACGTAGTTTCCGTGCTTGCTGCATGATCTCTTCCTTAAGCTTATTGTCAGTGACACAGCAGATGATGTCTCTAGGTGTTTGGGATGAATTTTTCGGCCGGAGGGCTCTGTGAGCTCTATCGAGGTTTATTTTGTGGGATAGTGGAGCTTTCAAAATTTTGTTAAATATGGTTTGTAAGATATGAATAGGTTTTCCTCTCCGCTATGTTCAGGAAGGCCTCTGACTCTTATATTAGGACGCCGTCCCCTGTTGTCTAAATCCTCTAGGTGGCGTTGGTATTCACAGAGGGTGCCATGCTGTGCTGTTACAGTAGATTGCAGGTTAGCTACATAATTCCTTGTCTCATCATGGTCGTTCTCCAGAGCTTCCACTCTGTGGGCCACATGTTGGATATCCTGCCTGACAGCCGAGATTTCCGTTCTGCAGACATCTTTAATTTCCTGTATCATGGATTGTAGGTCCTCTTTTGTGGACAATTGTGCCATATACAGCCTCCAGTCCCTCATAGATATACTTTGTGAGTACTCATCTGGCAGAAGAGGGGTATCTGGGGTGCTGGGTGAAAAAGTGGCTGGCTGTGCATATCTGGACATAGAGGGGGTAGCAGATAGATGGAAATCTTCTGCAGGTCCCTGTGCTTGTAAGGGGTCATAATGTCTTCTCTTGGCTTTAGCATTTTGGGGTGTTAGGGAGTGTACTTTCTGCTGCTGCTCTGGCTGCTGTAAAGCCTGCGTCCTTGCTGAGACTTTTAGGCCTTCTCCCTCCATGTGTCCGGCCCCCTCCCTCTGTTCCACTGTGTGACGCTGGGAGCTGCATCTTCCCATGTCCTCTTCCTCCCCCTCCCTGCTCAGCGTTTTCTGCCCATTATGTGGTGAGATGGGGCTTTGATGGACCTGATTGCCCTCCTGCTGCAGCGGTGCAGCGTCCCCTCCCTGTGTTTCCCGCCGCGCCGCCGCCACGTTACCTGCGCGCGTCTTCCCTGTGGAGGAATGGAGGAATGCGTCCAGGGGTCCCAGCGGTGGGGTGTGCATTGAGGAAGGTACCGATCGTTGTGGCGGTTTCTGCTGGGGCTTCCTGACCATATCTGAGATGCCACTGGTGAGTATGTAAGTTATTATTGCCGTTATTGTAGCTGTGGCTGCGGGAGTTCTCTGCCAGGCTTCCTACTCCATCGGCTTCCGGTCCCGCGCCCCTCATAAATATTACATTTAATCAAACCTATAGTGGACCCTTCATGAAATGGAGGGTTTAGTAAAAAAACAAAAAGCAACAGACTGAGTCAAAAAAATTAAAACAAACCACACAAAAAAATGTACTTAACTGTAATGCATTTTATTTCCTCTCAGAATGCAGAACACATCATCACGCCAGCTTCAAGGCCAGGATAACACTGTTAGTAGTCATTGTTTGCTACTTTCCCACATCATGCTGCTACGAGAGTATAGCCTTGCAGATCAAACTGAGGTTAAAGTAAACCATTAAAAGTATAATTCAGGATTAGGTAAAAGGGTCGGCTTTTCTTAACAGTCAGGAGATGGTGGAGACAAGGAAAATACAGTGCCCCTCTTGTCCAGAGGCTGTGGCTGGTATTGCAGCTTATTCTTATGTCAGGGATTAGATCTGGACAATAGCAGGCATAGTCCATGAGCAAGAGCGGCCCCAACTCGGGGGGGGGGGGGGGGTAAATAATAAAATATATATAGCTGTATCCAATTCTGTACATTCACTTCAAAAGGAATAGCGTTTTGATCAGTAGATACCCATCAGTATCCAGCTTATATGAAGCATTATAAATACTCTGTAATAGTAAAACATACTGTACAATGATATAATAAATAAATCTAGGTCTTCAGAATTCAGCAGCTTGGCCACTAGAATACTGGCATTTCCATACCTGCTTACCATGCGCAAGTATAGCTTTATATAGCTGTAGAGAGATAAAACTCAACGTCAACATTCAGAACATGGAACGTAGAAGGAATGGATCTAGATACCACAGTGTGCACCGGACTCGCTGCTCCATACATGCCACATCTGCTCTTCAGACAATGGATGCCTAATGTCTGTGTGCTATACCATGGCAGAACATAGTGCTCCTCAAGGATAGCTGCATTGTTAGACTGGTGTACTGTGATGCAAGGCTGCAATTACACTTGCCAAATTCACACGTTCCAGGCTAGGAGACCTTTATCTCCACCTACTGGTCTATGGTGGAAGTTAAGTGACCCCCCCAATACTGCAGATAAGCACTATAGCACAAAGGAAATCAAGGGCCGCTGCAAGGAAGGCAGGGCGGGCCACCAGTGCGCGTCACAGCTTCACCTGTGCAACCCATCTTCCTTTCTTGTATAGCCATTATGGTATCTGCTTTTAACACTAGAAGTCCCAGAGAGGGCTCATTTGACATTTCTACCATTGGAACCCTATGGAGCTCAAAATTCCTGGGACTTCTAGTGTTAACACAATTTCGGTAGTTAATGATAGCATACCATACTGTTGGATAGTGGTACAGCCCTGTGTTCCAGTATATTGCCTCCAAGCGAACCCATCATCATGCCCCAAGAAACTCTGGAATATATGGCAGACATATGGTAATGTGTGAAGTATCAAGGATCTCCACAGAATAATACAGGTCAGATCAACCTCCTAATAACATATAAAAGGTTATAGCGCATTTCCAGCAAGGATTACATTGGATAAGTACATACTTGCGTTTTCCATAAAATAATGCTGGAGTCTACTTTTCTCCCTTTCTTTACCTCTGCATTGTTTGCTGTTCTTCCACCATTACCCTGGAAATGTATGAATTTTGGCACTTTGTCCCTCACCTTATCAATGTGCCATATCTGACATAACCGGTCAGTGCCCACAGCAGGGTGTGTAGGGAAAGGCCCTGCTGAATTCATTCATATACGTCTATGAGGAATAACACATGAACAACGCTTCAGGATTGTAACTTCATCAGAAATGCAAGTAATTGCTAAGATAGACATGTCCGAGGATGTGACAAGTCCTAATTAGTTATATATATTCTTTTATTTAAAAGGTGGTTATTTCCCTGAGTGCTCACACAGAGCTCGGAGGCATCGATAGCTACAACTGTGCAGTCCTCAGGAGGAGTTATGTAGAAGCCGCTGGCTTATCTCAGTGTTGTCTTTTGGAGGTCACGCTGGCTCATACACCTTTCCGGCCTTTAGTTTTCCGTCCCCTTGATGAAATTGGAAGTGGTTGTGAGGATTCTTGGGCCTTCACTTCAAATTGAGGAGCAGGAGGCATACTTCCAGGGCTGGAATAGTTAAAATAAATAAATAAATTGGAGAACGCATTATTAATCATGATGGATTGCCCCTTTTTACCCTTCGGGACAAAACATGCTGGTTTTTTTAAATCATCAGTACACAAATTGTTTAGGGATCTGTTCACATTGGAGCCACGGCTTTCAGGACTGACAGATGGATAGGCCATCAATGTAAAATCCCATAGAATGTGATCGCACATACACGCACGAAA
This sequence comes from Anomaloglossus baeobatrachus, assembly GCF_048569485.1. NCBI lineage: Eukaryota > Metazoa > Chordata > Amphibia > Anura > Aromobatidae > Anomaloglossus > Anomaloglossus baeobatrachus. The sequence continues at coordinate 254,669,594 of NC_134357.1, forward strand.
CCAGAAGTTTACATACACTCCCTAGAAAGACACATCTGCAGGTTTTTCTCACTATCTGACATGAAATCAGAATAAACCTTTCCCCTTTTAGGGCATTTAGGAACCAAAATTATTTATATTTGCCAAATCCCAGAATAATGACAGAGAATGTTTTAAGGCATTTTTATTACTTTCTGCAAAGTCAAAAGAAGGGAATTTTGTTTACTTACCGTAAATTCCTTTTCTTCTAGCTCCAATTGGGAGACCCAGACAATTGGGTGTATAGCTACTGCCTCCGGAGGCCACACAAAGTATTACACTCAAAAGTGTAAGGCCCCTCCCCTTCTGGCTATACACCCCCAGTGGGATCACTGGCTCACCAGTTTAGTGCAAAAGCAAGAAGGAGGAAAGCCAATAACTGGTTTAAAGACCAATTCAATCCGAAGAAACATCGGAGAACTGCAACCATTCACATGAACAACATGTGTACCGAAAAAAACCCTAAGAAAACAGGGCGGGTGCTGGGTCTCCCAATTGGAGCTAGAAGAAAAGGAATTTACGGTAAGTAAACAAAATTCCCTTCTTCTTTGTCGCTCCATTGGGAGACCCAGACAATTGGGACGTCCAAAAGCAGTCCCTGGGTGGGTAAAAGAATACCTCGTGGTAGGGCCGTCAAACAGCCCTTTCGTACAGGTGGGTAACCGCCGCCTGAAGGACTTATCTACCTAGGCTGGCGTCTGCCGAAGCGTAGGTATGCACCTGATAATGCTTGGTAAAAGTGTGCAGACTCGACCAGGTAGGTGCCTGGCACACCTGCTGAGCCGTAGCCTGGTGCCGTAATGCCCAGGACGCACCCACGGCTCTGGTAGAATGGGCATTCAGCCCTGAGGGAACCGGGAGCCTAGCAAAACGGTAGGTTTCAAGAATTGGTTCCTTGATCCACCGAGTCAGGGTGGATTTGGAAGCTTGCGACCCTTTACGCTGACCAGCGACAAGGACAAAGCGTGCATCCGGGCGGCACAGGAGCGCCGTGCGGGAATGTAGATCCTGAGTGCTCTCACCAGATCCAACAGATGCAAATCCTTTTCAAATTGATGGACTGGATGAGGACACAAAGAAGGTAAGGTGATATCTTGATTGAGATGAAAGTGGGATACCACCTTAGGGAGAAAGTCCGGAATCGGACGCCGAACCCCCTTGTCCTGGTGAAGACCAGGAATGGAGATTTGCATGACAGCGCTGCTAGCTCGGACATTCTCTGAAGAGACGTGACCGCTACTAGAAAGGCCACTTTCTGTGAAAGACGGAAAAGGGAAACAACTTTCAAAGGCTCGAAAGGCGGCTTCAAGAGAGTCATTAGAACCTTGTTCAGACTCCAGAGCTCTAACGGCCGCTTGTACGGAGTGATGAGAAGACAAACTCCCTGCAGGAACGTGCGTACCTGCGGAAGTCGGCTAGGCGTTTCTGAAAAAATACAGATAGCGCTGAGACTTGTCCTTTAAGGGAGCTGAGCGACCAACCATTTTCCAACCAAGATTGTAGGAAGGAAGGAAAAATAGGCGATGCAAATGGCCAGGGAGAAACTCCTTGAGCAGAGCACCAAGATAAGAATATCTTCCACTATCTGTGGTAGATCTTGGCGGACGTTGGCTTCTTGGCCTGCGTCATGGTGACAACCACTCCTGAGATAATCCTGAAGACGCTAGGATCCAGGACTCAATGGCTACACCGTCATGTTCAGGGCCGCAGAGTTCAGATGGAAAAAAGGGCCCCTGAAACAACAAGTCTGGTCGGTCTGGTAGTGCCCACGGTTGGCCTACCGTGAGGCACCACAGATCCGGGAACCCCGACCTCCTCGGCCAATCTGGAGCGACGAGGATGGCGCGGCGACAGTCGGACTTGATCTTGCGCAGCACTCTGGGCAACAATGCCAGAGGTGGGACACATAAGGTAGCCGGGACTGCGACCAATGTTGAACTGAGGCGTCCGCCGCCAGAGCTCGATGATCGTGAGACTGTGCTATGAAGCCGGGACAATGTTGTTGTGCCGTGACGCCAGTATGTCGACGTCCGGCATCCCGCAGCGGCGACAGATCTCCTGAAACCCGTCCGGGTGAAGAAACCATTCCCCTGCGTCCATACCCTGGCGACTGAGGAAGTCTGCTTCCTAATTTACCACGCCTGGGATGTGAACTGCGGATATGGTGGATGCCGTGTCTTCCACCCACGTCAGAATCCGCCGGCTTCCTGGAAGGCTTGCCGGCTGCATGTTCTTCCGTGGTGGTTGATGTATGCCACCGCTGTGGAGATATCCGACTGAATTCGGATGTGCTTGCTTTTCAGCCACTGCTGGAAGGCTTGTAGAACAAGATACACTGCTCTGATTTCCAGAACATTGATCTGAAGGGTGGACTCTTGCTGAATCCACGTACCTTGAGCCCTGTGGTAGAGAAAAACTGCTCCCCACTCTGATAGACTCGTGCCTGTCGCAACTACCGCCCAGGATGGGGGTAGAAAGGACCTTTTTTCTGACCATGAGGTGGGAAGAAGCCACCACCGTAGAGATTCTTTGGCCGCCTGAGAACGGGAGACGTCTCTGTCGATGGGCGTCGACCTCCCGTCTCATTGGCGGAGAATGTCCCATTGTAGTGGACGCAGATGAAACTGCGCGAAAGGGACTGCCGCCATTGCTACCATCTTACGTGAGAAGTGCATGAGGCGTCTTAATGTGTGCGACTGATCCTAAGGAGAGATTGCAGCCTTGTCTGTAGTGAACGCTGTTTGTCTAGCGGAAGCTTCACTATCGCTGAGAGAGTATGAAACTCCATGCCTAGATATGTTAGTGATTGGCCCGGGGTCGGATCGGACTTTGAAAAGTTGATGATCTACCCGAAACTCTGGAGAGTCTCCAGCGCAACGTTCGGCTGTGTTGGCATGTTCCTTAAGAGGGTGCCTTGACAAATAGATCTCCCAAATACGGGATCACAGAGTGACCTTGAGATTGCAGGACTGGTACTACTGCTGCCATGACCTTTGCGAAGACCCGTGGGGCTATCGCCAGCCGGAAGGCAGAGTTACGAACTGAAGGTGTTCGCGTCTTATAACAAAGCGTAGAAACGCTGGAGCTCTGGATCAATCGGCACGTGGGGATAAGCATCCTTGACGTCTATCGATGTTAGGAAATTTCCTTGAAACATTGAGGCGATGACGGAGCGGGGGGATTACATCCGGAACCGCCTGGTGTTCACGAGCTGGTTGAGCCGTGTTAGATCCAGAACGGGACGGAAATACTCGTCCTTTCTTGGCACCGCAAATAATTCGGAGTAAAAACCGTGACCTTGTTCCTGAAGAGGAATGGGGGTCACCACTCGTTGTGCCTTTAGAGTGCCCACCGCCTGCAGAAGAGCATCGGCTCGGTCGGGAGGTGGAGAAGTTCTGAAGAATTGAGTTGGAGGACGAGAACTAAACTCTATCCTGTACCCGTGAGACAGAATGTCTCTCACCCAACGGTCTTTGACCTGTGACAGCTAAAGATCGCCAAGGCGGGAGAGCCTGCTACCGACCGAGGATGCGGAGAGAGGAGGCCGCAAGTCATGAGGAAGCCTCTTGGAAGCGGGTTATCAGGCTGTCTTTTTTGGGCGTGACTGAGCCCGCCAAGAAACTGAGCTCCTCTGATCCTTTTGAGTCCTCTTTGGACGAGGAGAATGGGACCTGCCCGAGCCTTGAAAAGACCGAAAACCCCGACTGTCCCTTGGTATGTTGGGGTTTGTTTTGTCTGGGCTGAGGTAAGGAAGAATCCTTACTCTTGAACTGTTTAATGATTACATCTCACGCACACTAAACAGTCGGTCAGCAGAACAAGGCAAACTGGTTAAGCCCTTTTTTGGAAGCAGAATCTGCCTTCCATTCAGTTAACACCCAGGCCCTGCGTAAAACCACGGAGTTAGCGGACGCCACTGCCGTACGGGTCGTAGAGTCTAGGACAGCATTAATCGCATAAGACGCAATGCAGACATTTGAGCGGTTAAGGATGACACTTGCGGAACAGATGTACGTGTGACCGTGTCCATCTGTGTAAGACAAGCTGAAGTAGCTTGGAGTGCCTCTACGGCTGCGAATGCTGGAGCTAACAGCGCGCCGATAGCCTCATAGATGGATTTCGACCAGAGATCCCTCTGTCTGTCAGTGGCATCTTTAAGTGCAGCCCCATCTTCCACTGCAACTATGGATCTAGCTGCAAGCTGGAGATTGGAGGATGCCCCTTGGGGCTCTGGGTCCAGCCATTGCCCACGTCAGGGGGTAGGGATAACGTGTATCCTCAGCCGTTTGGAGAAGTGCTTAACTGGATAAGCGTGGTGTTCCTGGACTGCCTGTGTAAAGTCAGGGTGGTCAAGGAAAGTATTTAATTTACGGTTGGGATACGTGAATGGAATTTCTCCTGCTATGAAGCTGACTCTTCCACTGGAGGAGCTGAGGGAGAAATAACTAACATTCTATTGATGGACGCTATGAGATTATTGACTATGGCGTCACCATCAGGTGTATCCAGATTGAGAGCGGTCTCAGGATTGGATCTTGAGCAGCTACCTCCGCCACATCACACAGAGAGTCCGCTTGCTGGGACCCTGACTAGTGTGATGAAGTCGAGGGCCGCTCATAGTGAGCCTCTCAGGCTGTCTGGGACTGTCGTCCGTGTCAGAGCCGTCACTCTGGGAAGTACATGACACCCTCGGAGCTCAAAGTTGTTCCCACTGCGGGGGACCATGGATAATGAATGAACAGTGGCCATGGATTTGAGAGACTTGTCTGGACTGCAAGGCTTCTAGTATCATAGCCATAGTCTCAGAAAATCTGTCAGTAAATACTGCAGGCTCCGTCCCCATGTCCTGGACGATTAGCAGAGACTCCGTAGTATACAATGGGGGTCTATGTACACTGCCGGCCATATAGCCGTAGATGCTGTACCGGCTGCATAGAAAACATGTGCTTCTGCACCTCTGTTTTACACAGACAATATGCTGTTATGTCCTCCGCACAATCAAGGAGGGTATATACAAAAATGCAGCTAAACAGTGCAATGCATAGTGAATAAGCATATATGTATATGTGCACTTCGGCACTAGTGGAGTCAGCCCCACAGGTGGTGCTTAACGCCTGGTCACAGCGGTTGTGTGACTATCCGAATCCCTGCCAGGGATTCCTAAACTTGTCTCTTCTGTCGCTACAGAAAACACTGACAAGAATGGCTGCCGGCGTCCTGTGTAGAGGAGGAAGCCGTGGGCGTGCCTGAGAAAGTGCGGGAATCCGGCTTCACAGTGTACACAGTGAGAGGGGTGGAGTATGCAAAGCATACTCCAGCTCTCAGCGCTGCCGGTTTCACAGTGCACACAGTGAGAGGGGTGGAGTATGCAAAGCATACTCCAGCTCTCAGCGCTGCCGTGCTGTGCAGCGTCACGCCCCTACCCTGACTGGCAGGTCTGTGGGCGGAAACGAAGTGAGACCAGGCCGCGCAAGCCGGGGACTCAGTGATAAGCGCGGCCGGCATATAAGCCTTGGTCGGCGCGGAAGTCCCCGGCGCACCACAAGTCCCAGCCGCGCCCGAAATAAAAATGGCAACGGCGGTTAGCGCGGTAGTCCCCTAATACACTAACACACCCAGCAAGCTGTAGTGTGCGATGGCACTAGTGCGGGCAGCGCCGCCGTCCCTGGCGCACTAACACACCCAGCAATGCTGCCGTGTGTCCGTGCGCGGTCCCCAGAGAGACAGAGTACCTCAACGTAGCAGGGCCATGTCCCTGAGGATACTCCGCTCCATGTCCAGCAGATTCCCAGGAGCTGTGGATGGAGCACGGCCTCAGTGCCTGGAGACCGATAGGATCCCACTTCACCAGAGCCCTCAGGGGGATGGGGAAGGAAAACAGCATGTGGGCTCCAGCCTCCGTACCCGCAATGGGTACCTCAACCTTAACAAACACCTCCGACAAAAGTGGGGTGAGAAGGGAGCATGCTGGGGGCCCTAGTATGGGCCCTCTTTTCTTCCATCCGACATAGTCAGCAGCTGCTGCTGACTAAACAGTGGAGCTATGCGTGGATGTCTGACCTCCTTCGCACAAAGCACAAAACTGGTGAGCCAGTGATCCCACTGGGGGTGTATAGCCAGAAGGGGAGGGGCCTTACACTTTTGAGTGTAATACTTTGTGTGGCCTCCGGAGGCAGTAGCTATACACCCAATTGTCTGGGTCTCCCAATGGAGCGACAAAGAAATTTCCATCCAATTCATTAGTATTTGGTACCATTGGCCTTACAGTGTATGACTTGGGTCAAATATTTTGGATCTCCTTCCACAAGCTTCTCGCAATAGTTGGTAGGAATTCGGGCCCATTCCTCCTGACAGAACTGGTGTAACTGAGCCATGTTTGTAGGTCACTTTGCTCGCACCGGTCTTTTCTGCTTTAACCATACATTTTCAATAGGATTGAGATCAGGGGCTTTGTGATGGCCACTCCAAAACATTGACTTTGTTATCCTTAAGCCACTTTGTAACCGGTCTGCAGTATGCTTCGGGTCATTGCCCATTTGGAAGACTTATTTCCACCCAAGCTTTAAAGTTCCTGGCTGATGTTTTGAGATGTTGCTTCAGTATTGCCACATAATGCCATCTATTTTGTGCAGTGCACCAGTCCCTACTGTAGCAAAACAACCCCACAACATGATGCTGCCGCCCCTGTGATTAACAGTTAGGATAGTGTTCTTAGGCTTCAAAGCTTCTCCCTTTTTCCTCTAAACATAATGATGGTCATTATTGCCAAAGCGTTCAATTTTAGTTTAGTCAAACCACAGGACGTCTCCAAAAATTAAATCGATCCTGTGTGCATTTGCAAACCTTAATCTGTTTCTTTTGTAGTAATGGCTTCTTCATGGCAGAGTGGCCTCTCAGCCCATGTTAATAAAGTATTTCTTTCCTTGTGGAAAATAACACCATTTTACCAGCTTCCGCCAGCATCTTCACAAGGTGTTTTGCTTTTCCTCTTGGGTTGAAATGCACATGTCTGACCAAAGGACGTACATCTCTGGTACAAAGAACCAGTCTCCTTCCTGAGCAGTATGATGGATGGACATTCCCATCTTGTTTGTACTTGCATAGAATTGTTTGTACAGATGAACGAGGCACCTTCAGGTATCTGGAAATTGCACCCAAGGATGAACCAGACATGTGCAAGTCTACAATTCCCTTCCTGAGATCTTGGCTGATTTCTTTTGACTTTCCCTTGATGCTACACAAAGAAACAGTGTATTTCAGGTGTGCATTAAAACACATCCACAGATGTCTCTCTAATTAACTCAGATGTTGCCATTAAACCTATCAGAAGCTTCCAAAGACATGACATCATCATATTGGTTGTCCTATATTGTTTAAAGGCATAGTACTGTTCGTGTATGTAAACGTTTGACTTTGCAGAAAGTAATAAAAATGCGTTAAAACATGCTCTCATTATTCCGGCATATGGAAAATATAACTAACTAGCTGTAGTACCTGGCGATTAATTTATTAATTATTATTCATATTTTGCCACAATAAAACAATTTGGAATATATATTTTTTTTTTTACAACCAAATAACCAAAGTCCTATAGTGCCACCCCAAGGTAAAATTTACGGCGCAAGGTCGAAGGGGTTATCCGGGCTTTTAACTGATAGTCTGCAGACTTGAATCCTCACATCACAGTGAGGCTTCTCTAGCGTAGAGTTGCTGGGTTATACCAGACCCAGATCAGCACTGCCAGTGATACCAGGTCCAAAAAGAGGCCATTTTCCCCTGTAACTGGGGTTGTTTGTGTAACATTTAGAGTGGGAATAAATGAACAATAAAATGTTCCACAGATATCTTGTATCATATCTTGGTTGATATACATGTTTTAATTTGCATAATATAATACATCTGCAAAAATAAAAAAAAATAGAACTGTTTTTGCTTTTTAACACAAATACATTTTATTACATACATATAACAGAAAACCTGTGCGTGTTATAATTATGATCTCATTTCAGTCTGAACTTTTCTCAGGCCTGTTTAACCCCTTAGTGGCCTGGCCTGTATAAGCCTTGTTAGGAGTCAATTTTTTTTTCTGTTTATCCATCTCTTTATTTTTTCCTTTCACAGGGCTGTATGTTTTATGCAGGATGAATTGTAATTTTTAGCCCTGCTTTATGGTTACAGCATAATTTTCCTTTTCAACACACACACATACATATTATAAAAATATATATTATATACACACACACTAATATATTATATATATCTCTTTATCTATATATACACACACACGTATATACATATATACTGTATGTATAACAATCTTTCCTTTAGTATTTTCGTTGTTGATACCTACTGCTCATGACTCACACCAAACTTGCTGAATGAATTGTCCGTGTTATAGTGGTCATGTAAATGTCTGATGTGTGTTGGTCTTCTGTAGTTTTATACATTTATTATTAAATCACGCATAGTTAAACACATGTCAAATAAAGAATAAAAAAGTTGTAATATTGAAAGAGAAACAATGAAAACCACATCAGACAATCTAACGGGCAGCACAATAAGCAGTAAAGAGCGCAGGAAACAGGGTCCCACAACCCGTACCGCAGAGACTGCTGAAGACAGCGAAAGCTTTTACACGGGGAGAGAAGTGGAAACTTACTCATTATAAGACAAATAATAAGACCCGATATACCCTGCTCACAGACACGAGACCAAAACGAAAGAAGTAATGGCATTACACGAACCTAGAAGCGGTTTAAGAACTCTAAAAATGTGATTCACTTCCATCACACCGCTCATATTAGAATACGACTGATCAACTCACAAAGATAAAAAGAGAAAGAAGTACTTGCCTCTGAGGCTGAGGACGGGGTGACTGGTGCCACGACTGGAAGCTGAAGACCTCTCGAAGACTGTCCAAAACAGATGGGGCTATGTAGGTGAAACCCTAAAGAAACAGAAAAGTAACAGAAACCCCCCCAGTAAGAATAGATTTACAGAAGAAACACTTCTCCGCTTCCAAGCAAGTCACCACTTACCAAGAAGGCCTGGTTTGCGCTCTCACTGATGATTGCATCAGGACTATCTACAGGTGTTTGTCTGGTGAAGTGAGAACCGAAGTGGCTTGCATCATCCTCAGAGAGCTACAAGACAAGAGCAGGAAGACCATTACCTATCACATGCTCACAAATACCCACATCCCATGGCACTGCATGCTATCTTTCTACCCTGGAAAGCATGTTCAGGACCGTTGACATACTGTTGGATTTTCCTGGAAATCCCAAAGACACAGTAACAGAGATACCGTGTGTGTTTTGCTATGATGTCCCCAGTGCTACTACCTGTGATTGCTCGTCTATTAACAGAATCAAGAACACAATTTGCAGTAAATGTATCAGGAGCTTAGCCTGCAATCCCAAATCCTGGGAGACATGTGTCACTTAATTAAATGGGAATGGGAATCTCTTATATTAATCATCGAGGTTAAGTGGGATTTGCAGACCACCATTAGCATCCCTCCACTCCTTTCATGCAGAAAGGTTAAAGATTAATGTAATTGGGGGAGGTTGGGGGCTCGTTTATCCTACTTGTATGAAAATGCAAGCTAACCCCCTTAAAGAGAATCTGTCACCAGGTTTTTGCCACCTTATCTGAGAGCAGCATGATGAAGGAAAAGAGACCCTGATTCCATCGATGTGTCACTTGGGCTGTGTAGTGTAGCTTTTATAAAATCACTAATTAGCATGAGATTACCATTAGAGGACTACTTGGCATGCTGTCAGGTAGTCCAGCAGATACATGAGCTCTGTATAACCCTACATTCAAATAAAGCTAGATCTGCAGCAGAGAAAACAGTGATTTTATCAAAATGACAGCAAACAGCTCATTAAGTGACACACTGCCAGAATCAGGATCACCGTTTCTATATTATGCTGCTCTGGGGTGGGGGGGGGGGACCCTGGTGACAGAGTCCCTTTAAAACATTACCAAATTGTCATGTGTGTTTTAATGCTAGATGGGATTCAGACATGAGTTATGAGCTGTGGCGAGTAGACCACAGGCTTGCGACAATGTATATTGTCAGTGGAAGTACACATGCTGTGTGGCAGTTTCTTATGGACACCTATGAAGAATGGCAGGGAAAAAAAACAGCGAGTCTCTATGCAGAGTTCCATTGAACCCCACTGGCTTTCAGTGGACAGTCTGGCTCAGCTGCAGGGACTATGGATGGCACAATTATTCAAGGCCTCCAACTCATTAGCTTGAGTGACTTATGCAGTAGAATTAATCGGAGTGAAAGTTATACCTAATGAGTGGCATCTATGAGCAGGTACCACCCTACCTCTAGACCTAGCCGCTTCACTCTTGCTCCGTCACTTACCAGGTTTGGCTTGTATGGTGGTTCTATTTTACATTGTAGAAGATCATCCCAGTGAATTTGTCTGAAGAACTGGTGTTTCTATATATTAAAAAGGAAAAACAGAAAGAAAAGAAAAGAAAAAGTCTAATATATCTAACAAAAAAACCCAACTTAAAAAATTGAAGAGTTACATAATGGCACCTGTATCTCAGCCACATCAGCTTGCCCAGATCCAAGTCTTTGAGCTGGACTTTTCTTAAGCAGCTGAAAAAAGCCAAGAACATACGGAATGAACAGATGAATTAAACTAATTAGGAATAAACGGACAATGGAAGAATAAACCAATCAAAAATAGAGAAATGGAAACATTACCTTCTTCAAGAGATCACAAGCATCAGGTGTAAGGTATGGGGGGAAAGATGGCTTTCCTTTTAGGATCTTGTCAATGATCTTCTTCCGGTTGTTTCCAGTAAAGGGGGGCTGGAATTACACATGGGAAAAGAAGAGATGAGACAAAAAAAAAAAATTAAGATTTATTATGCTTGCTTATAGAACACCATCATATTCTGTAGCACTTTACAGATATTTGTATCACTGTCCCCATTGGGGCTCACAACCTAGATTCCCTATCAGTAGGTCTTTGTAGTGTGGGAGGAAATCAACGAACATACAACAAACTCCTTCCAGATGTTGTCCTTTGTGTCCCATCAGACCACCCACCCATCAGCAAGTTAGACCCTATACTAAGGAAGATCAACCCCTTTAATCAAAGTGCCCCATCAAAAAGGACGACAATTTAATTTTATTTTTTTTTTAATCAAAATGTCAGTATCATATCTTTTTCCTAAATGTTGCCTTTGCTCTAGCAATTACACAATTATTGATTCGTTCTCATTTCCTAGTGCCACCCTGTGAATTTTGGCATCAAAATGCCATTTAATAGAAAACGTGACCTAAAAAGTGGGGGAAAAAAAATGACGTGAGACAAAAGTGAGCACTCACTGAGCCAGTCAGCATGTCGTACAAGAGAATCCCAAGGCTCCACCAGTCCACTACCCGGTTGTGTCCTTTGCGAGCCAAGATTTCTGGAGCCCTGGAAGAAGATGGAGGAGAAGGTAAGAAATTGATAAAATGACAATGATAAGCCATGTTGATTAACTACAATATTCTCAGCCACTCTGCAATATGCTGCTCTGTACAATGCTGTCCGATATTATATCACACAGTGATAAAAAAAGCAATCCTCACTTATTAAATCACTCTCATTAGTCCCCGTCAGTTTACTTTGCTGTAGCAATTATATGCTGCACACCCATGTAACCTCTGCAGCCAATCACTGCCCTCAGCAGTCTTGTAGTGTACATGTGGGTATAACCACTTGGACACAGATTGGCTGCAGTGGTTACTTGGAAGTACAGCATGTAATTACCTTAACCCCTTCACGACCATGGGCGGATATATCCGTCATGGAGCGTGTCCCGTTAAGCCCCGCCCCCTGCCTGCAGGCGGCGGCGGTCGGCACACATATCAGCTGTTTTCAACAGCTGACATGTGTGCCTGCTAGCCGCGGGTGGAATAGCTTTCACCCGCGGCCATTAACCCCTTAAATCTTGCTGCCAAAGTCTGGCAGCAAGATCTAAATGCGCGCGGCCATGTTTACTTACCGCCGCCCCCACCGGAAGCCTGAAGTCACGTGCGTGATCACGTGACTATCGTTGGTTGCCATCGTAGCACAGGGTCATGTGATGAAGCCTGCAGCTATGATGTTTCACTTTCGTTTTCCCTCGGCACGGAACAGAGGGAAAAAGAAAGTGACTGTATCTGCTGATTACAGCTGTATAGCTGTGATCAGCAGATAGATAATAGCGATCGGATTGCTGATCGCTATAGCCCCCTAGGGGGACTAGTAAAATAAAAAAAATAAAAAAAAAAAAAAAAGTTTAAAAAAAACAAAACAAAAAAAAACAAAAACCTAAAAGTTCAAATCACCCACCTTTCCCCCCATTGAAAATTAAAGGGTTAAAAAAAAAATAAATATACACATATTTGGTATCGCCGCGTTCAGAAATCCCTGATCAAAATATAAAATCAATTAAATCTGATTGGTAAACAGCATAGTGGCAAAAAAATTCCAAACGCCAAAATTACGTTTTTTGGTCGCCGCAAGTTTTACGCAAAATGCAATAACAGGCGATCAAAACGTAGCATCTGCGCAAAAATGGTACCATTAGAAACATCAGCTCGAGACGCAAAAAATAAGCCATCACAGCCATAGATCCCAAAAAATGAGAACGCTACGTGTTTCGGAATATGGCGCAAAACGTGCGCCACTTTTATTGGACAAACTTGTGAATTTTTTTTAACCCCTTAGATCAGACCTGGGCAAGGTGCGGCCCGCATCCGGCCCGCCTACTGTCTGTGACCGGCCCGCCCGTCTTAGCTCAGAGTTGGGGGCGTGGCCTGATCTACACTGCTGAGAGCAGACGCAGATACCGTCCAGAAATACCTTTGTCAGATAGGCTATTACAGAGACCTACATCGCGTCATAAGTTGTCCTGCGGGCGGGCTGGCCTAAGGCTGGAGACTCAGCAGGTGTTTCGGGCTGCCCAACTGACTCTTGATTTTGACCGCGCACTGTTGATTTAAACTTGCAAAATAAGAATTATTCTTACCGTTAATTCGGTTTCTAGGACCTTCCACGACAGCATAGGAGGTTGTCTCTCCACGCCCTAATTGGGACAGGAAGCACAAGAGGTTTAAAAGGACCCTCCCACCTCCCATAGCCAGTGTCTTACAAAGAACCCATAGCATATGAGAAGTACAAAACACATCCAGGAATATCGAGGATAAGGGAGGGAATTACCTGCTGTCGTGGAAGGTCCTAGAAACCGAATTAACGGTAAGAATAATTCTTATTTCTCTAGTCCCTTCCACGACAGCATAGGAGGAATACCAACGAATTGATACCTAGGGGGGGGACCACAGCCTGCAGGACCTTCCTGCCAAAAGCCAAATCCCTGTTGGAATCCAGATCCAAATGATAATGCTTCGTGAAAGTATGGAGGGAAGACCACGTAGCCGCCTTGCAGATCTGCTCAGGAGAAGCCCCTGCCCGTTCAGCCCAGGAGGCAGAGGTAGCCCTGGTGGAGTGCGCCGTGAATCCGGTAGGCGGAGAGGTAGGCGGAGAGAGATGCTGAGCGAGGTAGGCGTCTCTAATGGCCCGCACAATCCAGTTGGCGACGGTACTCTTAGCCACCTTCCTGCCCTTATTTCGACCAAAGGGCTGGATGAATAGGTTATGATCAAGACGCCAAGGTGCAGTAACATCCAGGTAGTGCAACACTGTCCGACGAACGTCCAAAGAATGAAACACTTCCTCACCCGGAGTCCTAGGATGCTGACAGAAGGAAGGCAGGATGATGGACTGAGAACGGTGAAAATCCGAAACCACCTTGGGAAGGAAGGAAGGGTCCAGCTGAAAGACAATGCTGTCATCTCTCACGGTCAGGTAAGGCTCCCGAATAGACAATGCTTGAAGTTCCCCGACTCTACGAGCAGACGTAATAGCCACAAGAAAGGCAGTCTTGTGACCAAGAGAACGGATGTTACAGGAGGACAGAGGCTCAAAGGGAGACTGAGACAGTCCGGTAAGGACCACATTAAGATCCCAGCGAGGCGTCAGGACCCTCTGACGCGGACAGAGTCTACTAGCGGACACAAAGAAACGGCGGATCCAGCGATGATCCGCCAGAGACGTGTCAAAGACTGCACTGAGTGCCGAGACCTGAACCTTCAGGGTGCTAGGCCGAAGGCCCAGGTCTAATCCACTCTGGAGGAAGTCTAGAATCTGCGCAACGTTAGGCCGGAGCGGGTCAGGAGGCCGAGAACCACACCAGGAGGAAAATTTCATCTAGATTTTATTGTAAATACTATTAGTCACTGGTTTACAGTTCTTCTGTAGAGTAGCCACAACCCTGTCAGAAAGTCCCTGGGCCCTCAGTGCCCGGGCCTCAGAAGCCAGGCAGCCAATTTGAGTTTCTGGGGATCCGGATGGAAAATCGGACCCTGGGATAGTAAACTGGGGTCGGAACCCAGGAGGACCGGGCCGTCTATCCCGAGCGTCAGGATCAGGCTGTACCAACTCCTCCGAGGCCACAGAGGGGCTACCAGGATAGTTGTGGCTCCGTCGTCTCTGATCTTCCTCAGGGTCCGTGCGAGAAGAGGAAGTGGGGGGAAAGGGTAGGCGAGGCAAAAGGACCAAACGTGGCAGAAGGCGTCCACCCCCAATGCCTTGTCCCGAGGGTTCAGGGAGAAATATGTTGCGACCTTGCGATTTCCTGCCGAAGCAAAGAGGTCCACCTCTGGAGTACCCCACCTTGCCACCAGAGAGCAGAACACCGCTTGATCCAGACTCCATTCCCCCGGATGAACATCCCGACGACTCAGGAAATCTGCCTGAAGGTTTAGGGAGCCCTTTAGATGGACTGCAGAAAGGGATAGCAGGGACTGTTCTGCCCAGTGGAAGATCCGGGAGGACACAGACTTCAGGGCGCCCGATCGTGTACTGCCCTGATGGCGGAGATGTGCCACTGTGGTGACATTGTCCGAGTAGACCAGGACGTGAGAGTCCCGGACGAGATCCTGAGCCGCAAGGAGGGCTTCCCTGACTGCCCTGAGCTCCCGGTAATTGGAGGATTGGGAGCTGACATAAGGACTCCAGACCCCCTGAAATGGGGAGTTTGCTACCATAGCACCCCATCCCCGCAGGCTGGCATCGGTTGTCACTGTAACCAGGGGCGTCTGAGTCCAGGCAACCCCCACCTGAAGGTTGTTGAGCCGCAGCCACCAGAGAAGGGATGAGGAGACGGTCCCAGAGAGGCGAAACCGTCTGTTCAGGGAGGACGGGAGTCGGTCCCAATGCGCCAGGATATGATCCTGGAGACACCGAGAATGGGCCTGAGCCCACCTGACTGAGGGAATGCAGGACGTCATAGAACCCAGAGCCGACATAGCCGCTCGAAGGGTCGGGCGTGCCTGATGGCGAAGCTTTGAGATTTTTGGCTAGCAGGGCCACCCTGTGGCCCTCCGGGAGAAAGGATGCCTGCCTGTCGGAGTCCAGCAGCACTCCGAGAAACTGCCGAGTGGAGGAGGGGTGCAACTGTGATTTTTTGAGATTGGGGATCCATCCCAAGGACCGAAGGATTCCTAAAGACTTCTCCACATGGCTCCGGAGGGTCTGAGCGGAGGGAGCCACTAGAAGAAAGTCGTCCAAATATGGAACCAGACAGATACCCTGCAATCGTATGAAGGCGACCACCTCTGCCATGATCTTTGAAAAGATCCTTGGAGCCGAGGAGATCCCGAAGGGAAGTACATTGAATTGCAAATGAAGCACTTCCTCCCCGTGTAGAACCGCAAACTTGAGGTATTGCCTGTGACACGGATGGATGGGCACATGGAAGTAGGCGTCCTTCAGATCTATGGAGGCCATCTGGTGGTGCAGACCTATCAGGGGAATAGTCGATTTCACGGACTCCATCTTGAACCGCCGGTACCTGACCTGCCGGTTGAGACGCCGTAAATTGATGATAATCCGGACGTCGCCAGACGGCTTTCTGACAAGGAAGAGACGGGAGTAGTGGCCTATCCCTTCTTCCTGACTCGGGACTGGGGAAACGACCCCCGAGTGCAGTAGCTCCTGAATCTTTGCGTACAGTAGAGCCTGGGGGGGGAGATGAATTCTATTAAGAGACCCTCTGAGACGATCTTCAGAACCCATTGGCAGGAGGTGATGGACCGCCACTGGGGAAGAAACGCCGAGAGTCGTCCCCCCACCCGAGCCGAGTCACTGTTTGTCCTGCTGAGGACGTTGTTGATGGGGAGGGATGAGGATGTTTCTCCCTCTACCCTTAGGATAGCTCCACCGGCCCGCCTTCCCTTTCCCTCTGGGCTGGGAGGCCTGAGGCATCGAGGGACGAAAGGACCGCTTCCTGGGGGGTCTAGGATCAGGCAAGGCCTTACGATCATTCGCCTTGTCCAGAATATCATCCAGGGAAGGCCCAAACACCAAATCCCCTTTAAACGGAAGGGAGCAAAGTCTCATTTTGGAGGTGGAGTCTCCACTCCAGGCCTTAAGCCAGAGGGCACGTC
Organism: Anomaloglossus baeobatrachus; assembly: GCF_048569485.1. Taxonomy (NCBI): domain Eukaryota; kingdom Metazoa; phylum Chordata; class Amphibia; order Anura; family Aromobatidae; genus Anomaloglossus; species Anomaloglossus baeobatrachus. The sequence continues at coordinate 254,686,122 of NC_134357.1, forward strand.
TGGCAGAGTTAGATAGAACAGAGGTCCTGGCCGCCAGGCGGACTGATTCCACCGAGGTATCTGCCAAAAAACTGGTAGCCTTCCTAAGTAAGGGAAGGGATTCCAGCAGCTCATCCCGAGGGGTACCCTGGGAAATATGAGCCTCCAACTGGTCTAACCACCTAAGTAGGGACCGGGATACACAAGTGGAGGCAATGTTGGCCTGAATGGTAGAAGACGATGCCTCCCAGGATCGCTTCATGAGGCCCTCTACCTTCCTATCCATCTGATCTCTAAGTTGGGAAGTATCTTCAAAAGGAAGCGCCGTTTGTTTAGCTACCCTAGCCACCTGTACATCTACTTTGGGGACCTCCCAATGTAACTCAGAAGTTTCCAGAGGAAACCGGCGTCTGGGGTCACTCCGAAAACGCCTCTCAGGAAATTCCCATTCCTGAGAGACAATATCCAGAATATTGGCATGAACCGGAAACCCTAATTGTTTGACGGTTTTCAGGCCAGCAAACATTTCATTCTGGATAGAGGGAAGAGACTGCACTTCCTCTAACCCCATAGTACTCCGAACCGCCCCAATAAGATCCCCCAAATCTTCTGAGGGAAAAAGGAAGGACTGGTCAGACCTCCCGGAGGAAGAACCTTCATCGGGACCCTCCGAGGCGGAATCAGCATCCTCATGATCAGACGGGGCTGACTGGAGTTTCCTTTTCTTTGGGGAAGAGGGGCCAGGAGCAGGGAGAGAGGCTAGTGAGGCCTGAATCTCCTGCTTCATCATGGACCGTAGTTCGTCTACCAGGGACGGTTGTTCAGCCCTAATAATCTGGTCCGTACACTGTTGGCAAAGCTTGTTATCCCAGACTGTAGGTAGCTTTTTTACACAGACTGGACACTTTTTAATCTTTTCAGTCTGTTCATAGCGGTCAGGTTTATCCGGTTTATCGGACCTCTCAGACCTCTCTGACTTCTCTGACTTTTCATTTTTGTCAAATTTCTTAGTGGCCTTGTCCTCATGGAAAACCCAGACCAGAAAGAGCCATAAATATCCGTCTGAGACCTATGCATGAGGGACCACCCCCCCTCCGTACTTACTGTGGCAGGGGGAACACTGGGCTCTGCAGATGCAGCTGCAGGGGAAGACATGTCAGGGAGCACAGCAGCAATCCTTACCGTGAATCTGAAGTCTTCAAGGCAGCCCTTATGCACAAGGGCCTGCCCCCCCCAGTGACCGGGAACGTTCCCCGCCTCCTGCATCCGGTCCCTGACAGGTCGTGTCAGCGTCGGCGTGTCCTCCACGCTGCCTCCGCGACCGGAAGTGCCCAACCGGAAGTTCGCTAGACCGGAAGTCCCGCCCGCGGTAGCACTTCCGGATCGCCCAGCAGCGTGCATGCAGGAAGCGGCCGGCGGCTCAGGGAGGACGCCGGCCGGGGAGCTACACAGCCTGCATCACCCCAGAGGAGTTCCGGAAGGCTGGAGCAGCGGTCCCCCACAGCGTGAGGGAACAGTAGGGGAGGAGCGGCGAAGGCCCGACCGATACTGCCCGGCTTAAGGTAGGAACAAACAAAAAAAAATATATACTGTAGTTCGCCGGCCACCACAGCATAGGAGAAAAAGAAAACCTCTCCATGCCCCATGGGGACAGGAAAGACACTGGCTATGGGAGGTGGGAGGGTCCTTTTAAACCTCTTGTGCTTCCTGTCCCAATTAGGGCGTGGAGAGACAACCTCCTATGCTGTCGTGGAAGGGACTAGAGAAAGTGCTGGCCGGCTGCATCCGAGTACAGCAGACACGCCCACACTGTACTTGGTGGTCGGCAGAGTCTGCTGTTCTCATCTCACCCAGCGTGCCTGCGGCAGGAGAGGAGTCTGTGTGCAGGAGGTGGTCAGCACAGGGTCAGGCAGGCAGGAGGGTCTCTGATGTTCCACAGTGACGAGGTGACACGACCCGGCTCTCCCGGTATGTTTACAGCACCTGTCTGCAGTGCACTCGCTCTATTCAGGTGAACTTTGACACAGATCTCGTCGGCTGTCAGTGTGAGCCCTCGGCTCCAGCCTCACAATAATGGCTCCAGCAATAACACAGTGAGAGTATAGAGACTTGCAGGCAGGAGCACATAACATCCTGCACGGTCTGATCCTCAGCCTGGCTCCAGGACATCATACAGTATAAAGTATATGGACCCAGATATTACAGCATGTGAGGTTCTGGTGCATGTATTGAATCAGCCACTGTACAAATCATTGTATATCTGTGCCCAGTATAAGGCTATGTGCACACGTTGCGTAATTACATGCAGTTACGCTGCGCTTTGTAGCGCAGAGTAACTGCATGCGTCCTGCGTCTCCTGCATAATCTATGGAGATTGTGCAGGAAACATGCGTACGTGGCGTCTTAGCGCACAGCACTTCTGCTGCTGCCCGAATCGCTGCGTTCTAAGAAGTGACATGTCACTTCTTCCGTGCGCTTTGCCGGCAGCTCCTGCTCTGTCTATGGGAGAGGCAGCATGCAGAGCACACGTTCTCTGCCGGCACCATGTGCTTCAGAACGGAGCTTTTCAGCTGCGCTCTGAAGCGCACCTTTTAAGGTGCAGTGCAGAGCGCACACAGCCCTATACATCCAGTGTACACATTGTTATATACATTCTGATGTCTGCAGCCATGTATAGTATATGCTAATCTGAATACTGGCTGTGCTGTCCTGTACACCCTTCACCATCTGATGTGTGTGCATAAATATGGTCCAAAATTTGATGCAGGGCCCCCACCAGCATGTTAGTCAAATGTATAGGCCCTATCCTATAATAAGGTCCCCCATCTGTAACAATGTCCCCTTCCTGTAATATGTCCCTTTACTGTATTCTCCATATGTAATAATGTCTGTCCTGTAATAACGTCCTTAAATAATGATGTAACTAGATCCTCCATATTATCATTGAACCTTTGTATTGTTTAACTTACTGTTTGTTTATGAAGGGATAGTATATATACACTATACACAGTATTGGGTAAAATTGAGTTAATTATATTAGTCCGGCCCTCTATAACAATCCCAATTTCTCAAGCGGCCCCTTGGGAAAATTAATTGCCCACCCCTGCCTTAGATACAAGTAAACCTATACATATTTGGTGTCTACAAACTCGCACCGACCTCAGGCATCATACCCACACATCAGTTTTACCATATAGTGAACACCGTGAATAAAACATCCCAAAAACTATTGTGCCATCACACTTTTTTTTTGCAATTTTTCCGCATTTGGAATTTTTTTGCTGTTTTCCAGTACACCATATGGTAAAACTTATGGTTTCATTTAAAAGTACAACTTGTCCCGCAAAAAACAAGCCCTCATATGGCAAGATTGACGGAAAAATAAAAAAAAAAAAAAAAAAGTTACGGCTCTCGAAAGAAGGGGTGCAAAAAACAAAAACGCAAAAACGGAAAGTGCCCCGGGGCTGAAGGGGGTAAAATGGAGAGCTGGAGCGTATATTTATTTTATTTTATTAATTTCACACACTCTTTGCTAGTAATAAATATTACATAAAAAAAACAACAAAAGACAAAACCCAAAAACTGATAATCTCTTTAATGGAGTTGGAAGCTGGTGCTCCATGCAGGTGAAATGTAAATAATTAAAGTTTAATTTAATGGCAGAAGCAAAGCATTTTAGTATTATGGTTGTCCGATCTAGAATGATAAGTCTGCAGTCACTCCATGTGTCACTATGTGACTGCAGACTTATGAATCCTCCCAGCGCACACACTGTGCACTGCGAGGAGTCACCGGTTTCTGAGGCGGGAACAGTGGTCATGTGACTGCAATTGTGCAATATGCATACTCCTGGCCAGAACCAGACTAGTGCGCGGTCTCACTCAATACAAGTGTATTGAGCAAGGCCGTGCCAATTACTACTAGTCAGTCGCACCAATTCCATACAAGTGTATTGAACAAGGCCCTGCACAGTAGACGGCCATGGCTACTAGTCAGACAAGCCAATTCCATACAAGTGTATTGAACAAGGCCCTGCACAGTAGACGGCCATGCCTACTAGTCAGACAAGCCAATTCCATACAAGTGTATTGAGCAAGGCTGTGCCCACTAGATAGCTGCATCCATTCCATATTCTTGTATTGAGTGGGGCCACGCCCACTAGTCAATCCTGGCCACGAAGATGCATATCGCACAATTGCGGTCACGTGACGGCCGTTCCCAGCTCAGAAACCAGTGAATCCTCACAGCGCACAGTGTGTGCGCTGTGAGAAGTCATGTGTCTGCAGGCACAGAGTGACAGACAGAGTGACTGCAGACTTATCACTTTAGACCAGACAATACCTTTTAGGCTGGACTCACACGAGTGTATGGCATCCGATGCGAGAGCAGCAGATGCAATATGCTAATGACCCCAGGGTCAGTCTCTGCTGCGAGCGTGAGCAGAGTGTCACGCGATTGTGACCCAATCCTGCAATTAGGTCACAGCTGTGAAGCTGAGGGCAGGCGTTGCGGAGGAGAGGAAGGGGTTAATCTCCCATGTCCTCCATTGTCAGCCTGTGCGTATATCATACTGCACTGGGATAACATCCGAGTGCTGTCAGATGTTTCTCTCGCACCCATAGACTTGAATGAGTGCGAGTGATGTGGCTCTCACAGAAAATCGCAGCATGCTGCTACTTTTCTCGCATCCAGAATCTGTATGCGAGAAAAGCTGACCAACTGCTCTCCCTCATTGACTAACATTCGTCAGAGTGCAATGCGAGATTTTCTCGCATTGCACTCGTCTGTTTTTCACGCTCGTGTGAGCGTGCCCTAAGGAGGGGAGTGTGGCAGTTAGACTGATCCTCCTGAGGCCACATACACAAATTGAGCATTTGCTCAGTATTTTACCTCAGCATCCGTAAGCCAAAAGCAGGAGTGCAACAATCAGTGGAAAAGTATAATGGACACACGGGTACCACCTCAGTATTTGTAGCCCAAACCAGAAGTGGGTGAAAATCGCAGAAGTGGTGCCCGTGTTTCTTATACTTTGCCACTCCCGGTTTTGGCTACAAATCCTGAGGTAAAATAATCAAATACTTAACATGTGCATGTGGCCTTACAAGTACTGAGGTAAAAACTCACCAATACTGAATATGTGCACGAGGCCTTACACATACTGAGGTAAAAAAACTCACCAAATACTGAACATGTGCATGAGGCCTTACATGTACTGAGGTAAAAAACTCACCAATATTGAATATGTGCATGTGGCCTTACAAATACGGAGGTAAAAACTCACCAAATACTCAGTGTGCATGTGGCCTAAAGATCAGATACTTCTGTCACAAAAATAAGCAAAGCTCTTAAAAGGCACCTACAATGACGTCAGGAGCCTCCGATTGTCTCACTGGGAAATAAAGCATGCGGAGAGCACAGCTATGCTTGGTATATAGACCACTGCTAATAATAATATAATGTCTCCCAAAATGCAATTATATGCCCTTACATATACAGTTTTGTTTTTTTGTAGAGGCGGCTGTGTGCCCGTTTACAGACCCCACATATCCCCTTGAAAAGGTGCAGAAATAAATAAGCAAAAACAAATGGGGACCTGTGCACTTAGGCATTATATGGATGATGTAGATTGGGAAGAGCACACACATTTTTGGGATTTTCATACACAAGAGAGTTCAGGAAAAGGAGATTTCTGTTTTTAGTCATAATAGAACCATATTAAAAGCAAATCATTGGTAAAAGAGCAACTAAAATAATTATCACTTTATTTGCTTCAGAGCAAGAGCACACAGTCCTTTACCCTTACAAATTCAGAACATACATATACTCCACCGTTCCACAGAAGGTGTGCGTCACGCTGTCTCCGTGAATCGACTCCTTGCACATCCCAAAATCAGTGAGTTTGATGTGACCTAAAAAGGATAAAAAAAAATAAGGCAGCTCAGCACAATTGTGCTGTGGGACATCCAAAGGATGACTAAGGACAACTGCATCCTTCACAAAAACCACACAGATGTGTAACTGTCACTAACTCACCCTGGGCGCTAAGCATGACATTTTCTGGTTTCAGATCCCTGTATATGATCCCCAGAGAATGCAGGTGTCCAAGAGCGAGGGTAATCTCCGCCAAGTAGAAACTATGAGAAAAGAAGAAGTGCTAGATCACAGGTGGAAATAAAGCCATGAAACTAGCGCACATCTTCCCTGCAGAATGACATACCAGGCCGTATCCTCCATAAAGATGCCCTCCCGTTCCAAGTGCAGAAACAGCTCGCCACCTGCATGGAAGGACAATGCATGGACATTATGGCTGAAGCTTTGGTCAAATATGACCTACTAGGAAACTGGAATGATCGGATTCATGATCAGTACAGCGATACCCAAATGTTCCTGAGGGCTCTGCTGCGGTGCCTGAAGGAGCCAAGTGTGAGGTCCTCATCACTCCTCAGGTTACTGCCAGAATTGGGGAATGCTTTAGTACTACTCATGAATCTCCTTGCATTAGTTCTCTGGTACAAATTGTTCTGTATGACAGACTGAATGCTACAAAGCCCCTCTGGGCTAACCCACAAGGATACATACACAGTGCCTTTTAGATGTCGATGTACCCATTGAGTTTTTGAAGAAGACAATTCAGGAAAACGCCGGCTGAGTTTTTCCTGAAGTGTCTAAACGGCAGTTATTGTGATGGCTACGTCTGAAGGCTTTAACAACAACAAAAAAAAAATTAAACTGTATATCTAAAAATAGTGAGCGGCTTCCAAAGGAAACCATCTGACAAACGGTAAGGTCACTTCACAGCTTTAAATGCCTGCAGTGGTTTTATGTATATATTAAAAGCTTAAAGAAGGGAACATATGCACAGAAAGTTGTTTTAAACGAAACCATAAGTTTTACCATATGGTGTACTGGAAAACAGCAAAAAAATTCTAAGTGTGAAAAAACTGCAAAAAAAAGTGTGATGGCACAATAGTTTTTGGGATGTTTTATTCACGGTGTTCACTATATGGTAAAACTGATGTGTGAGTGTGATGCCTGAGGTCGGTGCGAGTTTGTAGACACCAAACATTATAGGTTTAGTTGTATCTAAGGAGTTAAAAAAAATTCACAAGCTTATCCAATAAAAGTGGCGCACGTTTTGCGCCATTTTCCAAAACCCGTAGCGTTCTCATTTTTTGGGGATCTATGGCTCAGTGACTGCTTATTTTTTGCGTCTCGAACTGACGTTTCTAATGGTACCATTTTGGCGCAGATGCTACATTTTGATCGCCTGTTCTTGCATTTTGCGTAAAACTTGCGGCGACCAAAAAACGTAATTTTGGCGTTTGGAAATTTTTTGCCACTACACCGTTTACCAATCAGATTAATTGATTTTAATAGATCGGGCATTTCTGAACGCAGCGATACCAAATGTGTATATTTTTATTTATTTTTTTAACCTTTAATTTTCAATGGGGGGGAAAGGGGGGCGATTTGAACTTTTAGGGGTTTTTTTTTTAAACGTTTTTTAAATTTTACTAGCCCCCCTAGGCTATAGCGATCAGCAATCCGATCACTTATCTATCTGCTGAGCACACCTATACAGCTGTAAACAGCAGATTCAGTCACTTCCTGTTTCCCTCTGCTCACGCACGTGATTTCCAGTGGGGGCGGCAGTAAGTAAAAATCATGGCCGCGTGCATATAGATCTCGCTGCCAGACTTTGGCAGCGAGATTTAAGGGGTTAAATGTTGCGAGGGGAAGAGATTCCACTCGCAACATGCAGGCACACATGTCAGCTGTTGAAAACAGCTGATGTGTGCCGACCGCCGCCGCCTGCCCGCAGCAGGGGGCGGGGCTTAACGGGACACGTTCCATGACGGATATATCCGTCCATCGTCGTGAAGGGGTTAATAAGCACTTTTGTTAGGAGGAATCCAACAATCAAATGTAGTGCCTAACAGGACATGAAGACTGGCTGCATGGTTCACATGACTTAACATCTCACAACATAACGTCTCCAGACCTAAACGCTATTGAGCATCTGTGGGACATCCTCTAGTCTAACAGAAGGTGAAAGAGCGCAAGGTCTCTAACATCCACCAGCTCCGTGATGTCGTCATGGAGGATGGAAGAGGATCCAGCGGCTCCTGTGAAGTTGTAGTGAACTCCATGCCCAAGAGAGTTAAGCCAGTGCTTGAAAATGGTGGCCACACAAAATATTGACACTTTGGGTACAATTTGGCCATTTTCCCTTAGGGGTGTACTTACTTTTGTTGCCAGTGGTTTAGACATTAATAGCTGTGTTTAGTTATTTAGGGGACACCAAATTTATACGGTTACACAAGCTGTACACTGACTACTTTATATTGTATCATAATGTCCTATCTTCAGTGTTGCCCCATGAAAACAAAATATTTTAAAAAATGTGAGGGGTGTACTCACTTGTGTGATATACTGTACATTTAATGATTACGGAACAACGCCTTTCATAGCCCGTCACTTAGAAAGTGGTTCTGGGTTCTCTCTTTAGTGTGATCTAACATCATAAATGTAGACATTTTAAGAGATTTCTCGTTTTAGTGAACTCACCGCTCAGACACTCCAGGATCAGGTAGAGTTTCCCATGGGTCTGAAAAGCATACACCAAGTCCACAATGAAGGGATGTCGGACAGCTTCCAGGACACTGCGCTCTGCTGTTGCGTGCTCGGTGTCTTTAGCATGACAAATTAGCCGGGCCTAAAGGAAGAACAAGTTACATAACAATGCAGAAGTGTCTGGCTAAACTCACAATACAAGATGAATAACTCAGTCCAACAAGCTTTAAAGAGGAACCATCCCCAGACAAAACGTTTTTGTTCTTATTTTATACACAACGTTCTCAAGAGTATGCTTTTTATAAATCCGCAAGATAAAGCAGTGGTGAACAGCCCAGGCCAAAAAACTAATGCACTACTAAGACGCAACCAGACCCCCCAATAGATGGAGGCATCACAGGTGCAGGAGGAGCAAATCACTCACACAACTCCAGAATATGGAGGGGGTGATCGCTGGATGGTAAAATTGCACACTAGTGGCTTGCATAGGGCTCAGTTCACACTTATACGTGCCATAGTAACCCAGTCAGCAGCCTATTACATGCCATACTATTCGATCAGGCAGGCTGCCTGGTACTAGTGTGCACTATATACGGATGGGGCCTCCATTATGGAAGTACCAAACATAAAAGGGGTCTAAGCTGCACCCTGTATAAAATGTTATGTACAAAATAATATATACAAAATATCTGAGGTATTAGTCGATATTATGGCCAAAATAACGGTAGCCTACCTATGGTACTTGCATAATGGAGGGGAGGTCTCCATCTATTGGGGGTCTGGTTGCATCCTGGTAGTGCATTCGTTTTTTGGCCTGAGCAGTTCACCGCTGCTTTACCCTGCTGTGAGTATCTTAAATTGTGGAGGATATTTAGTCCTCTTTTTGTTGTTTTTCTATTTTTATAAATCCAACATATGGTTTTAGAATAAGAGCCTTTTTAATGAATGCTGCTTTAGAGGGTCTTTACCAAAGGGACATTGCTCACAGTTTGGTAAATTAAAGCAGCTGGAACTAAACAACAACAAAATCTGTTCACTTTAGACCACAGGTCATCTTTAAAAAGGAAAAAAAAAAAAAAAATATGAGCCAGAGCACAATGGCTTTCCACAAAAAGCAGCTGTGGAACTGGAATCTATCCAGGAGGCAATGTCCTCTCCACCAGTCCGTCATTACAAACTCAGCCGTATCTGCATCCTCAGGATGCAGGGACTGGTGAAAAGAATGGTGCAGCCAGGAGCCATCAGCCCCATGCTGTACCACTCAGTCTGTGCATTTGAAATTCAGCACAATGACATCACTGGATGTGGAGCCTCAGACTCCAGCTGTACAGACACAGCCTGCACCTAGGGAAGTGGGACCAGGGGATTACTATTTATTTTAACTGTCAGTATTTGAGGGAGCTATAATACTGTGAGGGGAGCTGCGAGGGCCATCACAATGTAAGGGGGAACTATCGGGACATGTTGCTGTGGGAGCTATTATCTATTGAGGTGGTTGTGGGAGGAATTTACTGCCTCGAGGATCATGGTGTCAGAGTTACTATGACAGCATCATAATGTCTGTGAGCTACTGTGGAAGCATTATACATTGCTGGAGGTACTGTGGTTTCATCATACTGTGCATGTGGAGTGGGCCTGTGGGGTCGAATTCTCTATGATGATATAATGTGGTGTATGGTGGAGCATATTTGGGGGCACCTTATCTATAAGGACCATGAGGTTCATATAAAAACAAACATAATTAACAGTTATAGAAAATACAACAAAGCAAAAATAAAGACAACCCTTCTCGTAAGAGCTTACAATCTACAATGGAATGAGGTGGGGGTGACACAAGGTTCAAGTGTTTATTTACAACAATGGTCCAGCCATCTCCAATAAAAGGGGGGATAGATAAGGGCTGCATGACCCAGTCCTCAATCAATCTGCGTAATGCTTTGGGTATAGTGGAGTTTGAGAGAGAATTAATCTTTTGAGAAATAGTGGAGGTGATATATATGAATTGACTTTGGATTGATTAGGGAAAGAGATAGGCCACCCTGAAAAGATGTGTTTTTAAAGGGAATGTGTCGTTAAAAAAAAAAAAAAATTCAATAACTGAAAAAAATGTTAAGTATTAATGTTTTGTTTAAATATTTGTTTTTAATTGAGCAAAATATAAAAAATTTTTTTTAAAAAGTTTGATATTTTCCACTGTTAAACACTAGGGGGAGCAGCTGTTGAAATCCTACAGAAATCCTACTGTAGAAAAAGCCTGGATTACAGCTGCAGTAAAGTGGGCGGAGTCTGCTCTCCTGTGTGTGATATCACCTCCCCCTCCCAACCTGAGTGTTTACAAAGGATAAGGGAAGATGAAATGTAGGGACACACTGCAGAGCCATTTTGTTGGTGACCAGAAATGTCTAAAGTGTCACTAAGGACAGCAGGAGTATCACACAGGATAGGGTTAGATACACGGCTCTGCAGACAGTATCACACAATAGGATTAGATACACGGCTCAGCAGACAGTATCACACAGGATAGGATTAGATACACGGCTCAGCAGACAGTATCACACAGGATAGGATTAGATACACAGATCTGCATACAGTATCACCAGTTCACGCAGAGGCCGACAGGGGGAGGTGTTTTTGGAGACGGTAGCAGCAGCAGTACTCACATGCAGAAGCACACAAACACACACACACACACACGGCAGCGGTGGTGGGGGGCAGAGCGGGGGGAGTGTCATTGGAGACGGTAACGGTGGGGGAGTGGCGGCGGCAGCAGCAGCAGTAGCGGGGGTTGCATAGAGCGGAGGGAGGGGGTGTCATTGGAGATGGTAACGGGGGGGGGGGGGGGGGGTGGGGAGGGTAGGCGGCCCCTACTCACACATCCCGGCAGTTGACAGGGGTAAAGTGGAGCAAACAGCATGGCTGTGAGCTCCACAATGATGGCGCCCATCTCCTCCCTCTGCTGTGATCTGGACAGCCCAGGGGGCGCGTCCAGGTCACAGCATACGCCTACTGTAACGTTACTGAATGGGGTTGGATCCCGACCACTGTTCTCTATGCACAGGGGCTGCCATAAAGGAGTTCGTTACTGTTAAACACACAGCAAACCCAACATGGCAGCCCCCAGTGCCTTCAGTAAAATTAGAATTAAATAAAAACTAAATAAGCTGTGATTTTAATTTTGTATTAAAAATACTTGATTTCATAATCACTATTTTTAATACAAAAATAAAAAACCACGACACCTTCCCTTTAAGGAGTATCTGAATCTGTGCAAGTTGTGGATGGTTTTAGTTTCTTTAGGTAGAGCATATCAGAGGATTGGTGCAGCCCAGGAAAAAAATCTTGGGAGGCGGGAGTGGAAGGTTCGGATTAGTGTGGATGTTAGTTGAAAGTGGTTTGCAGAATGTAGAGAACGGGTAGGGTGATAGAGGTGAGAGTGGAGATGTAGGGGGGAGACGCAATGTGGAGAGCTTTGTGGGTGAGAACAAGCAATTTAAATTGCATCCTATAATGTATGTATGTATGTATGTATAGTACAGTGTGAGAAAACTAGTCTCTTCACTATTGACATAATTACTCTGCAAGCAACACACTACATGAACCTCTCCCTGTTTTAACAGTTTGGAAATATGACGCTGCCTATTCCACCAAATAGTGAGTTATCTGTCCAACTGACTGATAATCCAAAGTCTTGCAAAAATCTGTTTTTACAAAACAATAATTACAAATCTTCTAGAAGTAAGTAGCCTTTATATAAAAAAAAACCAAAAAAAAAACCCATACATTTAGTAGGTTCTCATACAATAGTCGTTTAACTACATCTGGAACTGGTGCAGAACTAAGGTTACTTGACTTTTAGGGGGCTGAAAAGTTGAAAACTACCCATCGTCCCTTTTCTAGGGAACTTCCAAGGCCTTGGCTCAAAGAGCAAACTGAGAATGATATAAGTAAATCTTCACTTTAGCTATATAAACAGGGAAGTTCCAATGAATTTCTTCACTACTTACTAGGTATTGTGTGGTGGTACTCTTTGGACTATTATTTAAATGGGTTCTCTAAGAATGTAATAAAGAGAATTTTGTTACTTACCGTAAATTCTTTTTCTTATAGTTCCGTCATGGGAGACCCAGACCATGGGTGTATAGCTACTGCCTCCGGAGGACACACAAAGTTACTACACTCAAACGTGTAGCTCCTCCCTCCTAGCATATACACCCCCTGCTAGCCAGTCCTAGCCAGTTTAGTGCAAAAGCTGAAGGAGGACATCCACCCACAAGAAGAGACAGAGTAAAATCCGGAAGAACCGGAACGTCTGTCTACAACAATAACAGCCGGTGAAGACATACGGAACAAGAAACCTGCCAACAGGCAATAGGGAGGGTGCTGGGTCTCCCATGACGGAACTATAAGAAAAAGAATTTACGGTAAGTAACAAAATTCTCTTTTTCTTCATCGTTCCTATGGGAGACCCAGACCATGGGACGTCCTAAAGCAGTCCATGGGTGGGAATAAACAGACAACTGAGAAGCAGGCAAACCCAACTTCACAAATGGGCGACAGACGCCTGAAAGATGCGTCTGCCCAAGCCCGCATCTGCCAAAGCAAGAGCATGCCTTGGATAGAGCTTCGAAAAAGTATGCAGACTAATTCGAGCTGCAGTCTGACAGACCTACTGAGCCGTAGCCTGGCGCCTGAAAGCCCAAAAGGCACCGACAGGTCTGATCAAATGTGCTCTGATCCCCGGCGGGGAAGGCACTTGAGTACACTGGCAGGCCTCGGAAATGGCCGACCTAAGCCAACGAACCAGGGTCGGCTTAGATGCCGAGAGACCGCTACGTTGACTAGCAGTCAGTATCAGAGAGAGGTGCACCGCCTAATAACGGCGGTGCGAGACACATAGATCCGGGGCGCCCGCACCAGATCCAGGATATGCAACGCTTCCACAAAGCGATGACCAGGAGCCGGACAAAAGGAAGGCAGGAAAATTGCCCCGGATAAGGTGGAAGCAGTAACCACCTTAAGGAAAAAAGTCCGGAGTCGGACGGAGACCACCTTGTCTTGATGCAAAAGACCAAAAAAGGGGGTGACTCAGAGAGAGTGCAGCCAGAACTCCCTGGCGGGAAATTCTAGCCACCAGAAAGACTACTTTCTGTGAAAGATGAAACAAGGAAACCTGCCTAAGAGGCGCAAAGGGGGGTTTCCGGGAACCGGGAGGACCGGATTAAGGTCCCAGGGCTCCATAGGCCGCCGGAAAGGCGGAATGATGTGAGATGCGCCCTTAAAGGAGCGCACCGGAGCCAGCTGGACGATACGCCGCTGGCACATACTGACAGAGCCGAGACCTGTCCCTTAATGAGGGATAGTCCTAGCTGTAGACCGGACTGTGGAAGGGACAGGAGGGTCGGCAAGGCTAAAAAGGTCCAAGGACACTTTGGGGCTCGAGTCATAGCTGAGATGACTTCAGGAAGGATACCAGAAGTCGCCAAGATCCAGGACTCAATAGCTACGCCGTCAATCTGAGAATCCAGAATTCTGACGGAAAAAACGGACCTTTTGAGAAAAGGTCTGGAAGGTCCGGAAGATGCCATGGCAACCCAACGGATAGAAGGAGCAGGTCAGGGTACCAAGCCTGCCTGGGTCAGTCTGGAGTAAGAGAATGACCCGACGGCCCCCTTTACTGATCTTGCGCAGAAGGCAAGAGGTAGAGACGAAGCTGGGATCAAACATGAACCAGTGTGTCTACCGCAAAACCTGAGGATTGTGGACCACGGTTGGACAGCTGAAATAGTCTGCCTCGCAGTTTTGACATCTAGGATGTGGGCTGCGGATACGGTGGACTAGGAGTCCCTTGTCCACTGAAGAATGTTGAGGCGCTAAGATTGCCAGGCGGCTGAGTGTCCCGCCCTGGAAGTTGATGTAGGAAAACGCTGTCACGTTGTCCGACTGGACTCGAATGTGCCTAGCCGCCAACAGATGGTGAAGGCTTAGAGAGCTAGAAATACAGCTCTGATTTCCAGCCCATTGATGGAGATATACTGCTCCCAAGGCGGAAAGACCAGCACCCTGGTGAGGGTCACCCGGGACGGGGCCAGGAAGTCCCTGAGACAGAGTGGCCGAAACCACCACTGAAAACAAGCCCCTGGTCAGTGGCAAAGCCACCACCCCGTGGAAGGAGGGAGTTCGCGTGTGCAGCGGAAAACATCCAGTCTCAGAGGACGCAGGAGAAATTGGGCAAGGAATCACTTCCATTGACGCCACCGTTTGACCAGCACCTGTATTTGGTGTCTGATAGAACGACGTCGACCGCCAGCGGAGGGACTACTGATCGACTAAGAGCAGCTTTACAAGAGCCGACAGAGTCTCGAATTGCGTCCCTGAGAACCTCTGGTTCGAAGTCAGAGTGGACTTGAACAGAATGACAAGCCACCCGAATAGGTTAGAGTGGCGAGAGTAAGCGAAGTACTCTGCTAAGAGTCTGCACTGGATGAAGCCCCGAGAAGAAGGCCGTCCAGGGCAAACGATCACTGCCAATCCCTAGGGGTGCAGGACCCTAATCACAGCAGCCCCAATGAGAATACTCGAGGGGCCGTGGCTAACCCCAAGGGAAGAGCCACGAATTGGACCACTCCGATGGCAAAACGTAGTCAACGCTGGTGTGAAACTGCGATTGACCCCTGCAGAAAGGCATCTCTGATGCCGATGGCTGCTAGGGAATCTCCTTGGGTTCTTGATTGATCCGGTGAAAAAACACACGGCACAAGACCGAGACTCCATGTGAACACGCCACACCTGACCATGCTTGAAAAGCTAAAGAATCAGGTCGGGAGGCACCGCCCTCTTCGGGTACTAGAAATAGATTTAAACAAAAATCTCAGAACCGTTCCCAGTCGGGAACCGGTACAATTCCTCCATTGGCCTGCAAGAAATGCCACGGCCTGTGAGAAGGCGGCGGCCTTGGGGCCGGGAGGGGGTGACAGAAAAAATCTGTTTGGCGGGTGGACAGAATTCCATCCTGTAGCCATGGGAGATATATCCCGCCCCCACTGAACGGAGACGTGTTAGAACCATACGTCGCCAAGTGGAGGGAGCCTGCCACCGACCAGGAGGAGGTTGGCGTGGCTAGATAGCTCGGAGGAAGCTGACTAAGTGGCAGCATCTCCTGCGGTCTTCTGAAGACGCAGCTTCAAGCCAATTGGGTCTATGAACCTAGGCCGAGCTAGAGGACGATCAGATGGAGGAACGGAAACCACCGAAACCTCAACTGATTCCTGCCCTGGACAGGATCCCTGGTTTAGGTTTGTGGCAAGGAAGAACTCTCCTCGCTAAGAGCTTCCTAAATTTCATCCAGTTGGTTCCGAAGAGACTGGTCCCACCAAAGGGGAGCCCAGCAAGGAACCTCTATAGAGGCATCTGCCTTCCATTTCCGAAGCCACAGGAGCCTGCGGATAGTGAGGAAGTAGCCAAGACCACCGCCGTGCGGTGTCCAGCATGGCAGACCTGGCAGAGGATGAGAAGACTGAAGTTTGGAAGTTCAGGCAACCGTCTTGGGCATAGCGTCCCTGTGAGGGAAAGCATCTCCTCAGAGGAGCCATCAGCCACTGACGTAACGGTCCGGGCTGAGCCACCTGAGGTGAATGAGCCCACCTTTTGACCACCATTGGTGGACAGGGGAAACACAGTCCTCAGAATCACGCTTCATGGGAAGCGACTGTCAGAGCGGACCCTGGGCTGGTCACAGGGCCTGAAAACTGGAGTGGTTAAGGAACACACATAGTGTTCCCCTAGATAAGGTAACTCCGGCGGATTGAGGTCTAGTACAAAATTAATGTACCGTGGGATCCTTATAGAGGTGCCGTCAGCCACTGATACAACTATCCGGGCTGAAAGTCTAGACACCGGAGTGGCCACCCCTGGCGAATGAGTACACTCCTTGACCACCTCTGATGGGAGGGGGAGACAGGCAGCAGAACCCCGCTGTGGGATCTGCAGGACAGGCTGTGGGCTCGGACGCAGCGGGCTGAAAACTGGAGTGGTTAAGGAACACGCTCCTCGTCCTGTTAAAGGTATACTGATGCCTTTCTGCCAGCGGGGAATACTCCCCTGATACAGGCGGATGGAGGTCCAGTACAAGTATAATGGACGCAATCCAATCATTCGCATCCGCGTCACCTACGGACGGATCAAAGTACCTAAAGTAGCGTCCGAGCCCCTGGTAGAGACATCCTCCTCGCCCAGTGAGTCAGCTCGTAATCGGAGCTGCGGGACGGGGAGTACAGGGGACCCTACGTCTCCCTGTGAGGAGGACGGGGTCTGTGAGCTTTGCTGAGCGAGCAGAAAACGCCCTGAGAAGGGGGCTGCATGCTCAGCAGATGCCGGGACAGCCGACCCCTGGAAAAAAGATTCCCCCAGGGGTCAGCCACCGAAACCGGAGGAGCTGGAGGGACCATAAATGAGCCTCCAAGCTGAGGGGCCACAGTGGTTATGAGCTCGGTAGAGCCGTACGAGACTACCAAGCCTGCAGCCTCGCTCTGTGAGACATGCTGCAGAGGTGGGGGGCTCTGTCTAGAATGTTTAGAACAGGGTGGATAAAAATCTTGATTTTTTTAAAAAAATCAAAAAAAATCAGATTTTTTTGATTTAAATCAGATTTTTTTGATTTAAATCATTTGATTTAAATCAGATTTTTTAATCAAGTTGTACACAAGCAAAACTTTGTCTTTTTGCAAATCTAATTGTTTTACACAAATAAAAATATTAAAACAGTTGATTATGAAACCTAATAATTTTTATTTGCACTATTAAACACTCAGAATTGAACTACAGAGAGTAAGTACTTTTTAACAATAGCCTATCTCTAACGTTTGAAGTAAGCAAACATCTTCAGTGAATACATCAGTAATTTAAGCCTACTGTTTATTTAGGACTTTTAATAGGAAAACCAGTTGTCCTGCTTTAGCAGTTCCTAAGCGGTTAATTGCCAGACTTACCACTAGTACTAGGCTCCTGGTGCATAAGAAGCTGTGGGGGTTCATTGACATTAGTTGTATCACTATCAACATCTTCATTTCCCTTCTGGTTGCAGTTTTCATAATGTGATTTCAAACGGCAAACAAGTCCTTGGATATCCTTTTGACAGTATTTGCACTTTGCTCTTGCACCTTTCTTTCCAAGATCTGCTGCTGGCATCTCAACAAAATGAACCCAAATAGGGTCTCTCTTACGACCTGCTGCCATGGCTCACACAGATCACTTCTGAAGTTTGATTGTTACTACAGCCTGAGCCAAGCACTGCTGATGTTACTACAGCCTGAGCAAAGTACTGCTGACTATCCAACAAGTTTGGGCATGTCAACTGAATGCAGGGAAAAAGAAACTAAACCAAAACTGAAACCAAGCTAGAAGTGTGGAATTAAAGGGGCAGTATGAACAAAATGTGGAGGCTATTAATAGTTTATACAATTAAGACATGCTGCTTTTAAACACCTACCTATTGCCATATAGTAAAACAAAAAAGATTTTTACTTACTTTGGGGTCCCCCCCTCACCCTGGCGTTAGATCGTTGCCCCTAGTTTCGTCCGTGTAACTATGGGCGCACATGCACACTGCTCTCACTTCTCATTTTAATCGTGATTTATATTAAAAAAAACCTTTTGATTTAAATCAGTGATTTAAATCATGATTAAAATCATGATTTAAATCGATCCGATTTAAATAGAAAAAAATCTTGTGATTTAAATCATGATTTAAATCGGCGTGATTTAAATCAATCCACCCTGGTTTAGAATACCCAAGACAGGGGTTCAGCCCGGGGAGACTCCAGGCTGAGGTACCACAACATAAGAACCATTACAGTGTGGGTCTGTGCTAGTTCAGACAATATGCCTACATGCAGAACATGTAGTGTACAGCCTTGGAGCTTTGCTCCTAGTGTGAGACATGCTGCTGAGGAGGAGGTTCTATAATAAAGAATTAACTCCTTCAGAATGCCCTGCTAGTGTATAAAAGTGCACAACCAGAGGTTGTGACTTATCAGGCCGCTATTATGAGTGCCCCCCGGGTTCCAAGCCTGGACCCCCAGCCAGATATCCACTCCCTCTGCACTGCAGAGCAGCCAGCGCCGACCAACGTACTAAGAACGCTGAGAAAATGGCGCCCGAGTGAGGGGGGGGGGCGGGGGTTAACCCAGGAGCGGGAATCGGAGGGCTAAGGAGATGTACAGGGGAGGGAATCATCTCCTCAAAAAGGAGTGTCCTCCCCTATGCAGAGCGGCCGGTGGGCGGCGCTGCAGTGTCCCCCTGCATGACTGACATGCAGGGGAACGAAACGAAACTAGGCCGCGGCTGAAGCCGGGGCCTAGAGTTATACATGCGGCCGAAAATCAGGCATCATCGGCGCGGTACACAGTAAAAACCGTGGAACCGGCCGGAACACAGTGAAAAGCAGCATTATCAAAGTAAATCACTGTCCCCCCAATAAAGTGCCCCACATTGCAGAAGGACCCTCTGAATAACGTCTCTATACTTAGCTTTGAGACGCAGGGCCCAGTCCCTGGGTGGGGTGGGGGTCCAGTGCTCCGTCCAGCAGGGTCCTGCCAAAGGGCTGCGGATGGAGGCCGGTCTCCTGCAAGGCAGTGAGAACCGTGTGGGCTCTAACTTCAAGCCAGAGCCCCTAAGGGATGGTGAAGGAGCGCGGCATGAAGGGCTCTTTCCCTGAATCAACCTTAACAGCACCGCCGCCAGGGGGGTGTGAAGGGACATGCCGGGGGTCCAGTGGACCCGCTTTTCTTCCAAATCTTTAGAAAAAATGAAAAATCAAAAAAGGATGCATGTGTGTGTGTGATCCTCCTGACACAAAGCATGAAACTGGCTAGGACTGGCTAGCAGGGGGTGTATATGCTAGGAGGGAGGAGCTACACGTTTGAGTGTAGTAACTTTGTGTGTCCTCCGGAGGCAGTAGCTATACACCCATGGTCTGGGTCTCCCATAGGAACGATGAAGAAAAAATGGCTGTCATGTATTTGACACAATTGTATGTCTTCGTCACGTGTCAGTTTGGGTTTGAGCCTGAAGAAATACAGCTCTCAAGACCTGTGTCTCAACTGACAGAGGACAAATATATAATATATATATATATATATATATTTAGCTATAGTACCTGGGCAACGCCCAGCATAGTAACATTTTCCCAATGTCTGTCTCTTTCCGTCTGTCTGTGTCTCTCTATCCGTCTCCCCACCAACATCTTACCTCACACATAAGCTTCTTATACTAAATTTATTTTGTTCCTATATCAACCAATTACAGCTCCTATTAACCTAATAGCTCACAGCTCCATTGACTTTAATGGAGGAAGGATTTTTGGAGAGTAACTAAAGCGTGGGGTTAAATTTTCCAGTCAAAACAGTCTATGACGTTCCCTGAGTCACATGGGGCGCCTGTGCAAAATTTTATGATTGTAAATGCGACTTATTAGGTAAATGAGTATTTTGATCACATGATACTTTTTATACATGTTGTCCTACTCCAAGCTGTATAGGCTTGAGAGCCAACTACCAATTAAGTAAATCAGGTGATGTGCATCTCTGTAATGAGGAGGGGTGTGGTGTAATGACATCAACACCCTATATAAGGTGTGCTTAATTATTAGGCAACTTCCTTTCCTTTGGCAAAATGGGTCAGAAGAGAGATTTGACGGCTCTGAAAAGTCCAAAATTGTGAAATGTCTTGCAGAGGGATGCAGCAGTCTTTAAATTGCCAAACTTTTGAAGCGTGATCACCGAATAATCAAATGTTTCATGGCAAATAGCCAACAGGGTCGCAAGAAGCGTGTTTGGGCAAAAAAGGAGCAAAATAACTGCCCATGAATTGAGGAAAATCAAGCGTGAAGCTGCCAAGATGCCATTTTCCACCAGTTTGGCCATAATTCAGAGCTGCAACATTACTGGAGTATCAAAAAGCACAAGGTGTGCCATACTCAGGGACATGGCCAAGGTACGGAAGGCTTAAAAACGACCACCTTTGAACAAGAAACATAAGATAAAATGTCAAGACTGGGCCAAGAAATATCTTAAGACTGATTTTTCAAAGATTTTATGCACTGATGAAATGAGAGTGACTCTTGATGGGCCAGATGGATGGGCCAGAGGCTGGATCAGTAAAGGGCAGAGAGGTCCACTCCGGCTCAGACGCCAGCAAGGTGGAGGTGGGGTACTGGTATGGGCTGGTCTCATCAAAGATGAACTTGTGGGACCTTTTCGGGTTGAGGATGAAGTGAAGCTCAACTCCCAGACCTACTGCCAGTTTGTGGAAGACAACTTCTTCAGGCAGTGGTACAGGAAGTAGTCAGTATTGTCCAAGAAAAACATGATTTTCATGCAGGACAATGCTCCACCACATGCATCCAACTACTCCACAGCGTGGCTGGCCAGTAAAGGTTTAAAAGATAAAAAAAATAATGACATGGCCCCCTTGTTCACCTGATCTGAACCCCATGGAGAACCCTTGGTCCCTCACAAAATTTAAGCTCTACAGTGGAAAACAGTACACCTCTCGGAATAGTGTCTGGAGGCTGTGGTGGCTGCTGCACGCAATGTTGATCGTAAACAGATCAAGCAACTGACAGAATCTATGGATGGTAGGCTGTTGAGTGTCATCAGAAAGAAAGGTGGCTATATTGGTCATTAATTTTTTGGGGTTTTGTTTTTGCATGTCAGAAATGTTTATTTCTAAATTTTGTGCAGTTATATTGGTTTACCTGGTGAAAATAAATAAAAGTGAGATGGGAATATATTCGTTTTTTATTAAGTTGCCTAATAATTCTGCACAGTAATAGTTACCTGCACAAACAGATATCCTCCTAAGATAGCCAAATCTAAAAAATCCCCACTCAGAGTTCCAAAAATATTAAGCTTTGATATTTGAGTCTTTTGGGTTGATTGAGAACATAGTTGTTGATCAATAATAAAATTAAAAAAAAAAAAAAAAAAAAAAAAAAAATAGATTACACCGCCTTTGAAAAATAAGATTTTCATCAATTTCTCACTGAGCACAAGAAGAAATTCAAAAATGTTGACAGCACTGTGTTTTGTACAATTTTTTAAGCCATACCATGAAAGTAAAATTAATAATATAACTTCTATTACAAATCTTTTTACTCAAATTAGTTGATGCAAAAAAAGAACACGCCACATAAAAATGATGGCAATCATACCAATATTTGATGTAGTTTTTGATGTGGCGTGTATTCATTTTTGCATTCAGAAATTTGGATTAATAATGAAGATTTTTTTAATGAAAATTATATTATTAAGCTTACTTTCATATTATGGCTTTACAAAAAAATGAAACTCAACCTGTGTCAAAATTTTGGAAAATTGTTCTGAAGTTCAGTGAGATATTGATTAAAACCTTAACTTTTAAAAAGGGGGTGTACTCATTTATACTGATCCCTGTATATACTAAAGTGGTAAAGGAAGTGGTTGATGACCAATTTAACTGTTGTCACAGTCCCTTTTTTGATAATACCAGTCACGCCAGTGGAAATTATTCAGAGTGCCCCCATGTATACAGTAAATGTGAGCACCCTCTTTAATTACCTTGACATTTTTGTGATGATTGTATACACGGAAACCACTATCAAATAAAGAAATCATTCCTCCAATGAAAGACCTATGGGAGAGTTCTTAGGTCCCCTTTTTGGGCCAGTCCAAACCTTGTCAACACCATTTTAGAGAATATTTTTTATCTTCCACCCATAAAGCTCACCTTTTGCAAAACCTTCATTGCAAAAATTCTTCCTGAATTTGAGCCAGTCACCTTCTTCACCTGAAAAACCTGGAGAAAATGAGAGTTAGTTATGAAAAAGGTCAGAAAAAGGATCTGCCCCTAACTGGCAGCGGACATCCGCAGTGATGTGTACTGCTGCAGATATAATCCATATATAGTGTATATATATTACTGAAGTCACTGCCATCTTTGTACTCCCAGACTAGCTGAATTCTTCTAGGTTCTACATAGAAACACTACCGTATTTTTCAGACTATAAGATGCACCGGACCATAAGACGCACCCTGGTTTTAGAGGAGGAAAATAAAATTGTAAGCAAAAAATGTGATCATGACACTGTTATGGGGCGAGGATCTTCTGCTGACACTGTTATGGGGGTAATGTCCCCAAATTCTCTGCTAAGGTACCACATCCTGGTAATGATACTCCTGCCTTGTATATGTACCCCATCCTGGTATATGCCCTTATCCTGCCATCCTGCTATATACTGCCATCCTGCTATATACTGCCATCCTGCTATATACTGCCATCCTGCTATATACCGCCATCCATCCATCCTGCTATATGGCCCCATCCATCCTGCTATATGGCACGTATTCTGTATCACAAAAAAAACAAAACAAAAACCCTTTATACTCACCTTTCCTCACTATGCAGCATTGCTTCTCCCCCTGTCTGTGGCGGCAACAGCGCCGCTGGAGTGTGGAGCACTCACCGGCCACTTCCCTGAAGCATCGCGATGTCCTCCAGTTTGCTGGTCAGCTGACCTGCGTGACTAGCAGCGCGCACAGCGAAGACGTCATCGCTTTGCTCACCGCTCTCTACACAGATCAGCTGACCGGCACAAACAGGAGGACATCGCGAAGCTGTAGGGAAACGGTGAGTACTGTACACTGATTCACTGCTCCCCGCACTGATGATTATGCACGGGGGGCAGTGAATACAGCCACACATGTTCACACCA
Organism: Anomaloglossus baeobatrachus; assembly: GCF_048569485.1. Taxonomy (NCBI): domain Eukaryota; kingdom Metazoa; phylum Chordata; class Amphibia; order Anura; family Aromobatidae; genus Anomaloglossus; species Anomaloglossus baeobatrachus. The sequence goes on from NC_134357.1 coordinate 254,709,421, forward strand.
GGCTGCAGTTGCCAGGGGTGATCACGGCCGGCTGTATAATATGCGCGCACCCCGTTGCCGATTATCCCACCCACCTGTCAGCGCCGGCTTCAGCGCTGAGAGATGATGGGCGGGATGATGGGTGTGCATATGTAATGAACGGGCCCACGTGACATGCACTTTTGAAGGACACTACTCATTCAGTTACATATTGTACTGGAAAACAAAAAAATCCAAATGTGGAATTGCAAAAAAAAAAAAAAAAAAAATAAAAAATATAAGGGGGCAATTCCACAATTTTTTTTTTTTTTTTATGTACCATGTTAATCATATGGTAAAACTGACCTAGCAATATGATTCCCCAGGTCAGTATGTTTAATTTTTTTAAAGGGGTGAAAAAAAAAAAATTCAAATATTAGTGAAAAAAAATAAATAAAAATTTTGCTTTCATTGTCATTTTCTGAGCCCTGTAACATTTTTCATTTTCGGGATCTGGGGCTGTGTGAGGTCCTTTTTTTTACTCCCCACTTTATTAATTTAATATTTTGATAGACCAGACAATTCTGAAAGCGGAGACACCAAATGTGTATATTTTTTTTTATTTTCAATGGGGCAAAAGGTTTTTTTTTAACATATATTATATATAATATTAAATGCAGTAAAAAAATAAAAAACAAAATAGTTAAAAAAGGTAATTAAATATAAATTATATATATATTTATTTATATATATTTTTTTAACTATTTTTGTTTTATTTTTTACTGCATTATATTCCCTTTAAAGGACTTGATGCTGTCATTGTCTATGAATGCCTACTCCTACTATGAAGTCTATGAAGGCGAGCACAACAAGCCATTGGCACTTCGCAATCGCTTGACGAGGGTACAAATGGGTGGGATTAGTAACATGCTTCCAGTCAGCGCGTGTAAAATCCCACTGTCAGACTGACAGCGGCATTTAACTGGTGATCAGCTGCCAGGGGGAGGGGGATCTCCAATCCATCAGCAGCTGTTTGACGATTGATTAAATCTGCTGGACATTCCTGCAGTCTGCATGCAACCAGACAGGTCACCCATTGAGCATGTTTGGGATGCTCTAGTTCGGCGTATACGACAGCGTGTTCAATTCCTGCCAATATCCAGCAATTTCACACAGCCATTGTAGGGGGGGGGGGGCTGGGAGTGGGGAAAAAAAAAAAAAAAATCAACAAGCCACTATAAACAACATGATTAACTCTATGTGAAGCAGATGTGTATCACTGCAGGAGGTAAATGGTGGTCACACAAGATACAGACTGGTTTTCTGCCCCCCCCAATATGCATCCAGAGCCACAAGCAGTTCTGGGTGCATATTGCTAATCCTTCCCTAACCGTCCCTGTATACACTAGCATAGATAAAGAGAGCTTTAGAAAAAGGATTTATAAAGATCCTTTATGATATGCTAATGAGCGCAGGGACTAGTCGCAAGGGCGTTAATTCCTTTGGCTAGTCGGCCCCCTTAGCACGTTAGTACTCCCCTGTGGGTGAGCCTACATGCTAATGAATGTGCAGTGTCAGAGGATGATATCACTCACCTCTCCGCTGCCATAGCGTCTGAGTCCTGTATTTCGGCTAAGTGCGCATGATCCTTGGACTTCCGGTCATGTGCACTACATGGGTTTCGAGTCAGGACTCGTATACCCGGCTTCATAGTGCGCATGACCAAAAGTCCAGGATCGTGTGCACTGAGCCAAAATCCAGGATTTGGACGCGATGGCAGCAGAAAGGTGAGCGCGACCATCCTCTGACGATGCACATTCATTAGATAGGAACATCAAGGGAAAAACTTTTTTTTTCGCCGCACTTGTCATCACTCCAGAGACGGAAATTAATACAGCCAAGTCTTTATTGAGAATGCTATATACAGGTCAACACGTTTCTGGGGTCACAGCCCCCTTCAGGACAAAAATAGCACTGACAAGGATAGTAGGGTAATACAAGAACCAAGCTGGTTATATACACAGGTGAATGCGTCCTAGATCCTCCTTCCACTTTTTTTTTTTTTTTTTTTTTCAATAAGTGGCGGGATGTTCAAAAAGCGTATTACCGAAAAAAAAGAGGAAAGTTTATCCTTTCGAAGCAAAATCCTTTTTTCATCCCTACAAATAGAAAAGTATGATTTGGGCAGATCAGTTAGTGATCTGCCCTCCACTGTGGTAAACACGAGTTCTAGTATCACTATAAACATTTTTTTTGCAGTAAGATATGTGTATTTATATATTTTATCTTTATTTTCATTTTATTTCAGCGCCCTCTATGAGTTTATGGGAATATTATATTAATAGTGCCACATATGGGTAATTTGAACCCTAATCAACTTTCCTTTCCTTTTCGGTAATACACTTTTTGAACGTCCCGACACTTTTTGAAAAAAGAAAAAAAAAAGTGGAAGGAGGATCTATGACGCATTCACCTGTGTATATAACCAGCTTGGTACTTTTATTACCCTACTATCCTTGTCAGTGCTATTTTTGTCCTGAAGAAGGGGGCTGTGACCCCAGAAACGTGTTGACCTGTATATAGCATTCTCAATAAAGTGGATGCATTCATTTCCGTCTCTGGAATGGTGACAAGCGCGGCGAGAAAAAAACGGTTTTCCCTTTATGTACCTATCTGCCGGATTCTCCGATGCTGCAGCTATCTCCACCATTAGATGTTCTTCCAGATGTTGTGACCTTTCACAATCCCTACAGGCGAGTACATTCCTTCACCTCCTCTCCTCTTATATACCGGGTAAGACCCTATTGTGACTCTCCGTCCACAGGTTTTTTTTTTTTTTTTTATTTGCTGTGCATTCATTAGCATGTTAGCACGCCCTCAGGGGAGCACTAACATCCTAAGGGGGCCGACTAGCCAAGGGAAGTAACGCCCTTGCAACTAGTCCCTGGCCTCATTAGCATATGATAAAAGATCTTTAGAAACACTTTCTAAAGATCCCATTATCTATGCTAGTGTATACAGGGACGGTTAGGCAGGGATTAGCAATATGCACCCAGAACTGCCCATGGTTCTCTATACATATTGCACCTGACAGGTTCCCTTTAACCAAAAAATGTAGAGACCTTCCATAGAATGTGTAGAATTTTCTGAGTCAGAAAAAGAGGTGCTGTATTACCAGCTGGGGAATTCCACCACATCCATGCTATTTTTACACTTTGATATTGGGTCCTGTTCCAGGAGCAGGATTCAGGTTGGCATAGATCTAGGTTTCAACTACTGCTGGAGAGTCTTATGGAGTAACGACCCCTACAGGTTATTTATAAAGGTGTCGATGTGATCAAGAGCAGCCCATCAGGAGAAGTGGAGTTACCTTTCCATAACTGCCTCGCCCCAGGACGCGGAGGATGTGGAAGCACTGAGGGGAGAGGGTCTCCTGCCCCGGGCACATTCTGCTGTCTGCGAGATCATACTCCGTGGTACAAGAGAGGTCAGACCTGAGACACAACCCTACAGTTAGGACCAGCATGTCAGAAGCATTACAATAGCACAAAGTGACTGAGATTAATAGGAAAACTCACGTTTCACAAGATCCCGCAATCTCAGAATCATCATCCTGGAAGGAAGAAAAACAAGCCATTAAATACACAAGACAAGGCCTTTGGCACCAGCTCTCCACCCGGCCAAAGATCTACCACACAGTCCCCAGCCTTCTGTCTGGTGCCACTGGCCGGCCATCAGGGCCAGATAAAACTGATCACTAGGGGGAAATGGCTGCACTGCAGATCTTGTGGCTGGCAGTCAGTTAGCCCCGGGTACATAGATTTCACAGGGCAGTTTATAGCACTAAGTATAGGGAGCAACTCCCCAAGGGCACAAGCTGACACTGGCATATCGCTCTGTGATCAGAGGGCACTACTGCTTACCAGCTTGGGGAGCGTAATGATATGCCCAACACCTAGGCGGAGACATCAGTAACCGATAAGCCTGGATCTTCATATACCCCATTACTTAGTACAGATAATACTGACATTACTAGGTCTCTGCAATTATAGAAAAAGCCCCCCTAACCCTCCAAGAGAGACTCATTGTTCTAGCCTGTAGAGTAGGAACCCCTCCACCAAGTACAGCCACTAGGGCCAACATTAGCGACGTGGCAGCACACGAGTATGCAACATGGAACTGAAATCAGGGGGCGAACGCCGGCACCACCTCTACTGTATACAGGGAATGTGGTCACTCCAGCCAATTATACAGAGGGGGCCCTCAACAGGGGGTACACTAAAAGGTATTATACAGAGGAGGCGCTAAACAGGGGGTACACAAAAAGGTATTATACAGAGGAGGCCCTCCACAGGGGGTACACTAAAAGGTATTATACAGAGGAGGCGCTAAACAGGGGGTACACAAAAAGGTATTATACAGAGGAGGCCCTCCACAGGGGGTACACTAAAAGGTATTATACAGAGGAGGCGCTAAACAGGGGGTACACAAAAAGGTATTATACGGAGGAGGCCCTCAACAGGGGGTACACTAAAAGGTATTATGCGGAGGAGGCGCTCAACAGGGGGTACACTAAAAGGTATTATGTGGAGGAGGCGCTCAACAGAGGGTACACTAAAAGGTATTATACAGAGGAGGCGCTCAACAGGGGGTACACTAAAAGGTATTATACAGAGGAGGCGCTCAACAGGGTGTACACTAAAAGGTATTATACAGAGGAGGCGCTCAACAAGGGGTACACTAAAAGGTATTATACAGAGGAGGCGCTCAACAGGGGGTACACTAAAAGGTATTATACAGAGGAGGCGCTCAACAAGGGGTACACTAAAAGGTATTATACAGAGGAGGCGCTCAACAGGGGGTACACTAAAAGGTATTATACAGAGGAGGCGCTCAACAGGGGGTACACTAAAAGGTATTATACAGAGGAGGCGCTCAACAGGGGGTACACTAAAAGGTATTATACAGAGGAGGCGCTCAACAGAGGGTACACTAAAAGGTATTATACAGAGGAGGCCCTCCACAGGGGGTACACTAAAAGGTATTATACAGAGGAGGCCCTCCACAGGGGGTACACTAAAAGGTATTATACAGAGGAGGCCCTCCACAGGGGGTACACTAAAAGGTATTATACAGAGGAGGCGCTCAACAAGGGGTACACTAAAAGGTATTATACAGAGGAGGCGCTCAACAGGGGGTACACTAAAAGGTATTATGCGGAGGAGGCGCTCAACAGGGGGTACACTAAAAGGTATTATACAGAGGAGGCGCTCAACAGGGGGTACACTAAAAGGTATTATGTGGCGGAGGCGCTCAACAGAGGGTACACTAAAAGGTATTATACAGAGGAGGCGCTCAACAGAGGGTACACTAAAAGGTATTATACAGAGGAGGCGCTCAACAGGGGTACACTAAAAGGTATTATACAGAGGAGGCGCTCAACAGGGGGTACACTAAAAGGTATTATACAGAGGAGGCGCTCAACAGGGGTACACTAAAAGGTATTATACAGAGGAGGCCCTCCACAGGGGGTACACTAAAAGGTATTATACGGAGGAGGCCCTCAACAGGGGGTACACTAAAAGGTATTATACAGAGGAGGCGCTCAACAGGGGGTACACTAAAAGGTATTATACAGAGGAGGCGCTCAACAAGGGGTACACTAAAAGGTATTATACAGAGGAGGCGCTCAACAGGGGGTACACTAAAAGGTATTATACAGAGGAGGCGCTCAACAGGGGGTACACTAAAAGGTATTATACAGAGGAGGCGCTCAACAGGGGGTACACTAAAAGGTATTATACAGAGGAGGCGCTCAACAGAGGGTACACTAAAAGGTATTATACAGAGGAGGCCCTCCACAGGGGGTACACTAAAAGGTATTATACAGAGGAGGCCCTCCACAGGGGGTACACTAAAAGGTATTATACAGAGGAGGCCCTCCACAGGGGGTACACTAAAAGGTATTATACAGAGGAGGCGCTCAACAAGGGGTACACTAAAAGGTATTATACAGAGGAGGCGCTCAACAGGGGGTACACTAAAAGGTATTATGCGGAGGAGGCGCTCAACAGGGGGTACACTAAAAGGTATTATACAGAGGAGGCGCTCAACAGGGGGTACACTAAAAGGTATTATGTGGCGGAGGCGCTCAACAGAGGGTACACTAAAAGGTATTATACAGAGGAGGCGCTCAACAGAGGGTACACTAAAAGGTATTATACAGAGGAGGCGCTCAACAGGGGTACACTAAAAGGTATTATACAGAGGAGGCGCTCAACAGGGGGTACACTAAAAGGTATTATACAGAGGAGGCGCTCAACAGGGGTACACTAAAAGGTATTATACAGAGGAGGCCCTCCACAGGGGGTACACTAAAAGGTATTATACGGAGGAGGCCCTCAACAGGGGGTACACTAAAAGGTATTATACAGAGGAGGCGCTCAACAGGGGGTACACTAAAAGGTATTATGCGGAGGAGGCGCTCAACAGGGGGTACACTAAAAGGTATTATACAGAGGAGGCGCTCAACAGGGGGTACACTAAAAGGTATTATGTGGAGGAGGCGCTCAACAGAGGGTACACTAAAAGGTATTATACAGAGGAGGCGCTCAACAGGGGGTACACTAAAAGGTATTATGTGGAGGAGGCGCTCAACAGAGGGTACACTAAAAGGTATTATACAGAGGAGGCGCTCAACAGGGGGTACACTAAAAGGTATTATGTGGAGGAGGCGCTCAACAGGGGGTACACTAAAAGGTATTATACAGAGGCGGCGCTCAACAGGGGGTACACTAAAAGGTATTATACAGAGGAGGCCCTCCACAGGGGGTACACTAAAAGGTATTATACAGAGGAGGCGCTCAACAGGGGGGTACACTAAAAGGTATTATGTGGAGGAGGCGCTCAACAGGGGGTACACTAAAAGGTATTATGTGGAGGAGGCGCTCAACAGGGGGTACACTAAAAGGTATTATACAGAGGAGGCGCTCAACAGGGGTACACTAAAAGGTATTATACAGAGGAGGCGCTCAACAGGGGGTACACTAAAAGGTATGATACAGAGGAGGCGCTCAACAGAGGGTACACTAAAAGGTATTATACAGAGGAGGCGCTCAACAGGGGGTACACTAAAAGGTATTATACAGAGGAGGCGCTCAACAGGGGTACACTAAAAGGTATTATACAGAGGAGGCCCTCCACAGGGGGTACACTAAAAGGTATTATGTGGAGGAGGCGCTCAACAGAGGGTACACTAAAAGGTATTATACAGAGGAGGCGCTCAACAGGGGGTACACTAAAAGGTATTATGTGGAGGAGGCGCTCAACAGGGGGTACACTAAAAGGTATTATACAGAGGAGGCGCTCAACAGGGGGTACACTAAAAGGTATTATACAGAGGAGGCCCTCCACAGGGGGTACACTAAAAGGTATTATACAGAGGAGGCGCTCAACAGGGGGGTACACTAAAAGGTATTATGTGGAGGAGGCGCTCAACAGGGGGTACACTAAAAGGTATTATGTGGAGGAGGCGCTCAACAGGGGGTACACTAAAAGGTATTATACAGAGGAGGCGCTCAACAGGGGTACACTAAAAGGTATTATACAGAGGAGGCGCTCAACAGGGGGTACACTAAAAGGTATTATACAGAGGAGGCGCTCAACAGGGGGTACACTAAAAGGTATTATACAGAGGAGGCGCTCAACAGGGGTACACTAAAAGGTATACAGAGGAGGCGCTCAACAGGGGGTACACTAAAAGGTATTATACAGAGGAGGCGCTCAACAAGGGGTACACTAAAGCGTTTTGTACGGAGGAGGCTCTGACAACGGGGGGGGACACCAACGTATTTTATACGTATTACATACCGTAGAGGGGTACACTACAACTTATACGCAGGGGGGTTACTACACCTTACACCAATACAGAGGAGGCATCGAATCAGTGACACTCTACCGGAGGGCCCCCCCCTCACAGCGGTGACACTCTACCGGAGGGCCCCCCCCCTCACAGCGGTGACACTCTACCGGAGGGCCCCCCCCCTCACAGCGGTGACACTCTACAGGAGGCGCCCCCTCACATCGGTCGCACTCTACAGGAGGTACATTCACTACAGCCTTTGGGTGCGGTGTCCCGATCGTATGCACCCAGCACGTCCAGAATTCCAATAGCACACACTGGACACTGCAGTCACGTGACTGGCCCGGGATGAACAGCGCACCGTTTTGTTATGATCAGTCTTTTTAACCCTTTCGCACAACGTCGATGTAAACAAACAACAGTGTGAGGTCTGCACAGCCCGTGCCCACCAATAACCGCTGCACACTCAGCTCCTCCCCCAGAAGCCCCCGACCACCGTCTTACTTACCGCCTCGTTCTCCTCACTGTTCTCCTCCGATTCCAAGTCCAAGTCGAAAACAGCTGCCATTGCAGCGGCACCCGGACCAAAAAGAGAGAGCAACTTCCGGGAACCTGTAAATAGAGGAATGCAGCTGAGCGGCTAAGTTTCCTTCCTGTCCCCGTGTAGTACCGCAGTACGTCCTCTGGGCTACAGTAAAATGGCGGCCGTCCACTGCAAACACCCAGGCTAGTTGTTTTTCTGTACTTTGGTGAGGACATCACTATGGTCTGCCACATCCTCACGGGGGAGCTCTACAGGAACCTGTCCCACATATGCCACGTACAGGCACAGCGGTCTTATCACGCCCCAGAGGGGAGCATTACTGTGGGGGATGGTCTGTGCGATTTTCTGACACACTTTGTAATAAAGTTTATTCCCATACATGGGTCCTATACATGTTCTTATGTGTACGGTGACGTCTCCAGTGAGACCTCACCTCCGGCCTACAGTGTGGCAATGACAACCGTCCAGTCAGCCAGATCCCTACGGGGCAGGAGTGTATAATGGAACGTGTGGCGGAATGATGGCGGCTGGTCGCTGCTTAATACTAGGCTGTGTGGGCTCAACCCCTAATCACTGTAGTAAATTACCCACCACATAGTATTATGATGCCCCCTGTTCACGCACCTTCCTACATCAGTATGCACAGCTCTGCTACATCAATATTCACAGCTCTGCTACATCAATATTCACAGCTCTGCTACATCAGTATGCACAGCTCTTACATCAATATGCACAGCTCTGCTACATCAGTATGCACAGCTCTTACATCAATATGCACAGCTCTTCTACATCAGTATGCACAGCTCTGTTACATCAGTATGCACAGCTCTTACATCAATATGCACAGCTCTGCTACATCAGTATGCACAGCTCTTACATCAATATGCACAGCTCTGCTACATCAGTATGCACAGCTCTGTTACATCAGTATGCACAGCTTTGCTACATCAGTACGCACAGTTCTGTTACATCAGTATGCACAGCTCTTTCATCAATATGCACAGCTCTGCTACATCAGTATGCACAGCTCTTACATCAATATGCACAGCTCTTCTACATCAGTATGCACAGCTCTTACATCAATATGCACAGCTCTTCTACATCAGTATGCACAGCTCTGTTACATCAGTATGCACAGCTCTTACATCAGTATGCACAGCTCTTCTACATCAGTATGCACAGCTCTGTTACATCAGTATGCACAGCTCTTACATCAATATGCACAGCTCTGCTACATCAGTATGCACAGCTCTTACATCAATATGCACAGCTCTGCTACATCAGTATGCACAGCTCTGTTACATCAGTATGCACAGCTCTTACATCAATATGCACAGCTCTGCTACATCAGTATGCACAGCTCTTACATCAATATGCACAGCTCTGCTACATCAGTATGCACAGCTCTGCTACATCAGTATGCACAGCTATTACATCAATATGCACAGCTCTGCTACATCAGTATGCACAGCTCTTACATCAATATGCACAGCTCTGCTACATCAGTATGCACAGCTCTGCTACATCAGTATGCACAGCTCTTACATCAATATGCACAGCTCTGCTACATCAGTATGCACAGCTCTGTTACATCAGTATGCACAGCTCTGTTACCAGTATGCACAGCTCTGTTACATCAATATGCACAGCTCTGTTATATCAATATGCACAGCTCTGCTACATCAGTATGCACAGCTCTGTTACATCAGTATGCACAGCTCTGCTACATCAGTATGCACAGCTCTGTAACATCAGTATGCACAGCTCTGCTACATCAATATTCACAGCTCTGCTACATCAGTATGCACAACTCTGTTACATCAGTATGCACAGTTCTTTACATCAATATGCACAGCTCTGTTACATCAGTATACACAGCTCTGTTACATCAATATGCACAGCTGATACATCAGTATGCACAGCTCTGCTACATCAGTATGCACAGCTCTTACATCAATATGCACAGCTCTGCTACATCAAGATTCACAGCTCTGTTACATCAGTATGCACAGCTCTGGTACATCAGTATGCACAGCTCTGCTACATCAGTATGCACAGCTGTTACATCAATCTGCACAGCTCTGCTAAAGTAATATGCACAGCTCTGCTACATCAGTGTGCACAGCTGTTACATCAATATGTACAGCACTGCTACATCAGTATGCACAGCTCTGCTACATCAGTATGCACAGCTCTTAGATCAATATTCACAGCTCTGTTACATCAATATGCACAGCTCTGCTACATTAATATGCACCGCTCTGCTACATCAGTATGCACAGCTCTGTTACATCAATCTGCACACCTCTGCTACATCAGTATGCACAGCTCTGTTACATCAGTATGCACAGCTCTTACATCAATATGCACAGCTCTGCTACATCAGTATGCACAGCTCTTACATCAATATGCACAGCTCTGCTACATCAGTATGCACAGCTCTGCTACATCAGTATGCACAGCTATTACATCAATATGCACCGCTCTGCTACATCAGTATGCACAGCTCTGTTACATCAATCTGCACAGCTCTTCTACATCAGTATGCACAGCTCTTACATCAATATGCACAGCTCTGCTACACTAATATGCACAGCTCTGCTATATCAGTGTGCACAGCTGTTACATCAGTATGCACAGCTGTGCTACATCAGTATGCACAGCTCTGTTGCATCAATCTGCACAGCTCTGCTACATCAGTATGCACAGCTCATACATCAATATGCACAGCTCTGCTACATTAATATGCACAGCTCTGCTACATCAGTGTGCACAGATGTTACATCAATATGTACAGACTGCTACATCAGTATAAACAGCTCTGCTTCATCAATACACAGATACAACTCTGCTATATTGATAAACACGGCTGTGCTACAAGAGTACACACAAAGCTCTGCCACATCAACACACACAGTTCTAATACATCAATCCAAACACACCTCTGCTACATCAATACACAATCAAAAACACAATTCTGCTACATCAGTACACATACATATAACTCTGCTACATCACTACACACAGACACAGCTCTGCTATATTAATACACATGGCTGTGCTACATCAATACACACACATAAACACAAAGGTCTGCTATATCAATACACACAGATCTACTACATCAATATACACAGACACAGCTCTGATATATTAATACACACGGCTGTGCTACATCAATACACACACATACACACAAAGGTCTGCTATATCAATACACACAGATCTATTACATCAATACACAGCTATGCTACATCAATACACCCAGACAGCTCTGCTATATTAATATATACTGCTGTGCTGCATCAATACACACAGCTATGCAACATCAATACACAGACACAGCTCTGCTAAATTAATATACACTGTTGTGCTGCATCAATACACACAGCTATGCTACATCAATACACAGACACAGCTCTGCTATATTAATATACATCGCTGTGCTACATCAATACACAGCTCTACTACATCAATACACACAGACAGCTCTACTATATTAATATACACTATTGTGCTGCATCAATACACACAGCTATGCTACATGAATACACAGACACAGCTCTGCTATATTAATATACATGGCTGTGCTACATCAATACACACACATACACACAAAGGTCTGCTATATCAATACACACAGATCTACTACATCAATACACAGCTATGCTACATCAATACACCCAGACAGCCCTGCTATATTAATATACACTGCTGTGCTGCATCAATACACAGAGCTATGCTACATCAATACACAGACACAGCTCTGCTATATTAATATATATGGCTGTGCTACATCAATACACAGCTCTACTACATCAATACACACAGACAGCTCTACTATATTAATATACACTACTGTGCTGCATCAATACACACAGCTATGCTACATCAATACACAGACACAGCTCTGCTATATTAATATACATGGCTGTGCTACATCAATACACAGCTCTACTACATCAATACACACAACTCTGGTACATCAATACACACACATACATACAGCTCTACTACATCAATTCACACAGCTCTGGTACATCAATACACACACATACATACAGCTCTGCTACATCAATACAGACACTGCTCTGCTATATTAATACACACATCAATATCTGCTATATTAATACACACATCAATACACTCAAAGCTCTACTACATTAATACACACAGCTCTGCAACATCAATGCACAGCTCTGCTACATCAATGCACACAACTCTGCTATGTCAATACATACAGCTCTGCTACATCAATACACATAGTTCTGCTACATCAATAAACACAGTTCTGCTACATCAATACACACAGTGCTGCTACATCAATACACACAGCTCTGCTACATCAATACACACACATACATACAGCTCTGCTACATCAATGCACAGAACTCTGCTATGTCAATACACACCGCTCTGCTACATCAATACACACAGTTCTGCTACATCAATACACACAGCTCTGCTACATCAATACACACACATACATACAGCTCTGCTACATCAATGCACACAACTCTGCTATGTCAATACACACCGCTCTGCTATGTCAATACACACAGTTCTAATACATCAATACACACAGCTCTGCTACATCAATACACACAAGAGGATAAAAACTGTAAAGACAAAAGTCGTAATATGGGGTCTTATCCTTGTGGGATGGATGGAACAGTGTATCAGAAATTGCTCACCTGGGAAGGTTGTGAGATCGTCACAACCACCATAATGGCTTGAATTTTACAGCTGTAGCAGCCTCCATGGAGAGTAGATTGTAGATGAAAAGATTAAAACCGCGCTGCTGTAACAATGGAATAGACGGGATAAGATAAAAGGTGATATTTATTTTCTACGCATTTCGGAGACTATGTGTCCTTCAGGAAAAATCACAAATGTGCATCATCCTCAGCGGTGAGAATCTACAGTATATATAGGAAACGGTCATTTGAATTTCAAAAAAAGGCGCACAGATACCGGAGCGGTCACCTGGCAGGGCTCCAAGAAGTAAAAACACCGATATACAGTAGAGACCAAAAGTTTGGACACACCTTCTCATTCAAAGAGTATTCTTTATTTTCATGACTCTAAAAATTGTAGATTCACATTGAAGGCATCAAAACTATGAATTAAAACATGTGGAATGAAATACTTAAAGTGTGAAACAATTGAAAATATGTCTTATATTCTAGGCTTTTCAAAGTAGCCACCTTTTGCTTTCATTACTGCTTTGCACACTCTTGGCATTCTCTTGATGAGCTTGAAGAGATAGTCACCGGAAATGGTTTTCCAACTGTCTTGAAGGAGTTCCCAGAGATGCTTAGCACTTGTTGGCCCTTTTGCCTTCACTCTGCGGTCCAGCTCACCCCCAAACCATCTCGATTGGGTTCAGGTCTGGTGACTGTGGAGGCCAGGTCATCTGGCGTAGCACCCCATCACTTTACTTCTTAGTGAAATATCCCTAAGGCTATGTGCGCACTAGGCCGTTTTACCAGTGGATTTACCAGCGGATTTGCTGCGGAAATTTCTTGAGAAAGGTTTGAAATCTTTCTGCAGACATTTCCCAGCACCCAGGTACCTGCAGAATACCCCCGGTATTTCACTCCATTCACTGTAATGTAATCGCGAAATTCCTGGGGTATACCGCAGGTAGCAAATAATGTGCGGTATACCCCCGGTATAGCCGCGATTTACCTGCGGTAATGCTCATCGCTGCCTGCGGTTTTGCAGAAAGTGATGTCATTATGCCAGGAAGAGGAGGCGGAGCAGAGAAAACACAGATGTCACACTCCCTGGACGCCGCACAGAAGCGCTTCCGTGTGACGTCTGGGCCCGTGCAGTCTGTGTCCCGCTGCAGCCCCGCCGCTGCCTGCCCTGCAGTGTGTCAGTGTCTGCCTGCCCTGCAGTGTGTCAGTGTGTGCCCGCAGTGTCAGCAGCTTGTCACCCTGCAGCACAGGCAGACACTGACACACAGCAGAGTGTGCAGCCGCGGGGATGACGGGCGCTCCTGTCAGGAGGTGAGATGAGATCATTACCTGCAGTGACAATCTCCTGCCTCCTGACATCACCGCTGTCACTGCCATCTATGCCCGCGGCCCGAGACTGTCACTAGCGTGGAATTGATTGTTCTTATCAATAAATTGGTGAAAGAGGCTATGTGGGGAGTGTTTTTGTTGAAATAAAACTTTTTTTGTTGTCGATTTTATATTTCTTACTGACTGGGTTTGTGATGTCAGGTATCTGATAGACGCGTGACATCACTAACCCCAGGGCTTGATGCCAGGTGACATTACACATCTGGCATCAACCCCATATATTACCTCGTTTGCCACCGCACCAGGGCAATGGGATGAGTTGGGGCGAAGCGCCAGGATTGGCACGTCTAATGGATGAGCCACTTCTGGGGCGGCTGCAGCCTGCTATTTTTAGGCTGGGGAGTGTCCAATAACAGTGGACCTCCCTAGTCTGAGAATATCAGACCCCAGCTGTCCGCCTTGGCTGGTGATCCAATTTGGGGGGGACCCCACGGTTTTTGTTTTAAATTATTTATTTAGCACTAGAACTACTGGACTCGTGACACCTATATAGAAATACATGGTGCAAAGTAGTCAAAATGACTACCTCAGTAGTTCTAGTGTTAGGCTTTGTAGCGCAGCGTAACTGCATGCGTCCTGCGTTCCCTGCACAATTTATGGAGATTGTGCAGGGGCCGTGCGCACGTGGCGTATTAGAGCGCAGCGCTTCGGCTGCTGCCCGAATCGCTGCGTTCTAAGAAGTGACATGTCACTTCTTCCGTGCGCTTTGCCGGCAGCTCCTGCTCTGTCTATGGCAGGAGCTGCAGGCAGAGCGCACGTTCTCGCCGGCACCATGCGCTTCAGAACGCAGCTTTTCAGCTGCACTCTGAAGCGCACCTTTTCGGTGCGGTGCAGAGCGCACACGTGCGCACATAGCCTTAATGGAAAATAACAGCGTGGTGTGCCCTCTGTTTTGGATTACCAGCCAAGGTGAAGCTGCCAGCTGTGGTCTGAAGCTGCAGCCGTCTGCTTTACCCTAGCTGGCTACAAAAATAGGGGGAACCCCACGTCATCTTTTTTTAATTATTTATTTTTTGGCTAAACACAAGGCTAGGCACCCTTTAGTGCCACATGAAAGTCACTAAAGGGTGCCAACTTAGAATATGCAGGGGGGTGGGACATTATATAGGTCTTTCTCATCTATCTATCTATCTATCTATCTATCTATCTATCTATCTATCTATCTATCCATCTTTCCCTCTATCCATTATCTGTCTATCTATCGATTATCTATCTATTATCTATATTATTTATTTCAGCATAAAAAAACCGCAGGGACCAACCTGCGGAACAACCGCGGCAAAATCGCAGCAAAAACGCATGCGTTTTTCCCGCAGATTTGGTGCGGTTTTTTACCGCAGGTGCGGTAATCTTCAACTCCCAGAAGTTTCTCAAGAAATTTTCTTGAGAAAAATCACTTTTCTAGTGCACACATAGCCTTACACAGCCTGGAGGTGTGTTTGGGGTCATTGTCCTGTTGAAAAATAAATGATGGTCCAACTAAACGCAAACCGGATGGAATAGCACGCCGCTGCAACATGCTGTGGTAGGCATGCTGGTTCTGTATGCCTTCAATTTTGAATAAATCCCCAACTGTGTCACCAGCAAAGCACCCCCACACCATCACACCTCCTCCACCATGCTTCATGGTGGGAACCAGGCATGTGGAGTCCATCCGTTCACCTTTTCTACAGACACGGTGGTTGGATCCAAAGATCTCAAATTTGGACTCATCAGACCAAAGCACAGATTTCCACTGGTCTAATGTCCATTCCTTGTGTTCTTTAGCCCAAACAAGTCTCTTCTGCTTGTTGCCTGTCCTTAGCTGTGGTTTCCTAGCAGCTATTTTACCATGAAGGCCTGCTGCACAAAGTCTCCTCTTAACAGATGTTCTAGAGATGAGAAGGTGTGTCCAAACTTTTGGTCTGTACTGTATATAAATAATAATCAACTTAACAAATGAAAATGATGTTTAACAGGTACAAGTTAAAATATAATATACATTTGATAAAATTATGATGTACAATTAAAATCATATCGTGATATAAAGGGTTTGAACTCAGAATTTTCAAACGTTTCCTTGTGCAAATGCGAGAACAATGTTGTGATGAACACTTACTTAAATAGATAACCGAATAGCGTGATATAGCAAATAACATCAAATAATAAATAACGGGATATAAATAAGATAAAAAGTATAGTGTTGTAAATTGGTGCATTATCAGGTGACTGAACCAAAAAAAGGAAAAGGGCACAAGTGATTGAAAGCGACGTCACCATGAGTAACCCACCCACATCCCGAGCGAGGATCTGACATAGCCGCATGACCACCAGACGGGAGCGAGCCAGCCGCACCAGAATAGATGCAGCTGAATATTATATTTTAACATGTACCTGTTAAACATAATTTTCATATATTAAGTTATTATTCATATATATGTATATATCGTATATACTCAAGAATAAGCCGACCTGCGTATAAGCTGAGAAAGACTGGGAAACCTTATTGACTCGAGTATAAGCCTAGGGTGGGAAATGCAGCAGCTACTGGTAAATTTAAAAAATAAAAATATATACCAATAAAATGTAATGTGCCCATCCTTGTGCCCCATAGTAATGTGCCCTGCAGTAATGTGCCCATCCTTGTGCCCCATAGTAATGTGCCCTGAAGTAATGTGCCCATCCTTGTGCCCCGAAGTAATGTGCCCATCCTTTGTTAATGTCCTCATTCCGGTCTCCTTCTTATCCCCCTATTATACTGTGGTTCTCTCACACACACACAATTACTTATTTTCACCTGTCCTCCGCTGCTGCAATGTCCTTACCATATTTTTGCAGGCACACTGACCCCTCCGTGATCTTGTCCGGTGCACAGGCCCGCTGATGCAGGCTGAGTTCATGGCTTTACTACAGTTGAATGCTTTGTGGCGTCGTAAAGCATTCAATTACAGTAAAACCATGATGGCAGCGGCGGCAGCTCCAGGCACCGGACACAATCACCAAGGGGTGTTTCTTGCAGTCCGCAGCCACATAGACCCCTCAGTAATCTCGTCCGGTGCACAAAGGCCGCCGCTGCAGGCTGCCGTCATGGCTTTACTGCTGTTGAATGCTTTGCGGCGCGTAAGGCGCCATAAAGCATTCAACTGCAATAAAGCGCTGACAGTGGTGGAGGGCCTTTGCACCAGCTGAGATCATCGAGGGGTGCTTCTTGCACAGGCACATAGACCCCTCGGTTATCTCGTCCGATGCACAGAGCCGCAGCTGCTGTCAGCACTTTACTGCAGTTGAATGCTTTACGGCGCAAAGCGTTCAACTGCAGTAAAGCCATGATGGCAGCAGTGGCTATGTGCACTGGACGACATCACCAAGGGGTCTATGTGCCTGCAGACTGCAAGAAGCAGGTAAGGACACCACAGGAACAGAGGTCAGGTGAGAACAATTTTTATATGGGAGCCTGTCAGGGCCAGGTGGACGGGCAGACCCAGGAGGTGGATCCACTGGGCCGAACTCCTAGATGGTGGTAAGGGGTCCGGTAGCTGGAGCACTATAGGCAGCAGAACAGTCCGTGCACAGGAGTATAACGGAGAAGTCCCTGGGACTACGAAGTCACTGGTGGTAGTCCGGGTGACGCAGCTCAGGTTCGGAAGCCGAGAAGATGTCAGGCGGGGTCCGGAACCTTTGGAGCGAGATGACAGGTCACCGCAGGGATCCGAGATGGTACGGACTGTCAGGATGGCAGATGGACTGCGTTCGGGATTCGGGATTCGGTCTGGACCGGATGGCGAGGCAGGCACGGCTCTACAAGAGAGATAGGTGAGTATATACACATATACACCAGGAGACCTGACTCCTAGCTTAGGAAACACGAAGATCAGGCCCCGCCCCCTTGGACATAAACCCCCTTTATACCCTGTACCTGTTTTGCATCATTTCCTGTTAATGGACGCTGGCCCTTTAAGAAAGGGTCAATGACCGCGCGCGCGCCCTAATGCGCATGCGCATGGCCTGAGTGCCAGAAGCCAGAGCAGGAAGCTGCGAGGAGGAAGCAGCAGGGCCAGGATGGGGCCGTGAAGCCGACGGACGCCGGGTGCGGGGACCAGGACGCTGGGGACGCGCTGGCAAGGGGTGCTGGAGAGCGGGGAGCGGCGGTGACCGGACCAAGGAACCGGGAAGCGAGACGGGGGACCCGGGGAGCGTGACAGGTGAGCCGGAGGGCAGCACAGGGGACCCGGGGAGCGTGACAGAGCCTCACTCGAGTATAAGCTGAGGGGGCATTTTCAGCACAAAAAATGGGCTGCAAAACTTGGCTTATACTCGAGTAAATATGGTATCAATGTTTTTAATTCTGGAAGCCCTGTCAGGCGACCTACACGTCGTTTTTTGAAATTCAAATGTCCATTCCCTATACGGTTGAAACCAGAGGTTTACGCACACACTTTACACACACTATCTAAAAAAAACACATACACACGTGGTCAAAATTGTTGGTAGCCCTCGTTTCATGAAAGAAAAACCCACAATGGTCCCAGAAATAACTTGAATCTGACAAAACAAATTATAACTTAAAAATCTATGAAAATAAACTAATTAAAGTCACACATTGCTTTTCTACTTCCACAGAATTTAAAAAAAAAATAAAATTCATGAAACAGGCCTGGATAACAATGTGACAAAAGGGACATGTTAAATCAATGTGTGTTCACTTATTAACATAACAGGTGTTTACACTTTTGCAATCAGTCAGTGGGCCTGTATATAGGGCTACAGATACTCACTGTGCTGTTTGGTGACATAGTGTGTACCACACTCAACATGGACTAGAGGAAGCGAAAGAAAGAGTTGTCTCAGGAGATTAGAAAGAACATTATAGACAAGCATGTTAAAGGAAAGGTTATAAGACCATCTCCAAGCAGTTTGATGTTCCTGTGACTACAGTTGCACATATTTAGAAGTTTAATATCCATGGGACTGTAGCCAACCTCCCTGGATGTGGCGCAGGAAGAAAATTGATAACAAATCAAAGAGACAGATAATATGAATGGTAACAAAAGATAAAAACTTCTAGAGAGATTAAAGGTGAACTTCAAGCTCAAGGAACATCAGTGTCAGATCGCACCATCCATCGTTGTTTGAGCCAAAGTGGACTTCATGGGAGATGACCAAGGAGGACACCATTGTTGAAAAAAAAATTGTAAAATAGCCAGACTGGAATTTGCCAAACTACATGTTGACAAGCCACAAAGATTCTGGGAGAATGTGCTATGGACAGATGAGACAAAAATTGGAACTTTTTGGCAAGCCAAATCAGCTCGATGTCCACAGACGGAGAAATGAAGCATATCAAGAAAAGAACCCTGTTCCTACTATGAAACATGGAGGAGGCTGTTAGGTTTTGGGGCTGCATCTGGCACAGCGTGTCTTGAATCTGTGCAGGGTAGAATGAAATCTCAAGACTATCAAGGGATTCTAGAGAGAAATATGCTGCCCAGTGTCAGAAAGCTTAGTCTCAGTCGCAGGTCATGGCTCTTGCAACAGGATAATGACCAAAAACACACAGCTAAAAACACCCAAGAATGACTAAGAGGAAAACATTGGACTATTCTGTGGTGGCCTTCTATGAGCCCTGACCTAAATGCTATTGAGCATCTATGGAAAGAGCTGAAACATGGCATCTAGAAAAGGCAACCTTCAAACACGAGACAACTGGAGCAGTTTGCTCTTGAGGAGTGGGGCAAAATACCTGTTGGGAGATGCAGAAGTCTCATTGACAGTTATAAGAATAATTTGATTGCAGTGATTGCCTCAAAAGGTTGTGTAACAAAATATTAAGTTAAGGAGGAGGAGGGCGCCATCATTTCTGTCCAGGACTATTTCATGAGTTTTAATTTCATTTGTTCATTTTCATAGATTTTTTTAATTTATTATTACTTTTGTCAGATTCAAGTTATTTTTGTGACCATTGTGGGTTTTTCATTAAACAAGGGGTATCAACAATTTTGACCACGTGTGTATGCATGTTTTTCTCACTATGTGACATGTAATCAGAATAAACCTTTCCCATTTTAGGGCAATTAGGAACCAAAATTATTTATATTTGCCAAATGCCAGAATAATGACAGAGAGAATGTTTTAAGACATTTTTATTACTTTCTGCAAAGTCAAAAGTTTCCATAAATTTCATTAGTATTTGGTACCATTGGCCTTACACTGTATGACTTGGGTCAAAAGTTTTGGATCTCCTTCCACAAGCTTCTCACAATGGTTGGTAGGAATTTTGGCCCATTCCTCCTGACAGAACTGTAAGCTTTCTTGAGAGATGGGTCTTCAAGTTCTCTGAAGGTTTTGAATATTGTAGACTATCAGTCGTGTTGAGGAATTCCAGAAGGTGGGAGATGTTCTGGAGCCGATCGGGTGAGGTACGTATGACAGTGGAGGAGAAAAGGAGTTCACGTGAGGGACGATATTGGGAGATTAGTTAGGAGATACATGGAGGAGATAGATTATGAACAGCCTTGTGGGTCAGTGGTCGTAGTTTAAATTGTATCCATTGTAGCTGCCCCTGCACCCTCCCTGAAACAGAGTCTTCAGTGATGCTCAATTCAAGGGCTTGGCTAATCCCAACATACTGTACACTGTGCACAATGACAGTGCACTTTGTGTTGATAGCTTAGATCAGTAGTAATGAGCCATCAGAGCACAGCACAGTGTCAGTGCGCAGTGTAACAAGACCCGGTGTGTAGAAACCAGCGCCGCCCCTCAATTCACATCACTTTCGGGGGCATGGCTGGTCTCTGCATGCTGGGTAGTTTTACAACACACACTCTTTTCTGGTGCTGGCTCATTACTACTGACCCAAGCCGGCAACTGGCATTGTGCACATCGCACAGCACACTCGGACAAGCCTAGCCCCTGCAATGAGCATCACTGAAGATTCTTAGGTTTAGGGAGGAGGCAGGGGCTGTGGCAATGACAGCAGCCTCTGCCCCCTGATGGTGCATCGTTTGAGTATCACAGCATGCACTGGGGATTCTCAAACAAAGTGTCACCAAAAAAGGAAAAAAGAAAACTATCTAGTGTAGACAGAGAAGGAGAGGTGTTACATCACCGCCGGAGTCTGCTCCAGCGACTTCTGCTCCGATCGCCAGGCGACGCCGTGTTCCTGCCGTGGATGGTGCTGGTGATGGGAGAGGAGTCGATGCCAGCGGTGGGCACAGGCTCCGATCATCCACTGGGCTGGGTTAGCTTGGGATCTGCAGTACCGCTGGCTGACTGTGGGTGGCATGTGTCTTCCAGCTGAAGTTGCCAGCGTTCAGCTACATTCAATGGGAAGACACCACACCCTTCTTATTCCCACTCCTGTCACATGACCACTGCCAGAGATAGTTCTGATTTTCCTGGCTCCTGTTACATCCTATTCTGTTTGGTGATTCCTGTGTGTTGACTTCTGCGTGTTTTCTGACTACCCTCCTGCCTACTGTTTTTGTACCTCACTGCCCAATCCGGATTTGACCTCTGCTAGGTTTGCTTACTACGTCATTGCCTGCCGATTCTGTCCCTGTTCTGCTATTCCTGGGTTGACCCTGCCTGACTACTACTCTCATCGGACTGCAGCCTTCCACAGGTAGTGATCTCCAGTTCCCTGTGTAATTCCAAATCCCTGTAGAGGGGTTAAAGTGTTTCAGGGTTCTGGGGGTCCTGCTTGGTGAGTGGCTTCCCTCTAGCCTCCCCTTTACAGCCCATCTGAGTCTGTGGATCCAGGCAGGCGTTACAAGAGGGGATTTGTAATTAGAGTATATTAGAAAATAGTTTAGAGTATTGCATTAAATAGATAGAGATTAAGATTAGAGTTGGGCGGACTCGCAAAAAACCTACTCTCTTTTAAAAAAAACGGATCCGCTCTGGAATCCAGCCCCTATTTAAGTCTATAGGGATCAGAATACGGAGATCGCAAGCGGTGTACTTACCAAGGCTCCGGCATGGCTGTAATCTGCTCTTGCGCCTTGCATTCACTTTCTGGGCTGCTAATCACAGTCAGATGCGCAGTCAGACACGCCCCCACCCTGAGTGTCAGCGTGTCAGCTGACTGCATCCAATCACAGACGTCAGGACAGCCGGTGGGTGGGCTGAGCAGTGAAACTAAAGGAGCCCATACACTCTAGCATCTACCGGGGGCCTAGAATGTATGGGCACATTCCAGGTTAGTGGGCTACCATGATCATACAAGGGGGGCTTCACCCCCTCCCTGCACTCCCCCTTTCTGGGGGTCTCACCCCCAGAACCCCGCTTCTATAATAAACAGCTACATGCCTAGGTGGAGTTAGAACAGTAATGTCGGACGGCATTTTGAACTTGCCTCTATCATGTGATGGGGGCGTGTTGAAATTATGTCTTCCTGGAAGGAGCCCATACAGTCTAGCATTTACTGTCAGTATCGTGGTATAAAAATAAATAAATGAAACAACTGGTGCAGGGTCCCCCTCCCCGGTATTCTGATACCAGCTTAGATAAAGATCATGGCTACAGCCTCAGCCCTGTGCTTATCTTGGCTGGGTATCAAAACAAGAGGAACCAATTTTGATACCCAGCCAAGTTAAAGCCCGTCAGCTGGGGCAGGTATTCTCAGGCTGGGGAGGTCCACCCTAAAAATATCAGCTGCCAGCCACCCGGAATTGTCGCATCCATTATATGTGACAAGCCTGGAGCTTTACCGTCTCTTCTGAATGCCCTGGTGCGGTGGCAATTGGGGTAATGAGGGGTTAATAACCGCGCACAGCTGCTACTAAACCTCAGATTAGTGATGACACAGGCATCTATGACCCACCCATTACTAATCTGTAAGTGACAGTAAACAAACACAAACACAGAAAAAATCCTTTATTAGGAATAAAATACAAAAAACCCTGCCCTCTTTCACCACTTTATTAACCCCCAACACATCTGAGCTTCAAAGTAATCCACACGAGGTCCCATGACGATTCAGCTCTGCTACATATGAATATCACAGCGAGTGGCCATTTTTTTACACAATTTTTTTATTTTCACAAGGTTAACAGGAAAAAATGCACCATACATATTCTGCAATATTTCTGTTATGCTGATAACACATATGTGGTGGAAAACTACTATATTGGTACAGGGCAGATCTCAGAAGGGAAGCAGCGCCATTTTACCTGGAATAAATTGCGGATGCCATGTCATATTTGGAGAGCCCCCAACATGCCAAAACGGCAGAAACCCCCACAAGTGACCCCATTTTGGAAACTACACCTCCCAAGAAATGCATCATCATGTCTAGATCATCTAGATGATTAGTGAACATTTTTAACCCTCAGGGGAATAAAATAATTGTATAACCTCGGGATAAGAAAAATTAAAATTACAATTTTTTCCCTTAAAATGTTGCTTTGGGCACAAGTTTTAATTTTGAAAAGAGGTAATGGGAGAAAATGAAATATATAATTTGGTGTATAATTTCTCCTGAGTACTACAATACCCCAAATGTGGTCAAAAACTACTTTTGGAGGCGGCACAATACAAAGCTCAGAAAGTAAGGAGCACTATGTTGGAGTTCAGATATTCTGGAATGGTGTGACGGTGCCATGTCACATAGGCAGAGCCCGTGAGGTGCCAGAACAGCAGAACCCCCATAAGTGACCCCATCTTACAAACTACACCACTCAATGAATACATCTAAGGGTGCAGAGATCATATTGACACCACAGAATTTTATACCATTGGATAGTGAAGAAAAAGTAATTATATTTTTACCACATAAATTTTGGTTTAGCCCCAGATTTTATATTTTCACTCAGGGAAATGGGTAAAAATGGCACCAAAATTAATCACACAATTTCTGCTGAATATGTGGCTGTACAGTACTGCTTAGCCATGCGGTAAGTCTCTTGAGGTAAGGTGCACGATATGACTTGGAGCAGAAATTTTTGTACAATAGGGGCTCTGTATATGGACACCAGAAACTAAGTGCCAAAAGAGCAGAAAACTCCCCAGTGACCCCATTTTGGAAATGACAGCCCTATAGGAAATTATTTAAAGGTGTAGTATCTATTTTGACTCTAAAGGCAGCTTTACACGCTGCGATCTCGCTAACAAGATCGCTAGCGTGCATACCCGCCCCCGTCGGTTGTGCGTCACGGGCAAATCGTTGCCCGTGGCGCACAACATCGCTCGGACCCGTCACACTACTTACCTGCCTAGCGACGTCGCTGTGACCGGCGAACCACCTCCTTTCTAAGGGGGGCGGTTCGTTCGGCGTCACAGGAACGTCACTAAGCGACCGCCCAATAGAGGCGGAGGGGCGGAGATGAGCGGGACGTAACATCCCGCCCACCTACTTCCTTCCTCATTGCCGGTGGATGCAGGTAAGGAGAGGTTCCTCATTCCTGCGGTGTCACACATAGCGATGTGTGCTGCTGCAGAAACGACGAACTACATCATACCTGCAGCAGCAACGATAATTGGGAATAGGGGGGCATGTCCCCGATTAACGATTTTGCACAATTTTGCAACCTTTTTCAATCGCACGTAGGTGTCACACGCAACGACATCGCTAAAGAGGCCGGATGTGCATCACAAATTCCGTGACCCCAACGAGATCGCTTTAGTGATGTCACTGTGTGTAAAGCGGCCTTTAGGGTGTCTTACAGAAACAAGCAGCAATGGATGTTGCGGAGTGAAAATTGCAAATATACCATTGTAGTGCCCAGTACATAGTAGTGCTTATATATTGTGCCCAGCTTGTACTTCTGGAGACATGCACCTGATAAATTAAGTGGGCTCTCATCACTACAACAATGCCAAACGTGGATGCTAGATGTGGTTTAGGCACACTGTGGGGCTCAGATCTTAAATAGCCTATCCCCACAGGTGGTAGACATAGGGGGAATTAAGGCAAATAGTGACTAAAGAAGTACATTAAAAAGGTTAAATGTTTATTAAATAAACAATATAAACAAATACATGAATATATGTAAATGATTAATAGCGAGAAACCTCCATATGCGATTACTGCTTACATGCAATTTCTAGTTGTCCGACCATCGCTTGTACACTACATAAATTTGCATGACACACACAGACCACTCACATATACATACAAACACACAATATACACACAGACCACACACACATATACACACAAACACACATATACACACAGACCACACACACATACACACACATATACACACACAGACCACACACACATACACACACATATACACACAAACACACATATACACCCACAGACCACACACACATATACACACAAACACACACACATATACACACAAACACACATATACACACACAGACCACACACACATATACACACACAAACACACATATACACACACAGACCACACACACACAAATACACACACAAACACACATATACACACAGACCACACACACACAAATACACACACAAACACACACATATACACACAAACACGCACACATATACACACAAACACACATATACACACAGACCACACACACATATACACACACAAACACACATATACACACACAGACCACACACACACAATTACACACACAAACACACATATACACACACAGACCACACACACACATACACACAAACACACCCACAGACCACACACACATATACACACAAACACACACACATATACACACAAACACACATATACACACACAAACCACACACACATATACACACAAACACACATATACACACACAAACACACATATACACACACAAACACGCACACATATACACACAAACACATATACACACACAAACACACACATATACACACAAACACATATACACACACAAACACACACATATATATACACACAAGAACACACACATATACAGACACAAACACACAGACCACACACACACATATACACAAAAGCACACACACAAGCACACACCCACAGACACATATACACACAAACACACACACATATACACACAAACACACATATACACACACAAACCACACACACATATACA
Source organism: Anomaloglossus baeobatrachus (assembly GCF_048569485.1). Classification (NCBI taxonomy): domain Eukaryota; kingdom Metazoa; phylum Chordata; class Amphibia; order Anura; family Aromobatidae; genus Anomaloglossus; species Anomaloglossus baeobatrachus. The sequence goes on from NC_134357.1 coordinate 254,735,877, forward strand.
CACAAACACACATATACACACACAAACACACATATACACACACACAAACACGCATACATATACACACAAACACATATACACACACAAACACACACATATACACACAAACACATATACACACACAAACACACACATATATATACACACAAGAACACACACATATACAGACACAAACACACAGACCACACACACACATATACACAAAAGCACACACACAAGCACACACACAGACCACAGACACATATACACACAAACACACACACATATACGCACACAAACCACTCACACATACACACACACAGACACATATACACACAAACACATACACACAGACGGTCAGACCACATATACATACATATACACACAGACCACATACACACACAGAACACACACGTATACACAAACACACAGAACAGAACACCACTCACAACACACAAACGTATACACACACACACACACACACACACACACACACACACACACACACACACACACACACACACACACCCCGCCTCCCTGCCAGGCCGGTCATGTGACCTGAGCACCATGTGACCTGACGTCACTAGCCATCCCGTCCATGCTGCCTGGTTCCTGCAGTGGTAGTGCTGGCATGGAGCTGTCCCCTGGTGACCGGATGGTTTGGGGGTTCGCTTAGTGCCCCCTCCTTTGCCAACAGCGGTGAAGTCTGGTGGGAGCAGAATGGGTGCAGGAGTGAAGTGTGTGATCACTGGAGCCAACATTAAAGGTGAGCAGACATGCTGTAGCAGAGCTGAGCTCTGTCCTGGGCACAGCTGTGGTGCTGGGCTTACAGGGATGCCCTCATAATGACAACCCAAGAGTTTAATGTGCAGTGTGATACTTAGAGGCTAGCTGAGGTCTGTGCACTGAGCAGTGCCCCTTATAGGCATATGGCATCTGTTGCTTAGCAACGCAGACCCCAGTGATAGGTGAGCTATAGAGCCCATGCATTCCTATGGCAGCGGGCACAGGACACTATTGTTATATTTGTACTCTGGCATTATTTGGGGCATTTTATGGGATTGGATAACAGAATGTTTTATATAAAATCCTATGTAAATCCCTTGTGGTGCTGCGTTACTGTACTTTTCCCATTAAAAAGCACCTGTCAGGTGGGATAACGCTATCCTGCAGATGGTGGGGTTCATCTAATCTACGGGCTACTAGCGGCTGCACAGTGTGACACTGGACAACATGAGCAGTGCTATCAGTGCAGACCTGGCTGTCAGTCAGTGCCGGACGTGCTGCTCACAGTATGGGGGGGTGACTGTGGCCATGCTGGCAGGACTGACAGCCAGAGGCTGCCGGGAGGAATAAGGGTCATTCTGCTCCTGGGGCCACTCTTTCAGTACAGCGGCCGGGCACCTTCATAACAGTATCACCCTGCAGAGTAATCCCATATCTACAGAATAATAGTGTAACGACAAGACAGGTTCCCGTTAATGTCAATCATAAATGGTGGCAGAGCTATGATGGACAGGGCAGGAACAGTGGGTTTATAAGGCCCTGTGGCACTTTGCCCAACAATTGCTTCTGTGTTTGAAAAGGTGGGCAGGCCACCATGGTCTTTATAGGGATCTCACCAGATTTTTTGCTCCCCTATCTGAGAGCAGCATAATGTAGAGACTGAGACCCTGATTCTAGCGATGTATCACTTACTTTACTGCTTACTATAGTTTTGATAAAATCTCAGTTTTCTCCCATATATAGCAGCTCTTTGAATGCTGAGCTCTGTATAACCCTGCCCACACCAGTGTTTGTAACCCCTCGCACACCACGGATTGGAACCCCCTCGCACACCACGGATTGGAACCCCATCGCACACCACGGATTGGAACCCCCTCGCACACCACGGATTGGAACCCCCTCGCACACCACGGATTGGAACCCCCTCGCACACCACGGATTGGAACCCCCTCGCACACCACGGATTGGAACCCCATCGCACACCACTGTTTGTACACTGTTCATAGGCAGAAAGCTGCTAAGATAGTGGTATACAGAGCTCCTGAGTATGGCTGTATACATGGTACAGGTTTGCTAGTTCTTTCACAAAACAGTAATTTTATCAAAACACAGCAAGCAACCCAGTAAGTGACACATCTCTACAATCAGGGTCTCTGTCCCTCCATTACACTGCTCTCAGATTAGGTGGTAACAGATTCCCTTTAAGCCTCCATCATGTTGAGTAGCTTGTTGTATACCGCATTGGTAAATGAATGTGTCGCCAGCATCCTCACGTTGCCATCTGGCCAGCCTAATGCTTAGAATGACATCTCTGCTACCTTTGTGTAGTGTGGTGCTCCATGTAACATGCCTGACTTGCCACTTGTCTTTCAGCTCTGGGGCGTGCCATCCACTCCTTATCCCGGATTGGAGAAGAACTTTACTTTGAACCTTTGGATGATGGGGTAAAACAATGTAGACAATACTGTTCATGTAATTACTCTGATGCTCATCTGTCACCATGGAAATCTGTCCATAAGGACATCCAATGTGGGACCCCTAGTCAGGACCACCTCTAGGAGCCAGATTGAAGCTCTGGTAGACTCCGATCCTCTATGTGTCACATCGTCAGCCTGTCATGTAGCTACACACATAAAAGTACCTTTCTTCAGCTGGTGCTCACACTTAACTCTGGAGAAGAGGCTAAAGCGATATTCTGGGCTAAGAGATCACCTTGCATGTGTTTGTATAGCATGGATTGTGTCTGGTTTGGATACTCAGCTCCATAGAAGTAAATGATGCTGAGCTGCAGTACCATACGTATCCTGTAGTTAGGGGTGGCGCTATTTTTGCAAGAAAGCAGCAAGGATTTCATTATCCTGGAAAAACTCGTCTAAGTAGAAAATATACCTATGTTTAATAATTAGTAAAGTAAGTGATCAGTCATTTGTAGGTGTATTTTCTAATGTCTGACCATCCTCTTATTCCTCTCAGCTCTGCCTGCGCTCAGTCAACTCCTCGCGGTCAGCCTACGCCTGTTTTACTCTCGCTCCACTCTTCTTCTACGCCTACGAGGCAACCGGCGGACCTTGCCATTGCAAAATCTATATGAAGGTAGGTAGCAGTCCAGCATGCGTTCCACATATTAGCCAGTCCAGCGTGCGTTCCACATATTAGCCAGTCCAGCATGCGTTCCACGTATTAGGCAGTCCAGCATGCGTTCCACATATTAGCCAGTCCAGCATGCGTTCCACGTATTAGCCAGTCCAGCATGCGTTCCACGTATTAGCCAGTCCAGCATGCGTTCCACGTATTAGCCAGTCCAGCATGCGTTCCACATATTAGCCAGTCCAGCATGCGTTCCACATATTAGCCAGTCCAGCATGCGTTCCACGTATTAGCCAGTCCAGCATGCGTTCCACATATTAGCCAGTCCAGCATGCGTTCCACATATTAGCCAGTCCAGCATGCGTTCCACGTATTAGCCAGTCCAGCATGCGTTCCACGTATTAGCCAGTCCAGCATGCGTTCCACATATTAGCCAGTCCAGCGTGCGTTCCACGTATTAGCCAGTCCAGCGTGCGTTCCACGTATTAGCCAGTCCAGCATGCGTTCCACATATTAGCCAGTCCAGCATGCGTTCCACATATTAGCCAGTCCAGCGTGCGTTCCACATATTAGCCAGTCCAGCATGCGTTCCACGTATTAGCCAGTCCAGCGTGCGTTCCACGTATTAGCCAGTCCAGCGTGCGTTCCACGTATTAGCCAGTCCAGCGTGCGTTCCACGTATTAGCCAGTCCAGCATGCGTTCCACGTATTAGCCAGTCCAGCATGCGTTCCACGTATTAGCCAGTCCAGCATGCGTTCCACGTATTAGCCAGTCCAGCATGCGTTCCACGTATTAGCCAGTCCAGCATGCGTTCCACGTATTAGCCAGTCCAGCATGCGTTCCACGTATTTGTCTTCACATGTGGAAACTAGTGCAGATAAGTCAAGCCGTTCCAATTGGCCCCGATCACATCTTTTTTTTTTTTTTCTTTTTTAATTTTGTTTCTGACTTGCTCTGAAAAAAAGTAAATCTGTGCTTGCTTCGGGTAGATGATGAACTTTTTGTCAGCACTAGTTTTTATACATAGGCCTCATTGTCTATGAGGAATATATGTTTGGCAGCTAACCTTTTGTTTTCTCTTCTTAGTCAGTGATGGGTGTCTTCCGCTCCTTGCCCTCTCTGGAGAAGACTGTAGAGAAATGTGTGATCAAACTGAACACGGACAGCAGCCGCTTAGTTATCCAGCTGTTTTGCAAATATGGTGTGTATGTAGCAAGTGCACTTAAAGGGGTTGTCCCAAGCACAAAGTTGATCTTGGAATAATAATAAGTTCCACAACAGGATGTGTATAAAAAAATGTTCCTATCCTGAGATCTTATATATGTGCCCCTGCTATGTACTGTGTAATGGTTGTGTCTGACCGTACAGAACATGGTCTGATCATACCACAGCTCCTGTGCTGAGATAATCCTATATTTATGCCTCTGCTATATACTGTGTAATGGCCTCGTCTGACTGTACAGGGACATGGTCTGATCATACCACAGCTCCTGAACCGGGAAGAAAAAAAATATACAAATATTAGAGCATGGGATCATAGCTGATTCTTTTTGTGAGGTAAAACATTTTCCAGCCTGTTTTTCGAAAATGTTTTACCTCAAAGAATAATTTGCGATCCCACACTATAATGGCTGTATATTTTTTTTTGCATCCTCCCCAGCCCAGGAGCTGTGGTATGAGCAGACCATGTCCTGTACAGTCCGACACGGTCATTACACAATATATGCTGACTTGTTAAAGGGATTTTCCGTTTTTGGAAACTCCTGTCGCCTGGCTGTAGTTTGTTAGAAAACTAAACTGATTTACTCCCCCTCCCCTGATCCAGTGCTGAGTCTCCAACACTGCTCCTGGTATTTATTATTGCCTGCAGTGCTGACGTCACGCCGAGAGGGTCCCAGCCAATCAGTAAGCTCAGTGACTCTGGCACTTGCCGTCAAGTCGAGCAGAGCCGCTGAGTTCAGTTATTGGCTGCAGCACTGTTGATGGGATGTCAGTGCTGCAGACAATGACAGAAATAGAGCGCACTGGTGGAGACTCAGTGCTAGACCAGGGGAGTAATCCTAAAATCAGAACATTTGACAAACTTTGTAGAAGTATTTACATCAATATTTATTATTTCTCTTTGGTAAACCGTATTAAATTGCTATATAATTAGGACCCGAGATGCCTAAACTCTGTCAGACCGCAGACCGGATTCATAAAGTGATTCAGCCTCTAAATCAGTCCCCTGAACTTTGAGACCGCAGACCATGTGCCCACGGGGAAAGTGTCCTGCGGTTATATCCGCAGGAGCTCCCAGAAATCCGCAGCACAACTTTGTCTGTTTCCATGCTGCGGTTTATTTGCGGAATGTCCTGCGGATATGGTGCGGGCATTCTGCATTGAGGATATAGTACCGTGGTTTCAGCACTGCATCCTCAATGCAGAACAAGTGCTGAGTGATCGGGGCGTTCATACTTACCTCCATCATGCAGTACGTGACTTTCCGGCCGTGTCTGTCTGCATTTTGCAGGAGAAGGTGGGTGGGCCTGAACTAGCTCTGGCTGTCACATGACCGGATCTTGTGCAGGCCCCGCTCACCTCCTGCTCCTGACTCCACAGCGCTCCTCTGCACTGGGGGAAGTGACTCCGGTGTCTTCTATCAAGGCAGGTAAGTAGTAAGTATAGGATCGCGCGGACACAATCGTCGTCAGGAATAATTCACATGTTGCATATTTTTCCGCAGGGAAATCCGCATTATTTCCTCTGCGGAAAAAAACGCAGCATGGGCACAGCACTTCCAAAATGCCATAGAAATGGCTGGGGACTCCCTCTACTGCAGATTTTTCAGAAATCCACGGAATTTCCGCAAAAAAAAGTCACTGCAAATTCCGCAAATTTTCCGCAGCGTTGGCACATAGCCTTATAGTGTACCTGAGCCCGTGCATATAGTGGTCTTTGGGTTTGTAAACTTTCTTTTGAGACTGGGCATCACTCTGTGCATGCAGGAGCTGAGCACTTCAGCCAACTAAGTAGCCAGCAACATGTGTAGGGAGGCATATTATATTAAAAGAAAAATGCTAGCTACACTTAAAACTCATTCATAATTCCTTTGTATTTTATTCCTCACAAAAAATTTTTAGAATGTGAAACATGATAATTAACAAAAAAAGGAAAATGGGCCAATTAAAAAGTTTGGACACCCTGCATGATTAGTACCTAGTGGCACCCCCTTTGGCAAGTATCATTGCTTGTAAGCTATTTTTTAAGCCAGCCAAGAGTCTTTCAATTCTTGTATGATGGTTTTCCTCCATTTTTCCTTAAAAGTTTTCCAGTTCTGTGAGATCCCTGGGTCGTCTTGCATGCACTGCTTTTTTCAGGTCTAGCCACAGATTTTCAATGTTCAGATTAAGGGACTGTCAGGGCCATTGTAAAACCTTCAGCTTGCTCCTTTTGAGGTTGTCTATTGTGGATTTTGACATGTTTAGGATCATTATCCATTTGTAGAAGCCATCCTCTTTTCAGATTCAGCTTTTTTACAGATGTTATGTTTGCCTCAAGAATTTGTTGAAGTTTCATTGAATCCATTATTTCCTCTACCCATGAAATGTTCTTTGTTCTGTTTGCTGTAAAACAACCCCAAAGCATGATTGATCCAACCCCATGCTTAATGGTTAGCGAGATATTCTTTTCCTGAAATTCTGTGCCTTTTATCCCCACACATAACTTTGATCATTGTGGCCAAAGACTTCTATTTTAACCTCATGAGCCCACAGGACTTGTTTCCAAAATTCATCAGGCTTGTTTAGATTATGGGCGTTAGATATCACTTATTATCGTAATGATTTATCATGGTTTTCAAAATGTTCTAAAAAATATTTACTTTGATTCTTTTAATAAGGTGACTAGCAAAGATAAAAGTCAAGTTGGCAACCCTTTTTATGGATTACTATCAATTATTACTATTAAATAATCCATTCTTTTTTTATTTTAGGAGTTACAAAAACCCATAACTTGTCATATCAAGATTGTGAGTCTTTACAAGCTGTGTATAATCAAGACAGTTGTCCCAATGTACTTCGAGCAAATGCCAGGTAAATATTTTTTACAGTAAAGGGGTTCACTGCGCAAATGTTAAATCTGCTGGTGGAGAGCCATGAAGGTAAAACTATAAAAGAAGGTATACTCCCCCATGCAGAACGCTCCCTGCTCCAGACCGGTTATCAGTTGACCGCTGCGGCTCCTTCCCACGAACAGAGATAACATTTGATTGGAAAACTTTGAAATATTTTATTTAATGATTACATTACTACAATAAATATAGAGGGGTGATGGCTTCTCAAGCCAAAATATATCTCTAGAGCTAAATATTGAGGAAAATGTTTGTGTTATGCATCATTGCTGATATGGAGCTTGTCAAGCATCCAGTTGGAAAGACTGGTTCCATTACTTTGGCTCACAGTGGGGAGTCCCAGACGATGGTGGCTCTAATGAAGTAAGGGTTTAGGAATTACAGCTGTTTAATATGTAGCTGCCTCTTTTTCAAGTGCCCAAAAGTAATTGGACAATTATCTCAAAAGCTCTTTAGTGGCCTGCATGAGCTATTCCCTCATTAATCCATCATCAATTAAGCAGGTAAAAGGTCTGGAGCAGATTCTAGCTGTGGCATTTGTATTTGGAAGCTCTGAACCAACAACATGCAGTCAAAGGAGCTCTCAATAGAGTAGATACAGATTAGGGTGAAAAAAGAAGAAATGTTAAAAGTGGCCAAATCAACAGTTTGGTACATTCTGAGAAAAAAAAAAGTGCACTGGTGAGCTTGGGAACTAAAAAAAAGTCTGGATCTCCACAGAAGACAACAGTGTTGGATGACCGCAAAATCGTTTTAATGGTGAAGAAAAACTCCTTCACAATATGCACCCAAGTGAAGACCACTCTCCAGGAAGTAGGTGTTTCAGTATCTTAGGATTCTCTACTAAGTATTACAAATTTACATTTTATTTATGGTAAAGTATATTTGTCCAATTACTTTTGAGCCCTTGATCTGGCTTTGTAGAAATGGTTGCTATTCTTAAACATTTCACAGGATATATTTGTTCAATCTCTGTAATTAAACTTGAATGTCTTCAATTGCATCTTAGATTTTTCATTTTAAATAAAAAAATAGTGGCATGTAGAGCCCAAATCACGAAGATTCGGTCAGTGTCCAAATATTTCTGGACCTAACTGTACCTAACCTTGAGTACTGCAGAAATTCTTTTGTAACCTTGGCCAGATCTGTGCCTTGCCACAATTCTGTCTTTGAGCTCCTTGGGCAGTTCCTTTGACCTCATGAGTCTCATATGGTCTAACATGCAGTGTGAGCTGTGAGGTCTTATATAGACAGGACTTGATTTGGAAAGGCACACACCTATCAGTTTAATTAAACACAGCTGAACTCCAATGAAGGAGTAGAACCATCTAAAGGAGGATCACAAGGAAATGGACTGCATATGACTTAAATAGAGTGTCTGAGCAAAGGGTCTGAATACTTATGACCATGTGATATTTCAGTTTTTCTGCTGCTTCCACAATCAAAACGGCTGCATATACATAGGTATCATAGTTCCCCACTCAGAAAATACCTGGTTAGAGGTAAATTATTCGGATAGATTTAAAATTATTTTTTTTTCTGAAGGGCATGTCTACTGTTAATTAACCCCTTATTAATGGCCTAGTAATAAGGAGCAGCCTCCTTGACTGGTACTGGTCCTCCTCTCTCTGCCCTGTGTCCCCTACCAGTCTTGACATAAACAATGTCCGGTGACAACTTTATGGTATTGTTGCTGGACGCAGAGAAGGCCTTTGATAAGATTTCTTGGTCTGCCATCTTTCAAACTCTGCGAAGCGTTGGCCTGGGTCCAGGATTTTCCTCGAAGGTGATGGCCCTGTATCACTCCTCCTTGGCTAAAATAAAGGTCAATAGTACGCTGTCTGACTCCTTCCCCATTGGTAATGGAATGCGTCCCATTATCTCTCCTCCTTTACATTTGGTGATAAAACATTTACTGCACGCCATCTGTGAGGATGGTGGCATTAGGGATATCGGGATATCAGGGATGCGGGAGTAGAATATAAATGTTCGGACTTCGCAGTTGACCTATTGGTTAACATCTCAAGCCCGCCTATCTCCCTGCCACACCTGATGTCCATTATCCAGCGGTTCGGAGATTGGTCCAATTTTAAACTTAATTTAGATAAATCTGAGGCCCTGAGCATAGCCCTCCCCCAACAGGTACTTGGGCTAGTGCAGTCTGCTTACCCCTTTCGCTAGCCCCCCAATAAGGTTATAGGCTATTTGGGGACCCTCATCCCATCAGACCTTACGAGATTGTTCACGTGGAACTTCCTTCCGTTGCAGGCAAAGCTGGAGGGGTGCTTGGCGGTTTGGGATATGTCAGAATTTTCATTCTTTGGGAGAGTTAATATCCTTAAGATGACGGTTCTTCCCAGGCTGCTATACCTCCTGCAGACCATCCCGATGTATATTCCTGCTCCCTTTTGGATCTAAGCGCACGTGCCTTTAGAAACTTTGTTTGGGCTTCTAGGAAACCTAGACTTCGTTTTGAAGTGTTGACCTGTCCGAAAATGGCCGGCGGGACCAGGTTACCCGACTGTAGACGTTATTATTTTGCGACCGCACATGCAAGACTGTTAGATCTAATTCATTCATTGTCAGACCTCTAAGCTATGGGTGCAATTAGCCCACGAAACGTGTCCCTTATCGGTGGTCACAACTCCATGGACCTGGCCCTCCTTCACCCGGGAAAACATCCCCTTATTCTTTTCGGTTAAACAAACGTTACAAATTATTCTTACTCCGTCAGTTAGGGGAATTCTAATAGACCCAAACGGGCCGCTACAACCCCTGGTAGACTCCAATTCCCCGCTTTCTGCCGGGAATTTCCACACGTGCATTCTTATTTAGCTCTAAAAAAACACCACTCGCATGCATCATGTCGCTCCACAAGGCACCCTTCCCCCCCTTACAACAGTCCATCATAGGGGAACGCTTGGCTTTACCTCGGCATACCTTCGAGTACATGCAGCTCCAACGTTACTTTCAAACAATCATAGATAAATATGTCTTTGGGCACTCCCTCACAGGATTTGAGAAACTCCGTGTTGCCCCCTCAATGCCTCCTCATGCTATCGCAGCTCTCCACGCCATGTTCACGGCAGAGGGATTGTGGACACCCCCATCGTTTTGTGGGGCCTGGGAACGCAAACTTAATACCACGTTCACAAAGGAGCAGTGGGACAGGTGTTTTTTCCTGTCTCATAAATCTATAATAGCGACAAACGCTCAAGAAACGAGTTTTAAGATAGTCTCAAGATGGTATTGTGTTCCTGTGGTCCTGCACAAATGGTTTCCAGGAGTGTCCAATTTGTGTTGGTGCTGTGGATGGGGGGTGGTGACCATGACCCATATTTGGTGGTCATGTCTGACCTTGGGTCCCTTCTGGGAGGGGGTGCTCAAGGTGGTGAAGGCCGTCACGGACGTCTCAGTCCCATCTTCCCCAGAAGCACTGCTTTTGTTCATGTTTCCAATGTCAAAAAGTGCCTATAAAAAATAATTATTGCTACATTTATTACAAGCAGCTAAAACAATAATTCCCGTCACTGGAGGTCAACGGACCCTCACACTCTTGAGGAATGGTTCACCGAGGTCTCCTTATCCCACAGGATGGAGACCTTAGTGGCCCAGTCCCATGAAGAGCAATCATCGGTGGCAACTAAACGGTTTCATTCGGAAGCCTTCCTCTCCTCCCTGTTGTTTCAAACAGTCTTAAGATGGGTCGTGCTATAGGAAACGTATTAGCATTCCCACTCCTCCGTGGATAATCATCGTAGCGGGGTTGGGTACCATGCTCGGAGCCTTATTATCCCCCTTTTCTCTTCTTCCCCAATGGGAAGGTCTCACACATTCTCTTGCCGCTGTCCCTCTCTCGTAATACCTCTATTACCAAGCGTTTCTTTGCCTTCATCCCAATCTCTGTTACAATATATATGTTGGCAAGCATATTTGTAAGTCGATTGATTTATTCGAGATTGTGTTTTGAATTGTCATGCTGAACTTGAAAATCAATAAAATTCTTGAAAAGGAAATTTACGGCTCTTGGTCATTATTGAGTTAATATTGATGTATAGCACAAGTGTCTAGCAGAATGTAAGTGATTAATATGGTGCTAAAAACTCTGTGTTGGACCTTTTTAAAATGCATTACAAAGTTGAAATTTGGTATTGTAGCACCCAATGTAAATGGGGCTGAGTTACAATGCCAATCTCAACCTGTGGCCAAAAATTGTCTGTTAATGGATAAGCATTTTTTTTCAAATAAAAGTAAATCCGATAAGTTTCTACCTCTTCTAATTCTGGTTCTTAGGCTGCTTTCAGATGCTGTGGTGCACTTCCCACTGACTCTTGCAGAAGTGACGCTGAGAGCCAGTCCTTGTGGAAAAGTAACGCTCAGGAACTATGTGGAAGAGGACATTGGTAAGAGGAGTTGTATTTGTGGAGTTTTTCTCTCACCTTTATTGTTTTTATATAATTTCAAGGTTGATATGGTCATGTGTAAGATGTTTCAGTAGAGTTTTATACATGGATGTAACCTTTGTTGTTGAGGACGATTAGTCTACAATGACTTCAACCTATGTACAAGCTGATGTTTAAGTTTAAAACTTTGCATAAATCAATGGTACTGGAGAGCATAAGAAACTTTGCTATATATGTTATCAGTAAAATTGTATTCTCCCCTCATTTCTTAAACTCACAACTAATGGTAAAAAAGCTGTTCAAATCTGCCTTGGTCAAAGCAAGACACACTACCAGCTCAATTCCCTTTAATAGAAGGTGTATCATCAGAAAATTACCTATTAAAGGGGTTTTTCACCACTAGGACTGTACTCCTGTCCATGCCGGTGCCGTTTCAGCGATGTCCAGCTCACTAGATGTTGTGACGTCGCGCAAGCCCCATGTCCAATCATCTTTGGCTTCTGTCTCCTCTCTTTCGAACACGGGAGCAGTCAACAGGAAATGAGTGGTAGCCGCAGCGCTCACTTCCTGTTGATTAACTCATTTGTCCTAAGGCGGGAAGATAGAAGCCAGTAGTGATTGGATGTGGGGCTCAAATAATGTCACAACATCATGGGAGCCCTGGTAACGCGAGCCCAGACACCAATGGAATGGTGCAGACATGGGCGGCAAGTATAGATTTTTTTATTTTACCCGGTGGGAAACCTGTGGAATCAGAAGGAGTTGTCCTAGTTGTGGGCAACCACTTAAATTAAATCAAGCTTTCTCAGACGCTTCATTAAGGGACACAGGAACCATGGGTTATGTGCTGCCACCTGGAGGCTGACAATAAGAATAGATCTTGACTCCTCCTCAAAAGGGTACACCTGGCCAGCTGACACCCAGCTATTCAATTTAGCTTATTGTTATATTGGAAGCCCACAATGGTCTGAATCTCAGACTTGCCTTTTTCTTGGTTAGGTTATGAACTAAGTTTTCTCACTTTAGAATTGGTAACAACGGAATGATGCCTCTCTGTTTCACCCCACGGAACTATGGATATTACAACCTGTATCCCCTCCCATTGGGATAGTAGGACTGTGTATCTCTACGCAAGTGGAAATCAGGTACCTGGGGTGGTTGGCTTCTGATCCGCATGCCCTCCATAGCATTGCACATAGTAGAACATGGAGCCTGGTCTACTCAATGGCTTTCAAGAGTATCAGGCCTCTTCAGAACATTTAAGTATGTCCCTTGCTGCAGTCGTGACTTGCGCTAACTCATCTGTGGTCGTTTCTTCATGTTGGGGTTTATGTTCTCTGGAACCTCCACCCCTTCTGTTTTTTGTGGACTAGGCAGCACTATTTTCCCTGAGTAGTTTTTTTACCAGGCCTGTTTGCTCTAGACGCTGCCGTCATTTCCTCCCTTTGCACTTTGACCATTGGTGGTTGCACCACACTATTAGCATCTCTACAGTCACCATCCGGCCTATCCGTGGGCACATTGTTTCCCTGGTGTAAGTGCAGCTAACCATGAGTTTAATCAGTAGCGCTTTACATTTGTCACCTCTTGTCTCTCTGTTGACGCCTGATCAAGAGCTGCCCAGTGTACCCCCCTTCTAAGTGTAGGATTGAGCAACCCAGAGCCCTAGAGATGGCTCATCTCTTATCCTGTTGACCATCTAAACTTTTTGACAAGGTTCTTTATTTTTCCCGGAAATCCCAACTTTCTGTCCTTGTGGATGCATCATCCCTGGATAGAGTGACACTTTAGATGCTAGTTCTATACGTTTGGGTAATTCCTTTTAGTGTCTCAGTCCCCAAGGCGTTCTCCATTTTACCCTAGTATTTCTTTGTCGCTCCATTGGGAGACCCAGACAATTGGGTGTATAGCTTCTGCCTCCGGAGGCCACACAAAGTATTACACTTTAAAAGTGTAACCCCTCCCCTCTGCCTATACACCCTCCCGTGCATCACGGGCTCCTCAGTTTTATGCTTTGTGTGGAAGGAGGCACACATCCACTCATGCATTCTCAGATTAGTTATATCGGTTGGAAGAAAAGAGGAGCCCCACGGGGTCCCCGGCATGTTCCCTTCTCACCCCACTATGTCGGCGGTGCTGTTAATGTTGAGGTACCCATTGCGGGTACAAAGGCCGGAGCCTCATGCCGTTTTCCTTCACCATCCCTTAGTGGCTCTGGGAGAAGTGGGATCCTGACCGGTCATCCATTCACTGGGACCGGGCTCCCTCCGCAGCCCCTGTGGGAATCTGCTGGACAGGAGTCTATTCATCCTCAGGGACCGGGCCCTGCATCTATAAGGTACTCTGTGTCCCCATGGGGACTGTGCATGGAGCACCTTCTTCCCGGACGCTGCAGCAGCTGCTGATTTGTGAAGACCGGCGGACTTCCGCGCCGACCGCGCCTGCTTGTCGGCCGCGGTCTTAAATTTAGTCCCCGGCTTCATCGCGGCCTAGTAGCAAAAATCCCGCCCCCGGGCCTGCCTGTCAGGGGTAAGGGCGGGACGGCCGGCCTGACGTCGGCTGTGAGGGCCGGAGCATCCTGTATGTTTCCTCCCCCCTCACTGATCACTGTGGGGACCCCAGATTCCCGCACTTTTCTAGCACCGCCCACGGCTCCACTCCTCCCCTGAGAGCTCCGGCAGCCATGTTTTTGGCATTCTGCCGGTGGAGGATTATCAGAGAAGAGCTCTGCAGCTCTGGGAGACCTAAGGCAGGGAATCTGGAGGACACACACTCCGCTTTTTAGCGGTCGGTAAGCCACACCGGTCACCCGGTGCTGGTCCCCCCCAGGGTGCCGGAATAGATACGTATTTATATACATATTTCTGTTCGGTCGGGCTGTATACCCCTTCCCATATACCCTCAGTGATCACTCTCCTAGGAGACAACAGCATGTCGTCCACAAGGAGCAAAGGTGCTAAGGCACAGGGTTTTTTTGCGACCTGTACCTCTTGTGCGGCTATGTTACCTGCGGGTTCCACCTACCCTCACTGTGAGCAATGCTCGACCCCTGTTTCGCTTGCCCAGCCGGAGCCTCGGTCACTAGTGGGCCCCTCGGCTCATGTAGACCCCCCTGCTCCCCCTGTCCAGGCGGCAGGGACAGAGTTTGCTGCGTTTGCTGAGAAACTCTGAGTCACTTTCACAATCCATGGCTCAGTCTATGGACAAATGGTCTGCCAAGCTGCTAGAAGCTTTGCAGTCCAGACCGGTCCTTACTCAGGCCCCGGTCCCTGTTAGCTCGTCGCCTCCAGGCCCCTCTCGGTCCGCGCCGCAGCGCGCTCCCAGGTTGGGCCCTAGGTCCCACGCGGAGGACTCCTGCCCGGACCTCAGCCCCAGACCGACTAAGCGGGCCCGCTGGAAATCTTCCCCGACTTCTTCACGCTGCTCGGGTTCCCAGCTCGAGGACTCTCTGGAGGACGAGGTGGACGTCGCAGCTCAGGGCTCTGAACCTGACGTTGCCCTCAATCTTGATACACCTGAAGGGGACGCCTTAGTAAATGATCTTATCTCGTCCATCAACCAGGTGTTAGATCTGTCTCCCCCGCCTCCACCTGTAGAGGAGTCGGCTTCTCAGCAGGAGAAACACCAGTTTTGGTTCCCCAAACGTACACTGAGTGCGTTTTTCGATCACTCTAACTTCAGAGATGCTGTCCAGAAGCCCAGAGCGGTTCCGGACAAGCGCTTTACTAAGCGCCTTACTGACACACGTTACCCCTTCCCCTCTGACGTTGTTAAGGGTTGGGCTCAGTGTCCCAAGGTGGATCCTCCAGTCTCTAGATTGGCGGCTAGATCTGTGGTATCGGTGGCAGATGGCTCATCGCTAAAGGATGCCACTGACAGGCAGATAGAGCTCCTGGTGAAATCCATCTATGAAGCCACGGGCGCGTCTTTTGCCCCGGCCTTTGCAGCCGTGTGGGCACTACAAGCTATCTCAGCTTGTCTGGCTGAGATTAATGCAGTCACACGTAATTCTGCTCCGCAGGTTGCGTCTCTGACTTCTCAAGCGTCAGCTTTTTCTTCCTACGCCATGAACGCAGTCCTAGATTCTGCTAGCCGTACAGCGGTGGCATCCGCTAATTCTGTGGCAGTCCGCAGGGCCATGTGGCTGCGCGAATGGAAGGCAGACTCTGCCTCCAAGAGGTTCTTAACCGGTTTGCCGTTTTCTGGCGACCGATTGTTTGGCGAACGATTGGATGAGATTATTAAGGAATCCAAGGGAAAGGACTCCTCCTTACCCCAGTCCAAACCTAAGAGACCTCAGCAACGGAAAATTCAATTGAGGTTTCGGTCCTTTCGTCCCTCCGCCAAGTCCCAATCCGCTTCGTCCAGCAGGCCGGAGAAAGGCCAGAGGAACTCCTATGCGTGGCGGTCTAAGTCACGCCCCCAAAAGGCCGCCGGAGGCGCTGCCTCCAAGGCGGCCTCCTCATGACTCTCGGCATCCCCGAACCGCATCCTCGGTCGGTGGCAGGCTCTCCCGCTTTTGTGACGCCTGGTGGCCACATGTTCAAGACCGATGGGTGAGAGACATTCTGTCTCACGGTTACAGGATAGAGTTCAGCTCTCGTCCTCAGACTCGTTTCTTCAGAACCTCTCCGCCCCCCGCTCGGGCCGACGCACTTTTGCAGGCAGTGGTCACTCTGAAGACAGAGGGAGTTGTGATCCCTGTTCCCCCTCAGGAACATGGTCGCGGCTTTTACTCCAACTTGTTCGTGGTGCCAAAGAAGGACGGATCATTCCGTCCCGTTCTGGACCTCAAACTGCTCAACAGACATGTGAGCACCAGACGGTTTCGGATGGAATCTCTCCGCTCGGTCATCGCCTCAAAGTCACAAGGAGACTTCCTAGCATCGATCGACATCAAGGATGCTTATCTCCATGTGCCGATCGCACCCGAACATCAACGCTTCTTGCGTTTCGCCATCGGGGACGAACACCTTCAGTTCGTGGCACTGCCTTTCGGCTTGGCGACAGCCCCACGGGTGTTCACCAAAGTCATGGCATCCGTTGTGGCGGTCCTACACTCTCAGGGCCACTCGGTGATTCCCTACTTAGACGATCTCCTAGTCAGGGCACCTTCTCGGGTGGCGTGTCAACACAGCCTTACAGTCGCTCTGGCGACTCTCCAGCAGTTCGGGTGGATAATCAACTTCCCAAAATCCCAGTTGACACCGACCCAATCACTGACTTACCTCGGGATGGAGTTTCATACACAGTCAGCGGTAGTCAAGCTACCGCTGGACAAACAGCTTTCCCTGCAGGCAGGGGTGCAATCTCTTCTTCGGGGTCAGTCATACCCCTTGAGGCGCCTCATGCACTTCCTGGGAAAGATGGTGGCAGCGATGGAGGCAGTGCCGTTCGCGCAATTCCATCTGCGGCCACTCCAATGGGACATTCTCCGCAAATGAGACAGGAGGTCGACTTCCCTCGACAGGAACGTCTCTCTGTCCCTTGCAGCCAAGACGTCTCTTCAGTGGTGGCTCCTTCCCAATTCTCTATCGCAAGGAAGATCCTTCCTACCCCCATCCTGGGCTGTGGTCACCACGGACGCGAGCCTGTCAGGGTGGGGAGCGGTTTTCCTCCACCACAGGGCTCAGGGAACCTGGACTCCGGTAGAGTCCTCCCTTCAGATCAATGTTCTGGAGATAAGGGCAGTGTATCTAGCCTTATTGGCCTTCCATCGGTGGCTGGAGGGCAGACAGATCCGTATACAGTCGGACAACGCCACTGCCGTCGCATACATCAACCATCAGGGCGGCACGCGCAGTCGTCAGGCCTTCCAGGAAGTCAGGCGGATTCTGCAGTGGGTGGAAGCCACAGCCTCCACGATCTCCGCAGTTTACATCCCGGGCGTAGAAAACTGGGAAGCAGATTTCCTCAGTCGTCAGGGCATGGACGCGGGGGAATGGTCTCTTCACCCAGACGTGTTTCGAGAGATCTGTCGCCGCTGGGGAATGCCGGACGTCGATCTCATGGCGTCACGACACAACAACAAGGTCCCGGCCTTCATGGCACGGTCTCAGGATCACAGAGCTCTGGCGGCGGACGCATTAGTTCAGGATTGGTCGCAGTTTCGACTGCCTTATGTATTTCCTCCTCTGGCGATGCTGCCCAGAGTGTTACGCAAGATCAGATCCGACTGTCGTCGCGCCATTCTCGTCGCTCCAGATTGGCCGAGGCGATCGTGGTACCCGGATCTGTGGCATCTCACGGTGGGTCAACCGTGGGCGCTTCCAGACCGCCCAGACTTGCTGTCACAAGGGCCGTTTTTCCATCTGAATTCTGTGGCCCTCAACCTGACTGTGTGGCTATTGAGTCCTGGCTCCTAGCGTCTTCAGGATTATCTCAGGATGTAATTGCCACTATGAGACAGGCCAGGAAACCAACGTCCGCCAAGATCTATTACAGATCTTGGCGGATCTTCTTATCCTGGTGCTCTGATAATGGTTTTTCTCCCTGGCCGTTTGCCTTACCCACTTTTCTTTCATTCCTTCAATCCGGAATGGACAAGGGTTTGTCACTCGGCTCTCTCAAGGGACAAGTATCGGCGCTCTCCATATTTTTTCAAAAGTGCCTGGCCAGGCTTCCGCAGGTCCGCACGTTCCTGCAGGGAGTTTGCCACATAGTCCCACCTTACAAGCGTCCGCTGGAACCCTGGGACCTTAACAGGGTGCTAACGGCTCTTCAGAAACCACCTTTCGAGCCACTGCGGGATGTCCCTTTATCACGTCTTTCGCAGAAGGTGGCATTTCTAGTGGCAGTTACATCACTCCGAAGAGTGTCGGAGCTTGCAGCGCTGTCATGCAAAGCCCCCTTCCTGGTTTTTCACCAGGATAAGGTGGTTCTGCGTCCTGTCCCGGAATTTCTCCCTAAGGTGGTATCCCCTTTTCATCTCAATCAGGATATCTCCTTGCCTTCATTTTGCCCTAATCCAGTTCACCAATGTGAAAAGGATTTGCACTCTTTGGATCTGGTGAGAGCACTCCGGTTCAACGTGTCTCGCACGGCGCCCCTGCGTCGTTCAGATGCGCTCTTTGTCCTTGTCGCTGGCCAGCGTAAGGGTTCGCAGGCTTCCAAGTCAACCTTGGCTCGGTGGATCAAGGAACCGATTCTTGAAGCCTACCGTTCTTCTGGGCTTCCGCTTCTTTCAGGGCTGAAAGCCCATTCTACCAGATCCGTGGGTGCGTCCTGGGCATTGCGCCACCGGGCTACGGCTCAGCAGGTGTGTCAGGCAGCTACCTGGTCTAGTCTGCACACTTTCACGAAACACTATCAGGTGCATACCTATGCTTCGGCAGACGCCAGTCTAGGTAGGCGAGTCCTTCAGGCGGCGGTTGCCCACCTGTAAGAGGGGGCCGTTTCGGCTCTTTTTATCGAGGTATTCTTTTACCCACCCAGGGACTGCTTTTGGACGTCCCAATTGTCTGGGTCTCCCAATGGAGCGACAAAGAAGAAGGGAATTTTGTTTACTTACCGTAAATTCCTTTTCTTCTAGCTCCTATTGGGAGACCCAGCACCCGCCCCTGTGCCCTTCGGGCTGGTTGTTCTTTTGTGTACACATGTTGTTCATGTTGAATTGTTCTTTTGGTTCATTGTTCAGTTCTCCGAACATCCTTCGGATTGAATTTACCTTAGACCAATTTATAAGTTTTTCCTCCTTCCTGCTTTTGCACCAAAACTGAGGAGCCCGTGATGCACGGGAGGGTGTATAGGCAGAGGGGAGGGGTTACACTTTTAAAGTGTAATACTTTGCGTGGCCTCCGGAGGCAGAAGCTATACACCCAATTGTCTGGGTCTCCCAATAGGAGCTAGAAGAAAAGGAATTTACGGTAAGTAAACAAAATTCCCTTCTTTATTTGCCTACAATCCTTGATGACTGGGTTAAAGAATACTAAGGCTATGTGCGCACAGTGCGTTTTTCGCGGCGTTTTTGCGCGTTTTTCGGGTGCGTTTTCGGCCTCAAAACTGCAGGACTTTGCTTCCCCAGCAAAGTCTATGAGTTTTCATTTTTGCTGTCCGCACACATCTGTTTTTTTTACCTGCGTTTTTGAGTTAAAAAAAAAAATGGACATGTCAGTTCTTTCCTGCGTTTTTCTGCGTTTTCCCTTCATACAATGCATTGGAAAAAACGCAGCAAAACGCAGAGATCAAAAACGCAGCAAAACGCAGCCAAAAACGCACCAAATCGCGGCAAAAACGCATGCGTTTTTTGATGCGTTTTTTCGACGCAGGTGCGTTTTTGTGCGTTTTTAGCGGCCAAAAACGCACAAAAACGCAGTGTCAAAAAGACGCAGTGTGCGAACCTAGCCTAACAGTGTGTCCTTCGTTTCACCTCCTATGGAAGCGCTGGCCAGATCTGTCTCTTTTGAGGTTTAATGCAGGTTGTTCAGATGATCAACTTTTGTTATGTTGCTTTGACTGCCAAGGCGATTGGAGATTTTGCATCTCTGATGGTTTGCCAAGAAGCATACCTTCTCCACCGGAGTTTCACCCAGTAGGTGACAGGTCATGGTGGAGGTCAAGGCTTGTCCACATTGAAGGAGAATCTTGTTTTTTCCCTATTGAGGCAGGATTTTCTTTCCCCAGTTTGGGCTGAAAATTTTGAATGCCTACTAAGCTCAAGATTTTTCACGTTAAGTCCACAACTCATGTTTTTCATTGAAGATTCCCCCAGGCACCGCCCATAGTATGCAGATAGACCTTTCCCAGTGGTCCCCTCTTCTACCCAATTTCTTGGACATTTTAATTTACTGGCAGGACTGTTGGATCCACAGAAGGCTTTGAATAGTTCAGATTAGGTTTCTCTGACTAGGTTTAGGGAACAAGAACTTTAGCCATTATGTTATTACCACTTAATTTAGAAAGGTTTCCACATATGAAAAAGAGGCTATGGGCAGAGCTTCAATGGCGATATCCTCCATTATAATATTTCCTTGTATGTCTTCAGACAGGATTGACTTTCAAGGACCAATTCCTGCCTTGTCTGTGCTTGTCAAATAGAGCTTGACTGGTAGGTCAGGACAGCCTGTCTGGGCTGGGCAACCATTGTATTAACCCACCTTGATCTTGTGGACCTCAGTTTGGTCTTAGATACCATTCATTCCTTTCGTTATGTGCCGTTCAGAGACATCTTTCTTTCATCTTTCCGGTAAGGCGATATATTTTCTCCTCTTAGGGATCTCTATTTTTCAGTGTTAGTCTCTAGGTGGCAGCACATAACCCATGGTTCCTGTGTCCCCAATGAAAGTTACGAAAGAAATGTTATGGTGAGTCCCAAATATATTGATTTTGTATTAAAAGTAATTATAGAAAGCAAAATCTGTATTAAAAATTTAAAAAAAAATCTTCCAATTTTCACTTTGGCCACTGGAAAGAATATAGGCAACATTTACAAAAATAAATTAAAAAAAAAAAAAAAAAAGAAAATATATATATATATATATATATATATATATATATATATATATATATATATATATATATATATATATATATATATATATATATATATATATATATATATATATATATATATATATATATATTATGCATCACAAAAGCAATTTCTGATGATGCCTTGTGCCTTGCCTCTATGAAGAAAGTAGTGGGGAGCACTCAGTGAGGGAATAAGCAGAGAGGTGCAAATTGTGCTGGAGCTTACAACAGAGATGGATTAACAGCTAACACAGCTCAGTTTTGCTGTTGCATCTGTATCTTGCGTGCAGTGTATGGTAGACATCACTGTAGCTAGTCTCCATACATTAGGTCAGAGAGAACTGAAAACTAGAGATACAGACTGCAGAGGGATTAAGTGGTGAAAAGTGCAACACACATATAGATTATCAGAAATAATGTGTTGACGTGTGTCGTTCCTAATGTAGACAGGCAACAGCTTATTCTGGAATTACAAATATGCTTTAAAAATGTTTTATAGTTTAATAAAGTGTATTATGTTTTTCTTCTTTTTTAAATACAGTATAAATAAAAAAAATATGTATGTGTGTATATATATATTTTTTATTTATTTCTTTTCTATTTTTCTCTAGACCCTAGCAAAGCAATGCTGACTGAACTATCCCTGAGCAGAGAAGAATTCCTGGCTTATCAGCTGCAGGACCAGAGAGAGATTACGTTTTGTCTTCGTGAATTTAGGGTGAAGAATAGTTCCAGTTACACCCAAACAAATTTACAGCCAAATTTACTGTTTGCATTGTTATTTCTTATTAAACTTTTTTTTATTTCTGCCTTTCAGGGTCTGCTGGCCTTTGCAGAGTCTTCCGGTCTACCAATCTCAATACACTTTGACAGTGCGGGCTGGTGAGTGCCTGGATGTTATACTGGTATACTTCTTATGTTAGACATTGTACATTTCTACTGGTGACTGATCCGTTAGCAGTCAGTCAGTGCTCACAATTTGGAGGTAATCAGCATCACATGACAGATCAGTTACGAGGCGTTTGGACTTTGATAGGATGGAATTAAAAAAAGATTAAATGGTAATTGCATTTTAATGTTTGAGTTATAAAGGTTAATATGTTTCCTTTCTTTAATTGTATTGGTTTAAATCAACAATCTCATGTTATATTATTTGTTTATACATGTAGAAAATCTTCAGGGTGATATGACAACTCCTGGCGCGATGCTCTGTTAGGGCTCCTGGCGCGATGCTCTGTTAGGGCTCCTGGCGCGATGCTCTGTTAGGGCTCCTGGCGCGATGCTCTATTAGGGCTCCTGGCGCGCTGCTCTATTAGGGCTCCTGGCGCGCTGCTCTATTAGGGCTCCTGGCGCGCTGCTCTATTAGGGCTCCTGGCGCGCTGCTCTATTAGGGCTCCTGGCGCGCTGCTCTATTAGGGCTCCTGGCGCGCTGCTCTATTAGGGCTCCTGGCGCGATGCTCTATTAGGGCTCCTGGCGCGATGCTCTATTAGGGCTCCTGGCGCGATGCTCTATTAGGGCTCCTGGCGCGATGCTGTATTAGGGCTCCTGGCGCGATGCTCTATTAGGGCTCCTCGGTGTCGTAGAGGCAAAGCCCACCCCTTACACAGTGCAGCTAATTTCTCTTTTTTTTTTTCTTCTAGTCCTGTTGTATTCAGTGTTGATGATACCGTGCTCGAGGCTCATTTTGTTCTTGCCACTCTTTCGGATGCAGATCAAGCCTCTCAGTCCCAGAACCACAGGTACTTACTGTGTATTATATATACAGTCTCTTGCACTATAAATTTAACCAATGTATCTTTATAAAATGGATGCTTAGAAATATTCAGCAGAATAGAGATGACGTGACACCTTTCCTGTAGCAAATGGCGCTGTGATGTCCATACGAGTATGGCACCATAGCTCAGCCCGGTCATCTGAGTGTGGCTGAGCCTTAGTGCATGTTACAGCTATGCTCATATGGACGTCACCATAGCTGCATTCAGCAGATTACTGATCATAGTAGGGGGTGGACCCTTTCTAATCATGTAAAACCCTGAGAGACTCTTAATCAACAAGAGAATGAGTGTTACTTAAGTATTCCAGCCTGAAACATTTATCACCTATCCATCGGAGATCTCCAGCAGTGGACGTTGGACTGTTGGAGCGCCCACTATTTTCTAGAGCACGGGTTCCTAGTCCCCAAGTTCGAAGATCAGTGGTGACATCTGACGTTCTCATGTTCTTAGTGATCATGTTTGATACTTTTAGCCACTTGCCTGATCTAGGAGAACCATAGGCGGGAAATATCACAGAGGAGGTGCCAGTAATAAAACCTAAGTCATACCATCCTCAGAAAAATAAGTCCATCATTGTATTTTATTGGCAAATAGCAGTTGTGCTCACTATAATCCAGCACCACACAGTAATGTAATTGCATTCTGCATCATCAGAAGGGGAAAAATAAATGGTTTTACCTCTTCTGTCAGTAACTATTAATTTTCAGGTAGTTAAAATGTATCTGGGGGAGTTGTAGGTATGGATGGTACCACTGCACTGTTCTTCCTACAAAAAAAAAAAAAACAACCTGGTCAGAATAGGTATACATGGCTACCAGCCTAAAAGGGCTGTCCCTGAAAGCAGCTAGTGCCGTAAGTAAGCACATACGAATTCTTCTCACGCTTTTTGTGGACTTATCAGGGAAGTAGAACTTAGGGGTTCTACACATATACACAACATAAGTAAGTGTTTGTACACAACACATTGCATTGCACCTCCTTTGGTTTTAGTTATTCAGACAATACAGAAGTAAAATAAAGTGCCATAGGTCCAAAATGGGGGCAGCCGACAACGTTGCCTCCAGAGAAACCATTATTTAAAGACCAATGCTATCCTTCACCTCAGGAAGAAGAATTGGATAAAAGGCAGATTATACATTAGAGCTAAGAGGCAATTACAGTGGAATCTTGGTTTACGAGAACAATCCGTTCTGGGAGTGTGCTTGTTAACCAAGTTACTCGTTCAGCAAAGCAAGATTTCCCATAGGACATCATTGTAATGCAGACAATTCGTTCCACAACTTGTTAAATGTCCCACCCTGGTCCCCTATTGTGCCATTCCACACACGTACAAACAAACACACATAAACACACACAAACACGCACGCACACATTATGCTCACCTTACCTTCCGTTCCATCACCGGCCTCCTGGATCTTGTAGTTCGCCGGTACAGGATGTGTATCGGGTAACCATCAAGACAAGGGAGGAACTTCCGCTGCCAGAGCGCTGACGTCAAAGGCAGGAGTCTCTTGCCTCTGATTGGTCAGCACGCTGCCTTTGAGTAGTGGCTGACAGCGGAAGTTCCTGCCTCGTCGCGATAGTTACCGATACACATCCTGTAGCGGCGAACTACAAGATTCAGGAGGCCGTTGATGGAACAGAAGGTAAGGTGAGCATAATGTGTGCGTGTGCGCGTGTTTGTGCGGACTGCACGAGCGTGTTAGAGCGCGGTGGTTGTACGGAACCGAAAGTGTGTGCGGTGAGTATTTTGCTCATACAGCAAAGCTTTCTCGTAAACCGAGTTGCAAATTTCCAGCAAGCTTTGCTCGTTAAGCGAAATACTCGCTAACTGGGTTACTCGTTAACCGAGGTTCCACTCCAAGAAGTGGCACCTAGATTGCTGATAGATTGTGTCCAATAGACCAGAAGATAAAAATAAGAACAGCATAACTCTTGCCACATTGATATCACCCAGTGTACCAAGGTCCAATAAACTGGATAGGCTTAAAGGGGTATTCTCATCACCAAGATTCAATCCCAATAAGTAGTAGGTGTAATAATAATAATATTAGCAAATATCTTCAATGAGAAATGTAATAGTTCTCCTGATATAGCCATATTTCTTACCTCATGTGCAGGGTATTGCAGTTTAGGTATCTATGGTTACGTCCACTCATAGTGACAGTTAGTTGTGCATGGATGTAACCATTGATACCTAAGCTGCAATGCCCTGCACATGAGGTGAGAGACATAGCTAATCAGGAGAACTATACTACATTTCTAATTAGAGGTATTTGCTAATATTATAATATTGGGATAGGATCTTGTAGATGGGAATACCCCTTTGACTCCTGATGAAGCTTAGCACTGACCATTTTCAATAAGTGGTGCCTCATGTAGCTAAAATTTGTTACAAGTACCTAATGGGTGCAAGTGAAATTAGGGGAAAAATCCCACCAGGCCATGGTGTTTAAGTATGAGAAATAAGTGGGGGGAGATTTTGTTTAAGCTTTTTTTAAAATCTTTGATGTCGGTAAAACATAATTTTGTGTAAATAGGACATGTGCTGCTAATTACTTATTATTCAGTGCACAGAGAACAATAGTTTTGTATGCAAAGAAATCTAGTCAGTTAACTTGCATGTAGCTAATTGGCGGTCGTTTAAAGTAAATCTGTCATCAGGTTTTTGCTTCTCCATCTGAGAGCATCATAATGTAGGGACAGAAACCCTGATTCCAGTGCTATGTCACTTACTGAGCTGCTCAATCTCAATTTCATACAATCGCTATTTTATCTGCTGCAGATCATGCAGTTCTCTGAATGTTGAGTTCTTTATAACCCTTTCCACACTTCTGATTGACTTTCTGCCCATGTACAGTGTATACAGAAAGCTGCCTATCAGTGGTGGGGGTGGACATGTTCAGAGCTCACGAATATGCTGGACTAACTGACAGCAAGTTTAGTAGTCCTGTAGTGACAATCTACTGGTAGTAAAACAGTGATTTTATCAAAACTACAGCAAGCAGCCTAGCAAGTGACACATCTTTGGAATCAGGATCTCTGTCTCCATCTGCAGTACCTTCTTGTCATTCAGCCTAACCTCCCCGGTAATCTCCCCCATTCCATTCATAAAAATATCTACTATGGGTACAGGGCAGAAAAAACAGCTTTCCGCCTGTAGTACGACTGCAATGGCTGGAGTTGTTTAGCACTAATGCAATGATTTAATTGCTTTATCAGACCTTGCTTGCCAAACGATGATGATTTTCTGGGCGATGACCTTGACTACATGATCGCCATGGAAACTACTCTAGCGGGCGCTTCCTCACCACCCCGTAGTCCAACATTCAATCATCCCATTCCTGTACTAGCCTTGTCTTCAGGAAGTGACGATGATAAGGAGAGGGAGATTCCTGGGACGCCACCTAATAAAAAGGTAAGGAGGCTGTACATATCCTCGCAGCTTAGCTAGAACTGAGGGCTATCCTTCATATAGGATTCTGTGTCCATGTGTGCTTCCTCCCTGTCTGTTTCTTTTCTGTGTCTGAACTCCTCTACATCTTCTCAATTTGTCAAACCTTAAAATCTGTCAGCAGAACTTCACCCTCTAAACTATTTACATGCGCATGTAGCTCTTTCAGAGAGAGGTTCAGCAATACCTTTACAAGGCCGGTCCATTGCTTTGAATCTGAGAAATTGGGTTTTGTATTGATCTGCAAATGGTAAATCTAGAGCCTCTGTCACTCCAGCTCTATTCCACGCCCATCACTGCCTCTGTTTGGCCGACAGCCGTTACGCTCTGTAACTTCAGGTCAAAGAGTCGTCAGTTAAACCTGAGAAGTTGGCGCTGGGTGAGGAATAGAGCTGGAGTGACAGAAGCTTCAGATCTTCCATATCTCTTCAGCCTCATGTGCATATCAATTCAGACTGATTTCTCAGTAACGGAGGAACAGACTGGTCGTGTGCAGGTATTGCTGGACTTGTCTATGAAGGAGCGGCAGTCACAGATAAATCATTTGGGAAGTGACATCTTTGATTTCAAAATCTCACTACAAATAAGTTTATGCTGCATAAAAAAAGCACAGTGGGCGTGATATTTCTATAAATCTCATTAATTTTATGTCAAAAACACCAAATGCTCATTGTGGGAGCATCACTTAAAGCCGATGTCCACTTATTGGACAAATATCGGAAAATGTAACATTAAAAATGAAACTGTTCAGGGCACTCTTGTAATTAGATGGGGAGTTCTAATGATGACTCGCTTAGGATTCCACTCTGCTGCTACACTATTCATGACTTGTCTGCTTACATGTGCTCTGCATACTAGCGGTCATGCGCGGACATCTTTTTCGTTTTGCTTCTTTCAATCATTTGAGTTGAGAGAAGTGGAGGAGATAGCGGTCAGTGTGTGTTCACAAGTATGGAAATCACATCAGGGCAGGTTGAGAAGTGACAAGCCCTGGGAGGATAGATTGCTATTTTAGTATATTATCTGCTGTTTAGATGCCACATGCTAGATTCCCTACCAAGTTATAGAAATATCCTGGACAGCGCTTTTAAGGCTGAGGACACACTGGGATTAGTGCGAGTGCTCGCATGACACCTCGGCTCACGCTCGCAGCATAGCGGGAGCCGAGTGTCATGCGACTGTGGTTCGATCCTGCAATCAGACCACAGTTGCAGAGGGAAGGGCCTGCGCTATGGATAGGGGAGAGCCGGCGCTGCGGAGAAGAGGGAGGGATTTATCTCCCTATCTCCTCCATTGCCGGCTGATGAGAGAATCACACTGCCATTGCGGTACACCGGTGTAACGTGAGAGCTATATGATGTTTCTCTCGCCCCATAGACTTAAATGGTTGCGAATGAAACAAGCTTGCATTCCACCCATAGCATGCTGCGACTGTTTTCTCGATCCGATTAGGGCTAAGAAAACAATCAGAGCTGCCCCATGAAGTACTATTGGTCCAAGTGGAATGTGATTTTTTTTTTTTTTAACGCATTCCACTTTCTCCGTATTACTCGTCATGTGTGCTAGGCCTAACTTTTTCTCTGCTAAGGAAGTATCTCATACTTTATTGCAGCAGGGTGGCAATTCAGTAGGCAAGGATTTTTTGGATATGTCAGGGCTACTAATGGCCATATCTCAGCCTGGGTGGGAGTTACAGAAGTGATCCAGGGCTCATTTTAAGGTTGGATTCACACAATCGTATGGCCTCTGATGCGAGTGCATCGGATGCTAATCACCCTCAGCTCCCCGCTGTGCTGCCAGTGCAAGCTGAGTGTCATGCAATTGTAATCCAATTCTGCGATGGGATCACAGGTACGGAGGAGAGGGCGGGAGCTGCGAAGGAGGGGGCAGCAGCTGCGGAGGAGAGGGAGGGATTAATCTCCCCATCTCCTCCATTGTCAGCTGATGCGATTATTGCACTGCACTCGGATGTCATCAGAGTGTAGTCCGATATTTCATTCGCACCCATAAACTTGCATGGGTGCAAGCGACAGGACTCTCGAAGACAATGGCAGCATGCTGCAACTTTTCACTCATCCAGAATCTGGATCAGAAAAAAGCTGACCATCTGCTCTCCCTCAATGAATAACATTGGTCCAAGTGCTATGGGATATTTTCTCGCATTGCGCTCATCCGAGTCATACGCTTGTGTGAGCGTGCCGTAAAGCTGAGATTCAGCTTCAGAATGAGACCAAGATCTGTGCTGAGATATCAGGGCTTAAAGTGAGAACTGCAGGTGTGTGGAGTCGTCACTTACCAGTGACTTCTTGAGCTAAGTCGCAACTACAACCGCAATTCTGGTGTCATTTTTGAAGCTGAGATACATCCTGCTAAAATGCCCTGGCCTGACTTTAGTCACTTAGGATTGAGAGGAGGTTGCGTGTGATCTAGCAAGTTGCAGGGATTGAATAGAAATGTTTGCTCTTCTTTTGTCCCTGTGTAACAATAGGGTTGAACAATGCCAACAAAATAAAATATATCTTTTAAAAAATATAAATCATGTAAAAATGTAAATAACCCTTTTTGTATTGTGTAGGTTCTTCATTATTGGAGAAAAAAAAGCAATAACACATATTTAACATGACCTACACTATAACACTAGCTTGTCTCTTCTTGGCTCTAGTGAAACACCATTAACACTAGAAGTCCCAGAAATGTTGAGCTCCATAGGGTTCCAATGGTAGAAATGTTAAATGACCCCTCTCTGGGACTTCTACTGTTAAAAAAGTATACCAGATTTGTCCATTTCTCCTTATCGTGCCGCATGAAATTCAATTAAAAGGAATCCAAAGCCATGAGACCCAAAATTAGACCAACTAAAATTACAGTTCTTTCCACAAAAAAACAAACTCTCTCACAGCCCTGTTGAGGAATAAAATGGCTTTGACAACACAAAAAAAATAATTTTATTTTAAATGGGATTTTATTGTGATAAAGTAATAAAGTAAATAAACTAGAAATATTTGGTATTACTGGGTCCATAATGACCCAAACTACAAAATGAACATGCTATATATACTGCTAAGTAAATCCTGTAGCTAAAAAAAATAACATTTCAGTTTAGTGTTCATTTCACTTGAAAAAAAAATTAATGAAGAAGCCATCAAAAAGTCCATGAACCCTAAAACGTTAGGCAGTTTGCCATTTAAAATTTTGTGTCCTTCCCTTAAGAGTCTCAACATGTGCCTAAAGTGTACAACCACATGGACAGTATTTCCATACTAAGGAGAAATTGTGAAAACATTTTTTAAAATTGTAGTTTGTTTTTTCTCCTTTTAAAAATGAGAAAAATTTGGAACTAAAACTACTTTTTAATAGAAATTATGTTATTTATTTATTTCAATCTACTTTATGTTCAATCATGTTAAGCACCTAAAGAGTAAAAACATATTCTAAGCACTGTTTTGTATACTATACAGGGGTGCTTTTTTTTTTTTTTTATTAAATATTGTAATATGGGTGGGTATGGAGAATGGGTAATATTTTTCAACACACGATGGCAGGGGTCGTGTTATTCCACTCGCCATCAGTGCTCCCGTGACTAGTGATGGGCGAACTCGCAGATTTCTGGGATTGGCAGGTATAAGTGGATTTGAAAAAAAACCCCAAAAACACGGTTTGGGACCAAAATTAATCCCAGATATCAACCTGGACACCGATCCCCCTATACATTTATGGGGACTCGAATCATGCGCTTTAAAATGGTGGTAGAAAAGGCTAGGGTTATTAGGGTGCGTGCTCACGGTCAGTGTTTGTAGCATGCTTCAGCTGCGTCCAAAACGCTGCATTGTACAGTACAAGCATAGTGGATGGGATTTCTAGAAATCCCGTGCCCACTGTGCTTGTTTTTTCCGCAGCAAAGACTGACCTGTGTGCGTCTTTCCATACCGCAGCATGTCAATTGTTTGCTGCGGATTTGCATGCGTCTCCGTAGGGAGAACACAAGCTGGAGACTGCTGCGCACTGAACCCTGATCGTGGGTACAAGCAGCTGCGGTCTCCTGCGTTCTCCTTCGGAGGAGACGCGCGACCCCGCAGGTCAGGACCCACTGTGTCCAGGACGCAGTGAGTCCTGATCCTGGTCACATACCCTTAGAGCAAGGGTGTTATAGTTACCAGTCTCTATGCGGCAGCTCTAACTCTAGTTATGGGGCCGCTCATTACCCTCATGCATATGCACTGCTTCCCCTGCCCAGCAGCAGTCCCAGCATCTGTGATTGGTTGCAGTCAGACCGTGCCCCAATCCTGTGTTGACAGCATGTCTGACTGCTTGGAATCGCACACGCTGTCTGCGTTTATACAGTGGTGTCAAAATAAATAAAAACATTCTCGTAGGTCCCCCCATATTATGTTACACAGCACAGATAAAACATACGGCTGCAGCCCCCAGCCGTGTGCTTATCTTGGCTGTGTATCAAAATAAGAGAAGGACCCTATGTGGCTTTTTAAAAAAAAAAAATAATTTAAAAAAACTAGCCTGTGGTCCCCCCCAAGTTTGATACCCAGCTATGATAAAGCCGACAGCTGGGGGCTGGTATTCTCAGGCTGAGGAGGCCCATTGTTATTGGTTCCTGCCCATTCTAAAAATAGCAGCCTGCAGCCCTCTAGAATTGTTGCATGTATTAGATGCGACAATCCCAGCACTTTACCCAGCTCATCCCGATTGCCCTGGTGCGGTGGCAATCGGGATAATATCAGGGGTTAATGATAGCTCACAGCTGCCACTAAGCCTTAGATTATTAATGGGAGGTGTCCACACCCCCCCACATTACTAATTTGTAAGTGAAAAGAAACACTAGCACCGAAACAATCCTTTATTTGAAATAAAATACAAAAAACCCCAGTCTCTTTCACCCCAATATTAACCCCAAACTCCCAGTTCCGACGCAATCCACACGAGGTCCCATGACGATCCCGATTCTGCTACACACATGCTAAAGTCACAGAACAAGGGTATTTAACATGTCCGCACTCTGAGGGCTTCAGGCAGAGACTGACTGAGCCGCAGCAACGAGCAATGATGTCACTCGGTTTATCTTCAGTCATAGCTGGAGGTTCCCACAGTACCCTACCTGTGATCACAGGTGAACTGATTTCAGGTGACCTCATTAAATTCCGTAACCTCTCCTCAGGTGAATAACAACAACCGGACAACAGAGCTGCAACTCCTGGCAGAAAACCACTGTTTTGGTTTTTTTTTGCCAAGAAATGGAGATTTGGGGCTGAAATTTATACACCACTTTCCTGCACCAAATATGCATCTTCTGGCAAAAAAATCGCATCAAAACACAATGCTGCATTGATGCATTTTTTTTTTCTGACAATATATCAGTGCAATCAGGATGAGCTGAGTAAAGTGCCGGGATTGTCACATCTAGTGGATGTGACAATTCAGGGCAGCTGCAAGCTGCTATTTTTAGGCTGGTGGGGGCAAATAACCATGGTCCTCCCCAGCCTGAGAATACCAACCCCCAGCTGCCGGCTTTATGGGGGGGGGAATGCACGCACCCTGTTTTTTAAAATTATTTATGTAAATTAAAAAAAACATGGGGTCCCTTTTTATTTTGATACACAGCTAAGATAAGCACCAGGCTGGGGGCTGCAGCCTGTAGCCGTATGCTTTATCTGTGCTGGGTATCAAAATATGGGGGGGATCCTACGTCTATTTTTTTTATTTATTTATTTTTACACCACGATACACACGCAGATAGCCTGTGCAATTCCAAGCAGTCAGATATGCTATCAGCAGGGTGGGGCCATGGTCTGACTGCAACCGGTCACAGACGCCGGGACTGGCTGTGGGTGGGGGAAACAGTACATATTCATGAGGTTAATGAGTTTTTTTGGCTGCCGCAGCACTAAGTACATTAAAATACAATAAAAGGCGATCAAAACATTGTATCTACCCCAAAATGGTATTAGTAATAACGTTGGTTTAAGGCGCATAAAATAAGCCCTTACACAGCCCAAGATGCCGAAAAATTTAAAGTGTTATGGGTTTCAGAAAATGGCAACAAATTTCCAAGTTTTTTTCACTGCTTAAATAAAAACTATACATGTTTGCTATCTGCATACTCATACTGACTTAGAGATTCATATTCCTTGGTCAGTTTTCCCATATAGTGAACGTCGTAAATGGATAATTGTGAAATTGCATTCTTTTTTGCAATTTCGACACACTTGGAAATTTTTCCCACTTTTCAATGCATCACATGACAATATGAATGGTGTCATTCAAAACTACAATGTGTCCCACAAAATAGAAGCCCTAATATGGTTATGTGGATGGAAAAATTAGAAAGTTATGGCTCTTGAAAGACTAGGAGGAAAAAATGAAATATCAGAAAATTGCCTGGTCATGAAGGGGATAAAGTAAACATGTATTTTGGTGGTCTAAGAAAATTGTCTTTAGTTTTACATTGGGTGGGCACTGCAGTTAGTGGGAGGACAGCTGTATAAAGACAGGCGAAGTCCCTCATACACAGAAAGAAGAATAAATGAAAAAACATTGCTCTGACAGCCATTTAGATTTTATTGGCACCTTATCCTCTTCATGACCAAGGACATATATATATATATATATATATATATATATATATATATATATATATATATATATATATATATATATATATATATATATATATATATACAGTATGTCCTTGGTCGTGTCTGTCCCTTTAATGCCGACTCACAATTTCCCGCATGTCTGATTAGATCAGCAGACATATGCATCTCACAGATTCAGTGGATTGGAGATCCACCCAGGCTTGTTTACCCCTTAGATCACTCTGTCAAACTCTTGACATCGCGATCTAACATGCGACTGCGGAGATCGCATTGTTTCCCGCCACCATTGGTGCTCCTGTGATACGATCACGAGGCACCAATGGGTTGCCATGACAGCGTGGGATCAAATGAGGACCCTTGTCACTGTCATGGTAAAATTGAGCAGAAAGCTATGATCAGCAGATATGCTCTGCTGATATTCACAGAACAGCATTTATGCTGTTCAGAAGGATGCTGAGCATCACTTTGTTCAGCAGAAATTATCAGATAGTGCAGGCATAAAGTCCCATAGAGAGACTAGAAAAATCAATAAAAATTGTAAAAAATAAAAATTAAATATGAAACAAATAAAAAAACCCTGAAAGTTCAAATCACCCCCTTTCTGCCCCATTGAAAATAAAACCATAAATAAAAAATAAAAATATACACACATTTGGTATCACTGTGTTCAGAAATACCTGATCTATCAAAATATAAAATCAATTAATCTGAAAAAAAAATCAAAACTCCAGAATTACTTTTTTTGGTCACTTCAACATTACATTAAAATGCAATAACTGGCAATCAAAGCATCTTATCTACCCAAGAATGTTATAATTAAAACCGTCAACTCAAGATGCAAAAAATAAGCCATCACTGAGCCCCAGATCCCGAAAAATGAGAACATTACAACTCTTGGAAAATGGCGACAAAAGCTCAATTTTTTTTTATATACACACTTATACATACTTTCTTGCAATTTCACTGCACTTGGATTTTTTTCCTCATTTTCCAGTAAATATGGGGCAGAATGAATTGCGTCGTTTAAAAATACAACTCTCCCTGCAAAAATCGAGCCCTCATATGGCTATATTGACGGAAAAGGAAAAAGTTATGGCTCTTGGAAGAAAGGGAGAAAAAAACCCAAAAAATGGAAAACGATTGCTTGGGTCAACCTTTAGCCAGTAATTCCACATATTTGGTCATCGCATGTTCTATAACTATATACACTATAAGCAGTGATCAACAATTTAAAATAGTGGAAAAGGTTTTTCTTGGTTGTCCTCAAAAATAACACCCCATATTGCTGCATCGATGCAAAAAAAAAAGAAATAAATGATGAGTTTCGAAAAGTATTAATGTTTAAGTTGATTAAGCTGTATGATATACTGAATTCCGGTTTGTAACTTATTCCTACATTTCAGTTCCGCTCTTTATTCTTCGACTCTGTTATCCAAAATTCTGGGCAGACAAGACAAGAAGTTCTTGCAGAGGACAGTGATGGATAGTGTTGTACCAAATCCGAGCTGGCACGCAGTCAGCAATGTAGTCCTGTGTAAAATCAAGAGTACTAAACACTGTCCTCTACAGCGGGAAACGACACATTCCCAGGTCCATTTATGGACTCAACACAGAATATGTTGGATTAGTGAAGTAAGGAGTCATGGCCCCACGATGTCTGTAGACGACAGAGACGCTACAAAGAACTTCATAATGTTACGTGGAGGTGCACAAGTATTACAGGATATGGAGACCTTTATAAAACAGGTTTTGTAATTCATTTGTTTTTTACATAAATAATTGTTGATTCTCTCTCTCTTCTTTTTTTTTTTTTTTTTTTGAATCGTATGACAATCCAATTTAGGACAGCATTTCTTTCTCAGTCCATAGGAGACCAATAAAAATTGATTTAATCTATGTGAATTCTTTCAGTATTTGCCTTTTACAAGGCTTTTATTCTTTGTGGTCATCCTTGAAAAAGTGTAGGCTCTGTGTCACTAATTTGCATATTGATCCAGTCGCAGTAATCATTACTAGAAAAACCTGACACCTTCCTCTATGAATGCTTCAGTGTAATGTTTTCAGTGGATTTTAACATACCCCATACTGCAGTTCACACATTGTGTGTTTTTGAGTACAGCCATTAAAAGAGACGTAAAGGGAAACTTATCATCAGAAAATGACCTATTTTAAAAAGAATTTGCATTTTATTTTCTTATAGCACAAGATTTATTAAAACAAAAACAGAATTTGTAATCCTGCAATTTTTTACATTGCCCACATTTGGCCGTTTTAGACACATACATTTCAGAAAGAGTTTTTAGTTAGGCTACTTGTCATTATAGACAGGATTACAATGACTGTTAACACCTCTATACACAAGATCCACCTGTTGGAATAGGCATTGTTACAGCTACCCTACTCCCCGGCCTTCATTATGATCTGTTCATTGTAGCTATGTACATGTGTTGTTTCCTGAAACAGAATGTAAGCCTCTAAAAGCCTCAGTGGCCAGTGTAAGATTCTATAATTTCTTAATACAGAATGTGATTTGTAAAAAAGAAACACTTTTTTGTATTTAAATACATTTAACACAGCAAGCTGATTTAATTAATAGGTCATTTTCTTATGAAAGTCTCTCTTTAACGCCTTCCCAGCATTGGATGTACTTGGTACAACGTATACTTCCTATTTGCCTAGATAATCCCGCATTGGAGCTCTTCACGGTGCAATCACCACTGTACATCTGCTTGATTTTCAGTCAAGTTCTTGCAGTAAAAGCCAGGATTGATGCCATCCCGGTTCCTGGATGTTTAATCCTCTAATGCTGTGATAAATAGTGACCGAATTAGGAAGGTGGTGAGAGGTGGGGGGGTTCCATCTATCATCCCATCCAACCCCCCGATGGTTGCTATGGACCCTGGAGGTGAAAGAATCACCGCTACGTCTATGTATGGTTGCTTGTTAGATCCTGCCAGTAGACAGATCTGTCAGAGTAAAGACCCCGTTACACGCTACTATATATCTAACAATATGTCGTCGGGGTCACGTCGTTAGTGACGCACATCCGGCATCGTTTGACATATCGTAGCGTCTGACAGCTACGAGCGACTGTGAACGAGCAAAAATACTCACCTTATCGTTGCTCGTTGACACGTCGCTCATTTTCAAAAACTTGAGCGTCCTTCTGCACGCCGGTTGTTCATTGTTCCCAAGGCAGCACACATCGCTCCGTGTGACACCCCGGGAACGATGAACTGCAGCTTACCTGCGGCCGCCGGCTATGCGGAAGGAAGGAAGTAGGCGGGATGTTACGTCCCGCTCATCTCCGCCCCTCCGCTTCTATTGGCCAGCCGCTGTGTGACGTCGCTGTGACGCCAAACGTCCCTCCCCCTTCAGGAAGAGGATGTTCGCCACCCACAGCGAGGTCGTTCGGGAGGTAAGTGCGTGTGACGGGGGTTACCGACTTTGTGCGTCACGGGCAACAAATTGCCCGTGACGCACAAACGATGGGGGCGGGTGCGATCGCTCATGCGAACGCACGATTAATTGACGCGTGTAAAGTGGCCTTAACACTGGCACTTTTGCTAGTACACTGCAATGCATAAGTATTGCAAGGTATTAGACAAGCAGTCAATGAAGCAAAGTTGAAAGTTCCATAAAGTGACTAAGTAAAAAAAATAAAATACCATTGCAAAAACTAATAACTCAGTAAAAAAAAAATGATCGAAAAATGTTTCTCCAATTAAATCGCATTGTGTTTATGTAAAACAAAAGTAAAGAAAAAAGTACAAATTTGGTATCATTGCATTTGGAATTACCTGAGGTATAATTATCCCTTAAAGTGAACATTGTAAAAAAAATAAAAAGAACACACAACAAAAATGCTGGTTGTTCATACTACCATGCAAAAGAACCCCACAATCAAAAGGTTTTATGTAAATAAAATGGTATCATTCTAAGGCGGGCTTTGCACACTACGACATCGCAGGTGCGATGTCGGTGGGGTCAAATTGAAAATGACGCACTTCCGGCATCGCATGCGACATCGTAGTGTGTAAAGGCTCGATGATACGATTAACGAGCGCAAAAGCGTCTTAATCGTATCATCGGTGCAGCGTCGGCGTAATCCATAATTACACTGACGCGACAGTCCGATGTTGTTCCTCGCTCCTGTGGCAGAACACATCGCTGTGTGTGAAGCCGCAGGAGCGAGGAACATCTCCTACCGGCGTCACTGCGGCTTCCGTAGGATATGCGGAAGGAAGGAGGTGGGCGGGATGTTCACATCCTGCTCATCTCCGCCCCTCCGCTCCTATTGGCCGCCTGCCGTGTGACGTCGCAGTGAGGCCGCACGACCCGCCCCCTTAACAAGGAGGCGGGTCGCCGGCCAGAGCGACGGTTGCAGGACAGGTGAGTCCATGTGAAGCTGCCGTAGCGATAATGTTCGCTACGGCAGCTATCACAAGGATATCGCTGCTGCGACGGGGGCGGGGACTATTGCGCTCGGCATCGCAGCATCGGCCTGCGATGTCGCAGCGTGCAAAGTACCCCTTAGTCATCTTGTCCATCAAAAGATAAGTCCCCACTCAACTGTCAACTGAAAAAAAAAAATCATAGCGCTCAAAGTATAGCAATGTATAAACCAATTTTTTTTGCAAAAATTTTCTTACTGTGCAAAGTATCAAAATAAACTATATAAATTTGGCATATTTTCAATCGTAGTGAATAGTGATGGGCGGACCCAGACTGTAAAAGTCTGGATCCACTTAGTTTCAAACATACCCGAGGGTCGGGCCCGGGCCCAGAATTTTCAGGGAATTCCGGGTATTGATCCGGATCCGGCAACTAAGGAATAAAAAAATGAATAAAGGAAAAATAAAGAAAATAAGAATGAAGCAAGCGTGTCATACTTTTCGAGGCTCCAGCACGGCTGTAATTGCTCCTGCGGCCACCCATTCACGTCCAGGTCGTTCATTAGGCTCATGCATATGCACTGCTTTCCACACCCATCGGCGTCTGTGATTGGTTGCAGTCAGATGCACCCTCACGCTGAGTGACAGCGTGTCTGATGCTACCAATCAAAGACCCGGCCTGCGGTTCTATATCGTACAGTAAAAATAAAATTGGTGTAGGGTCCGCCGATATTATGATACCCAGCACAGATAAAGCATGTGCTTATCTTGACTGTGTATAAAAAGAGGAACCACATATGGTTTGTTGTTGTTTTTTTTTTTTTTAAATTTAAATACATTTTTAAAAAACCAGCTTGCACCCCCCCCATCAATTTGATTTGATACCCAGCCATGATAAAGTCCGACAGATGGGGGCTGGTATTCTCAGGCTGGGGAGACCCATCGTTATTGGGCCACCCTCAGTCTAAAAATAGCAGCCTGCAGCACAGGATTGTCGCATCCATTAGATATGACAGTCCCAGAACTTTACCAGGCTCTTCCTGATTCTTCTGGTACAGTGGCAATAGAGGTAATAAGTGGTTAATCAAAGCTCACAGCTGACATTAAGCCCTAGATTATTGATGGGGAGGGTCTAATCTGTAAGTATCAGTAAATACACAAAAACACCGAAAAAATCCTATATTTGAAATTTAAAAAAACACTTTTTCACCCCTTTATTAACCCCAAAAACAGCCCTGCAGGTATGACGTAATCCACATGAGGTCCCAGTTCTGCTACATCTAAAGCTCACAGTGAGTGAAATAGAACATGACTGCCCGCTGTGATCTTCAGACAGAGACTGAGTACTGAGTGAGCCGTGCGATCAGCGGTGACGTTACTCAGGTGATTTGTGATCACAGCTGGGGGATCCCACAGATGGCGCTTCACAGTACAGATGGACAGTGACTCAAAACATACTGCAAAATCAACCCAGGACTTTTTAAAGCAAAAAACTTGAATATTCTGCAATGAGAAAGTCAATCACCAGATCTACAACCACATTGAGCTGCATTTCACATGCTTAAGACAAACGTTAATCCGAAAGACCCATACATAAGCAACAACTGAAGTCAACTGCAGTAAAGGCCTGACAAAGCACCACAAATGAGGAAATCCAGAGTTTGGTAACATCCAGGGCTTCCAGACTTCAAGCAGTGATTGCATGCAATGGATTCTCTTTTATTTTATTTCTGGTAAATTTATTTATTATTTATGTTTTTTTATTTTTATTTATGGTAAAGTTAGTTTGTCCAATTACTCTTGAGACCCTGAAATGAGGCTTTGCAGAAATATGGGTACAATTTCTAAATGTTTCACAGGCTATCTTCCTTCAACCCCTTTAATTAAACCTGAAAGTCTTCAATGCATTTCAGTTGTTTCATTTTAAATCCTTATTAGTGACATGTAGAGTCCAAATGCTAAAGATTCAGTCACTGAATTCCTTTTTCTCACTGACCAAATATTTCTGGACCTAACAGTAAGTCAGTAAAATAAATAGTTGGCTTGCATACAGTTGAACCAGAAGTTTACATACACTACCTATAAAGACACATCTGCATGTTTTTCCTCACTATCTGACATGAAATCAGAATAAACCTTTCCCGTTTTAGGTCAATTAGGAACCAAAATTATTTATATTTGCCAAATGCCAGAATAATTAAAGAGAGAACATGTTTTTGGCATTTTTATTACTTTCTACAAAGGTTTACATACACTAAAAGTACTGTGCCTTTTTAACAATGTGGGACAGCCCATATGATGATGTCATGTCTTTGGAAACGTCTGATAGTTTTATTGGCAACATCTGAGATAATTAGAGACACACCTGTGGATGTATTTTAATTGCACACCTGAAACACACTGCTGCTTTGTGTAGCATCATGGGAAAGTCTAAAGAAATCAGCCAAGAGCTCAGGAACAGAATCGTAGACTTGCACAAGTCTGGTTCATTCCTGCAATTTACATATAACTGAAGGTGCCTCGTTCATCTGTACAAACCATTATATGCAAGTACAAACAAGATGGGAATGTCCAGCCATCATACCACTCAGGAAGGAAAGGCAGCTCTGTGTACCAGAGATGAACGTGTTTTGGTCAGACATGTGCATATCAACCCAAGAACAAAAGCAAAAGACCGTGTGAAGATGCTGGCGGAAGCTGGTAAGATAGTGTCCTTATCCACAGTGAAACGAGTACTGTATCAACATGGGCTGAAAGGCCACTCTGCCAGGAAGAAGCCATTACTCCAAAAGAAACATAAAAAGCCACATTAAGGTTTGCAAATGCACAGAGGAACAAAGACCTTAATTTTTGGAGACATGTTGTTACGGGGGGACCGGCAGGTTAGGACCAGGGGGTATATATCCCAATCCCCAGTCGGGGCCCACCGTGCTCCAGATGGCAATGGAGCTGCTGGCACCCTGTGGGTTAGGCAGAGACTGTAGGACTGATGACCCAGGAGACCTGGGAACCGGTCACGTGTGTAGAGACACGTCAGACCGGACGACAACTCAGTTAGCGCTTCGGTGGAATTGGCGCAACCCCGACCATGTGTGCAGGGAACACGTCAGGCCAGATGGTGACCAGGTAGCGTTGACCGAGAAGACCGCTGCGACAGCGCCCTGTCGGCCACGTGTGTCAGACACGACAGGCCGAGCGGTCCTTCGATTAGCGTTTCTGGTCACTACTCGAATGGCCACGTGTGTAGAGGACACGTCAGGCCAAGGGATCACACCAGTAGCGTTGACTGGGAAGCCAAGGAGGATAATAGGTTCACACACCCAATCCTGGAACACCCTGTTAACGCCACAGGAGTCCTGAGGTATGCTGTCCGTGCGCGTAGGAGGCACAACCGAACAGGTGGCGCAACAGGTGCGTTGTCCATGTGCGTAGAGGGCACTTTCGGACAGGTGACGCAGCAGGTATGCTGTCCGTGTGCGTAGGAGGCACAACTGGACAGGTGACGCAGCAGCCGCAGCCCAGTTGACGCCACTGGACTGTTATAGCACAACAGGAATGGTAGCAAGGAAGCACGGCGCCTGACACTCGTGCTGAGCCACGAATCTTGGCGTGACAGGCACCGTTCGCCTAGCCCTACCTACCGCTTCCAACAAGGCTCATGCTACCATGGATTCTAAGTGAATTTGAGTGAAGACTGCGCACCTCCATGTTGTCTCCAGCCCCTTTTATAACCTAGATCCGCCCCAAACCCAGGGTGGAACCACCAAGGTCCAATAGCAGAGTGCAATATCATCAGCGACGTCACCAGCGGCCTATCCGGAACCGCCACGTCATTGATGACCTCATGGCAGCCACGCCCCAAACACTTCACCAGTCATCGTCTGACGACCAATGGTGAGGTGCCAGATAATAGGAGCGAGCCTCCGAGCCTCTGCGAGCCAGTCCGGAGTGGCCACGTCATCAGGACACCCGACACCCTCTGCCCTATCAGGGCCTGCCACCTCACGGACATGCTCAGTGAGGTCCTTACCGGACCTAGCCTCTGATGCACTAAGTGCCTGAGTATGCTCAGTAGCCTGAACAACAGACTCAGAAATCAGACTGCCTGAGCATGCTCAGTAGGCACATCCCAGAACTTTGCACAGGTATTTGGACTTCGTGCTGTGTCTAAGTTCTGGGATGTGCCTACTGAGCATGCTTGGGCAGTCTGATTTCTGAGTCTGTTAGGCTACTGAGCATGCTCCCACAATTAATCCTAACAGACTCAGAAATCAGACTGCCCAAGCATGCTCAGTAGGCACATCCCAGAACTTAGACACAGCACGAAGTCCAAATACCTGTGCAAAGAGGCTGTTAGGCTACTGAGCATGCTCCCACAATTAATCCTAACAGCCTCTTTGCACAGGTATTTGGACTTCGTGCTGTGTCTAAGACGCTGTTAGGATTAATTGTAGGAGCATGCTCAGTAGCCTGAACTGAGGACTTAGTCTCAGAAATGACACAATCAGGCTGAGCGTGCTCACTAGGCAAAACACCGGGCTTAGACTCCGGCTGGGGTAAATCGGCATGCGCACTAGCCGCCTCTCAACACTTAGACGTGGTGGAAGGAGCAGCCAACTGGACGACCCGAGGCACGGCCAAGAACGGCAGCCGGCGCCTGGGCGCAACAGGAACCGCAGCAGGCTGCTTGCGGTTATGGCGGTGCTGGTTCGTAACTCATGTCCTGTGGTCTGACAAAACTAAAAAAGGAGGAAAAAAGAAGCTTTAAAGCCTAAGAACACCATCCTAACTGTGAAACATGGGAGTGGCAGGGGGGGTGGGGGGTTGTTTTGCTGCAGGAGGGACTGGTGCACTTCACAAAATAGATAGCATCATGAGGAAAGAAGATTATGTGGCGATGCTGATGCAACATTTCAAGACATCAGGAACTTAAATGGACCATGACCAGAAGCATACTGCCAAACTGGTTACAAAGTGGCTTAAGGAGAACAAAGTCAATGTTTTGAAGTGGCCATCACAAAGAACTGATCTCAGTCCTATTGAAAATTTATGGGCAAAGCTGAGAAGGCAGGTGTTAGCAAGGCGGCCTACAAACATGGCTCAGTTACACCAGTCCTGTCAGGAGGAATGGGCCCAAATTCCTACCAACTGTTGTAAGAAGCTTGTGGAAGGATATACAAAATGTTTGACCCAAGTCATACAGTGTAAGGGCAAGGGTACCAAAAACTAATGAAATTTATGTAAACTTTTGACTTTGCAGAAAGTAAAAATGCCATAAAACATTCTCTCATTATTCTGGCAATGGGCAAATGGCTACTATCTTGGGCGACGCCGGGTACCTAAGTGTCTCTCTCCCACTCTCTCACTCTGTCTCCCTCCCTCTCTCTCACACTGTCTCCCTCTCTGTCTGTCTCGCTCTCTGTTTGTCTGTGTCTCTGTTTGTGACTCTCTCTGTGTCTGTCTCTCTTTAGTGGGCTTTACACGCAGCGACATCGCTAACGAGATGTCGTTGGGGTCACAGAATTCGTGAAGCACATCCGGTCTCGTTAGTGAAGTCGTTGCGTGTTAAACGTACGAACGACCACTAACGATCACAAA
Source organism: Anomaloglossus baeobatrachus (assembly GCF_048569485.1). Lineage (NCBI taxonomy): Eukaryota > Metazoa > Chordata > Amphibia > Anura > Aromobatidae > Anomaloglossus > Anomaloglossus baeobatrachus. Next base: position 254,778,765 of record NC_134357.1, read on the forward strand.
TACTCACCTTATCGTTGATCGTTCTCCAGTCGTTCTAATACCGATTCGTTGCTGTTGCAGGATGCAGGTTGTTGGTCGTTCCTGCGGCAGCACACATCGCTATGTGTGACACCGCAGGAACGAGGAACATCACCGTACCTGCAGCCGCCGGCAATGTGGAAGGAAGAAGGTGGGCGGGATGTTACGGCCGCTCATCTCCGCCCCTCCATTTCTTTTGTGCGGACGCTTAGTGACGTCGCTGTGACGCCGCACGAACCGCCCCCCCCTTAGAAAGGAGGCGGTTTGCCGGCCACAGTGACGTCGCTAGGCAGGTAAGTATGTGTGACGGGTGTAAGTGATGTTGTGCGCCACGGGCAGCGATTGCCCATGACACACAACCGATGAGAGCGGGTGCTTTCACCAGCGACATCGCTAGCGATGTCGCTGTGTGTAAAGCCCGCTTTTCTGTCTCTGTTTTTCTGTGTCTCTCTTTCTGTCTCCGTTTCTGTCTGTTTCTGTGTCTCTTTTTCTGTCCTGCCTGTGTCTGTCTCTCTGTGTCTCTGTTTCTCTCTGTCTCTCTGTGTGTCTGTCTATCTCTGTGTGTCTCTTTTTCTCTGTCAGTCTCTCTGTCAGTGTCTCTGACTGTCTCACTATGTGTCTCGCCACTGAAATCATATTACCTGACACACAAGCTTCTTATACTATGAATGTCCTTCGTTGCCTATAGCAACCAATCACAGCTACTATTAATGACCTGCAGTTTCCAGCTCCATTGACTTTAATGTATTTTTTGGAGAATAACTGTAAAGTGTTGGGTGGCTGTGCAAATTTTTATAATTGTAAATGCGATGGTGCGGACTTGTTTAGCAGAGACACACACACACACACACACACACAGCTTTATATATTAGATTTTTATAACCCTAGTTGACCTAAAACAGGAAATGTTTATTCTGATTTCATGACAGGTAGTGAGAAAAATATGCAGATGTGTCTTTTTAGATAATGTATGTAAACTTCTGGTGTCAACTGCTGTATGTCTTAAGTAAACTCAGTTTGCCTCTTTTCTAGTAGTATGCCATCTTTTTAAACATGCACAACAGTCAACCACACTGTCTGAAAAGATGGAAAATGCTAGAAAACAGGGCATATGGAGCATAGGCATGGTTCTGAATTACATATTTTGATTACATTGCTGTATTCACCTTGCAAGTGTCACCGCTGCTCTCTGTCTCTTTGTGACTACTGACATTATGACATTACTTCAACAGTGTGACAGCCAAGCGGTGAGCTCAGTGACTCTGCCCATGTAGACGGGACGCCCCTCTCTGACCTGCTGGGCTTACTGATTGTCTGTCACCGTGACGTCAGCTCCACATCCAAAACCAGACATCTGGAGCAGTGGTGAGACTTAAGGTACCGTCACACTAAGCAACATCGCTAGTAACATCGCTACTGAGGCACAACTTGCTAGTGATGTCGCTGTGTGTGACATCCAGCAACAACCTGGCCCCTGCTGTGAGGTCGTTGGTTGTTGCTGAATGTCCTGGACCATTTTTTTAGTTGTTGCTCTCCCGCTGTGAAGCACACATCGCTGTGTGTGCCAGCGAGAGAGCAACAACTAAATGTAAAGGGAGCCGGTTTCTGCGGATGCTGGTAACCAATGTAAATATCGGGTAACCAAGAAGCCCTTTCCTTGGTTACCCGATATTTACCTTCGTTACCAGCGTCCGCCGTTCTCAGCTGCCAGTGCCGGCTCCCTGCTCCCTGCACACATAGCCAGACTACACATCGGGTAATTAACCCGATGTGTACTGTGGCTAGGAGTGCAGGGAACAGGGAGCCGGCACTGGCAGTGTGAGAGCGGCGGACGCTGGTAACGAAGGTAAATATCGGGTAACCAAGGGAAGGGCTTCTTGGTTACCCGATGTTTACCGTGGTTACCAGTGTCCGCAGAAGCCGGCTCCCTGCTGCCTGCACACGTAGCAGAGTACACATCGGGTTATTAACCCGATGTGTACTGTGGCTAGGTGTGCAGGGAGCCAGCGCTAAGCAGTGTGCGCTGGTAACCAAGGTAAATATTGGGTTGGTTACCCGATATTTACCTTAGTTACCAAGCGCAGCATGCTTCCACGTGTAGCGACGCTCCAGCGATCCCTGCCAGGTCAGGTTGCTGGTGGGATCGCTGGAGCGTCGCTTAGTGTGACATCTCACCAGCGACCTCCTAGCAACTTACCAGCGATCCCTATCAGGTTGGATCGTTGTTGGGATCGCTGGTAAGTTGTTTAGTGTGACTGGGCCTTTACAGGTGGATCTAATGATGGTGGATCTAAATGCACCGATTTCCTGACAAAGTGGGGTTTCACTTCGAAACACGTAGAAATAAACCCACTCTCGCAATAGTATATATTTTATTATTCATCTCAAAACAATTTTTTAATAAAAACAGAGAAGTTGCTATGAGGGACAAGTACATGTCAAAAATAGGTTATTATGGAGCATATATTCCTCCTGTTATAGATACAATAATATCTTGCATGAGTTTGAAAAAAATACTCGGAGTAAGCAAAGTCCTATCTCAAATAATGATGGATTAAAAATATAACATATATGGTATTGAATGCAAGCTATCAATCAGAAAAGTGCAATAAATATTAATTTATCAAAAAAAATATGCATATATATCTCTTTGCTATTGATGGATTAAAATTATGTCAAATCAGTTAGTTAGTTATACAAGAATATATTATATTCATAATAAATACAATGAAAAGCCCGGCAGCCGGCTTTTCATTCACATTCAGCTGATCATTCACAAAAGCCGGCTGCCGGTAAAACAGTAAAAAAAGAAAAACAACGGATCGTTTTTTTTGCAGAATCAGTCACATCAGTTATGCCACTATCTGCAACGCATCCGTTGCATGAGTCACACAACTGATTGTGACGGATGCAAAACAACGGAAGTGTGAACTTAGCCTTACTGGTTGTGTGTCACACAGCCATACAAGGTGAGCGACCAGCCCTAATGATCTCTTCTCTGTTTTTTCGGTAAGACACTATTACGCTCGGCTATCCACAGTAATCTATTTGAACAAGCTATATAAGCTCTGGGAAAGCACTCTTTGGTACATCTATTATCTTGAAATTTATAAGGAAAGGATTCTAAAATAAATAATCCAGAATTCCCCTGCATACTAGAAGTCTGTGGCAAAATTATATCGTGTCTTATACAGTGTGTCCACCCATATCCTGTCTTCCGCAATTAACTTGAGAATGGCGGCATCTATAGGCATAGAAGTGGTCTAGGTATAGTAAAGTAGCCATGCGCTATGCAATGAATCCACCTATAGCGCCACCTGGTGGAAAACAACGTTAGCATTTTTATCTCAAAAGGAGCAAGATATAGAAAAAAAAATGAATTACAAAGTTGTAGGGCATCATCAATTGCATACAGAAATGCTAAGATTAGAGCGGGTAAAACTCACAAGGCTGCAGATGTGAAGCGATACCTCATAGAGACCTTCCTACAAGTCATTGGGTAATTGGATATGGTGGCTGCGTGGAGTGGCCTCCACTCTCACCTGACCTGACCCCATTGGACTTCTTTCTGTGAGGTCACATCAAACAGAAGGTGTATGCGACCCCTCCACCAACATTGCAGGACCTACATATCACAGATGTTTGGGCAAACGTGTCACCTACCATATTGCACAACGTGCAGCAAGATACAGTATGCTGTCCAGATGTGCATTGCAGCTGACGGGACAATAGAAGATTGGAAATGGGTGATTTGGAGCGATGAGACAAAAGTCGAAAGAAGGCTAGGCTCTGATGGGTGCAAATGATTCTGGAAGAAACTAGTGAAAAAGTGGTTTACAGATCGAGAAATTGAAGGAACTGTCAAGTTCATTGAAGGAAGTCTGATGATGGATACTTGTCCAGAATCGATGGTGGTCTCAAGGCTGAGCTAAATGGGAGTATCCTACAAGACAAGTTACTCTGACAGTGTTCCAGCAGGACAAAGAGAAAAAGCAGACATCGAGGCAGGTGAAGAAATGGTTCAATGACAAAGAAGCAGAAGTGCTGGATTAGCCCCCACAGTCCCCAGACCTCAACCCAATCGAACACTTGTAAATAGAAATGAAGAAAAAGTTGTATACGTACCCAAGTGAGTCAACTTGTACGCACCAACATTGGGAATGTGTAGAAGAGACCTGGAATCAGATTTCAGTCAACACATGCTTGAATCTAATTGAGAGCATGTTCATAAGAATCCAGGCAGTGTTGAAAGCTAATGGTGGATTTAAAAAATACTAACAAAATAATAATAATGTACATTTTGATTTTTAGGAGCAAAACAGTAACAATTCAGTGGCATTAAAAGAATCTGCAAAACTAATCATACTCTAAATAGTTGCAAGTCAAATTTATTTAAAATGAAGGTGCTCTCATGCTCAAAGCTGTAGTGTATGGGGAGATATTGAACCTGAAAGTCAAAAGTTCAAAACATTGTTACCCATTTGCTTGTCACTGTATACCAGCCAAAAGTTTATAATAAAACATAAGGCTCCCCTAATTACCTGAGCAGAGTACCTCATGTAATTATAATGTGCAACATATGGTTAAATCAACTGTAAATAAGGGGCAATAAATGTGTACATTGGAAATCAACAGAGGGTATAAATCAACATTTAGACCACTATGTGGGTTTGCGATCAAATAACTATATAATCATATAACCATTCAAATACATATTAAACAGGCAGCAAAATAGGCAGAAAAAAGTCAGTGGTAGAGACATGAGGAAGCTGCATGATAGTGAAGAAGCAGTTAGGGAATAGTGGCACACCCTCTATTCCCTAACTGCTTATTCTCTATCATGCAGATTCCGCATGTCTCTACCACTGACTTTTTTTCCCTATCTTGTTATGCTGGTAGTATGGTCTGTTTAATATGCATTTCCATTTTTATATGATTATATAGTTATTTCATCTCAAACCCAAATAGGGGGTCTATATGTTTCATTGTACACATTTATTGCACCTTTTTTGCATTTGATTTATCTGTATTGTGCAAACATAAATTTCTGTTTAGGCAGTTAGGGTAGCCTTACGTTTTATTATAAACTTTGGCCCAGTATAAATGTTGTTATGGCCATGTGGCCTTTTTAAATGTTTTTAATTATCTATGTTTGGCATATTTGTTAAACAAATCATTTTATGGCTATTTACAGTGTGATCCCATGGTAGCTGTATACTTCTTTTCATCTTTTTAAAATGCACAGAGGTTGGTGCTTAACCCTTCAAATCCAGTGGTCCCAATGTTTTGACTTACTGCAACTGATACAGAAGTGACTGCAGCCTGAAGTACTGTCTCCCACGGCCATGGTGGACCCCCATAGTTGTTTGAGTGTCGACTGCACCCAACTGGCTGAGCCTAAGGACACATATTTTGGGTACTGTCAGTCCTTGTATGCCAAAAGGGTCTGTGTGACTGTGTGGAGGATCCCAGTGATGAACATTTGTGTATCATTGAGATAGAGGGCACCCTGACTGTTGCCCTACTGAACTCAGGGAGCCTCGTGACCTTGGTGAGATAAAACCTGGTGCAACCCAGTTCATCTGACGGATATTCGGTGTGTTGTGCATTCACGGTGACTTAAAAGACTATCCCACTGAACTAGTGATGATAAACATACCTGCTGGGAAATTATGACATAAGGTGGGAGTGTTTACAAATCTTCACTACGTACTGATAGTTGGGGGGGGGCTTTCCCTTATTTTCTACCCTATGGCTAACGGTAATACCACCTGATGAACATGAGTCAGTGTTGGTAAAGGTCACAGAATTTTCTACAGAAGGGGTGTAAGAACCTTGGAAATTATATTTTTCCTTTTGGATGGCCTGGCAAGAAACTGAAGATTTCCTACAACGGTGTGCACTACTCCCTTTTAGAGGAGTGCACAAACAGGCTCTAACCAGACTAGAAAGAGAAGTGGGAGTGTGCCGCCCCCGCGTCAGCAGCCAGGCTGCTTGGATCCGAATCCGTGGTGGCTCGAGGGATCTTCGGACCCGGGGGTCGGAGTCGCGCGGCCAAATAAAAGGGGAATATTTACACGGGGGAGTATGTTTGGAGTTCGTGACGCCACTCGTGGTGTGTGGTAAGGTGAAGTACTACCGCTGAAGTTGCGAGTACCCGGTGACGGGGGTGTGGGCAGCCAGATGTTTAACCCCTCCACGGGTAGGGGAATGCCCCGGGACTCGATGAGGGAGATGGGGAGGTGCCGTTGTGTACTTACTCAGTCCAATAACACTGACAACTGTGGTAAACCAAAGTTCTGGACACCGCCGCCGCTTGGAGGGAGCGAGTCTGGATCCCGTGCCCGTTGGTGTTGCCTGTTAGTCTGTAGCCTTTACCTTGGCACCTAGTTTCTCTGGTTGGTCCCTTGAGTATAAAACTGGTTGGGTGTGGCTAACTGGGTGAGCTTGCTCTCAGGGTTCACGCTTGGGATTTTCTGGACCGTGTGACTGGAAAGTCCTATCCCCCTCGTTGCGCTAGTACCCCGATTTTGGAGCGAGTGGAGAATGGATCTTGAAGGCTCCATCCTCGTCGGGTAAATTGTTGGGACGCCTGAAGCTACTCCCTGACCTAGGGTCCACGTACCCCGTCGTGTCCTGGCCCCTGCCCGGTGATGGCACAAGGCCGCCGGCAGTCCTCGACTGTCCGTGCCCCTTGTCATGATCCCCTGCGACCGGGGTCCAGCTGCTACCAGGCCCAGACCAACGTCTGCCACCTAGTAGTCTCAGGGAGCCCAGCTTCTCACCTCCTCTCTCTTACACTTCACCACTCTGTGACCTCTCATCTTGAGAGTCACTGCTCAACTGACTGTCTCCTGACACTCCTGACCTCCCCTTAACCAACCCCCCAAGTGGGCGACCCTATTCCACTCAGGCTGTCCACTGGTGTGTCTGGTGAGTGTGGTGCAGAGTGTTCCTAGGATGTTGATTAGCTGTTCTTGGCAACACCAATGGTTAGGGAACCTTAACCAAGGAGGCGGTGGATATTGCACAGAAGGGCAGATTGCACAACACCCTGTGATGACCTGATAGGCCAGGGCGTCACAGGAGGCCCCGCTGCACAACTGAGCAACAAGACAAGTATATTACATTTTCTAGTTTGAGAAATCGACGCCTCACAGGTCCTCAACTAGCAGCCTCATTAACTTCAGGGCAGAGTGGCAAAGAAAAAGACATAGCTGAGACTGGCTATTAAAAGGAAAAGATTAATATGGACAAAAGAACACAGACATTGGATAGAGGAAGATTGGAAAAAAGTGTTATGGTCAGACGAATCGAAGTTTGAGGTGTTTGGATCACACAGAAGAACACTTGTAAGATGCAGAACAACTGAAAAGATACGAGACGCAGAACAACTGAAAAGATGCTGGAAGAGTGCCTGACGCCATCTGTCAAGCATGGTGGACGTAATGTGATGGTCTGGGGCGCTTTGGTGCTGGTAAAGTGGGAGATTTGTACAAGGTAAAAGGGATTTTGAATAAGGAAGGCTCTCACTCCATTTTTTCAATGCCATGTCATAACCTGTGGACAGCGCTTGATTGGAGTCAGTTTCATCCTACAACAGGACAATGACCCAAAGCACACCTCCAAATTATGCATGAACTATTTAGGGAAGAAGCAGGCAGCTGGTATTCTATCTGTAATGGAGTGACCAGCCCAGTCACCAGATCTCAACCCTATTGAGCTGTTGTGAGAGCAGCTTGACCGTATAGTATGCAAAAAGTGCCCATCAAGGCAATCCAACTTGTCGGAGGGGGGAAGCATGGGGTGAAATATCTCCAGATTACCTCATCAAATTAACAGCTAGAATGTCAAAGGTCTGCAAAGCTGGAATTGCTGCAAAGGAGCATTCTGTGACGAAAGCAAAGTCTGAAGGAGAAAATTATTATTTCAAGTAAAAATCATTATTTCTCACCTTGTCACTGTCTGGACGATATTTTCTATTCATTATGCAACTCATTTTATAAATAAAAGTATGATTTTTCATGGAAAAGACTAAATTGCCTGGGTGACCCCAAACCTTTGAACTGTAGTGTACACTCTTTAGGGCTATGTCAAATGAGAATGCATTTTCATATTTCTACTTACTTCCTGTTTTGTAATATATAGATTTTTACATAACACGTTTTTCTTATGTGTTACCCACATAATTTATACACACTTATAAATCCTTCCCATTTTTTTATTTCTACAGATATTACAAGTAGTGATGAGCGAGTACTAAAAAGCTCGGGTGCTCGAGGCTCGGGCCGAGCATCCCAAGATACTCGTGTACTCGGCCCGAGCACCGAGCCCAATGTTATCCTATGGGAGACCCGAGTATTTTTATGAAATGACCCCCGGCAGCATGTAGAAACCCTAAAAATGTCACAAAGGTCTCAGAAGAGTGCTCAAATGACATGGCAATAGCATGGGGAAGACCCCTTGAAGCATTTATCACTCAAAAGTCACAGCTGTGAACAATTTTGTCCGCGTTTTACGCCATTTTTACGGACTCGCCAGAAAACCTTCAAACATGACACCAAAATGAATTTTCATAGCGGAAATGTTAAGGGCACATACCCAATAGTGAGATAGAGCTGGTGTATGTTACTTTTGGAGATTACATGAAAGATTTTACGTGAAAACATTGTGTGGCACTCCGATGTCCCTGAGAAGAGACGTACATGAAGGCCTCTTGAGTCTAATGTGCCCATTTTGAGGAAGTGAGTCTTTGTAGTATTTTCCTTTACCAGGGCAGTCCAAAATTGTGAGGTTCACCAATGCCCCTGCATACAGACGTGCATGAGGGCCTGTAAACCTGAAGTGCCCATTGTAAGGAAGTGGGTCTATTGTAGTGTAGCTCTTTGGCAGGGCAGCCAAAAATTGGGAGGCTCCACATTGTCCCTGGATAGAGACGTGCATGATGGCCTGTAAACCTGAAGTGCCCATTGTAAGGAAGTGGGTCTATTGTAGTATAGCCCTTAGGCAGGGCAGCCAAAAATTGGGAGGCTCCACGTTGTCCCTGGATAGAGACGTGCATGACGGCCTGTAAACCTGAAGTGCCCATTGTAAGGAAGTGGGTCTATTGTAGTATAGCCCTTAGGCAGGGCAGCCAAAAATTGGGAGGCTCCACGTTGTCCCTGGATAGAGACGTGCATGATGGCCTGTAAACCTGAAGTGCCCATTGTAAGGAAGTGGGTCTATTGTAGTATAGCCCTTTGGCAGGGCAGCCAAAAATTGGGAGGCTCCACGTTGTCCCTGGATAGAGACGTGCATGATGGCCTGTAAACCTGAAGTGCCCATTGTAAGGAAGTGGGTCTATTGTAGTATAGCCCTTTGGCAGGGCAGCCAAAAATTGGGAGGCTCCACATTGTCCCTGGATAGAGACCTGTTAGGTTCTTAGTGCGTCCGTGCTTGCATTTAAAAACCGCACGTGTGTGCCTGTTGGTGGCAGCGTTTAGCGTAACGCACAAGTCTAGTGAATACACATCAGCACAGCATTGCAAAATGCGCAAGGGCGTTGGCAACGAACAAGGAAGTGGACGTGATGGTGGTGCAGACAGAGACTGAGGTCGTGTGCAAGCTCTAATTTCGCCAGAACAAAGGGCCACATCTACTCGCTCGCACGTCCTGTCCCAAATTCTTGGGGCCCGCAGCAGTACACCGCTCTTGAACCAAGACCAGTGTCAACAGGTTGTTAGTTGGATAGCGGATAATGCTTCCAGTCAGATTGGCACCACCACAAACACTCTGTCTTCCACACGGTCAAGTGTCAGTAGCCGTGATACTGCACCGCACATTTCAGAACCTGATCCTCCTTCCTACCACCAGGCCGAGTACACGTCCACGGACATTACTGATCCCACACTTGGACACTCGGAAGAGCTGTTCACGTTTCCATTCACACATTCTGGCCTCTCGCCAGCTCCTGTTGAAGTGGGTCATGACGAGATTGTATGTACAGATGCCCAAATATTTGAGCAGCCACGTTCTCACGAAGTTGGCAACGTGTCTCAACAAGGGGTGGACGATGATGAGACACAATTGTCAGGAAGTCAGGAGGAGGAGCAGGGTGCGGAAGAGGAAGACGACGTGGATGATCCAGTAACTGACCCAACCTGGCAGGAGGATATGCAGAGCGAGGACAGCAGTGCACAGGGGGAGGGAGGCGTAGCATCCCAACAGGCAGTAAGAAGCAGGGTGGTGGCCCCAGGCAGAAGTCAGGCAACCGTTCTCCGGAACAACAACACGACACAAGGTGCCTGTACAAATGTTAGGTCTTCCCGAGTCTGGCAGTTTTTTAAGTTGGCTCCAGATGATTCTAAAAAGGCCATTTGCAACACCTGCCATGCCAGCATCAGCAGGGGTACCAAAACTAGCAGCCTGACCACCACCAGCATGATCAGGCACATGTCAGCCAAGCACCCGACTTTGTGGGATGTACAACAGAGTCGAGGAGCAGTGCTTGCTGATGTCACTGCCACGTCTTCGCTTGTTGTGCTTGCGAGTCAATCCCCTTTCCATGCTGCCCGCGAACAAGCCTCCTCCGGCCCTGCACCTGCAGTTGCCCACGCAGAAATAACACCATCATCAAGCACGCCCTTGTCCCAGCGCAACGTTCAGTTATCCATTCAGCAAACCTTTGATTGCAGGCGCAAATACACTGCCAACTCCCGACATGCCACACTTCTAAATGCTAACATTTCGCGACTGCTTGCGCTGGAAATGTTGCCTTTTAGGCTGGTGGAGACAGAAGCATTCCGCGACCTGATGGCGGCAGCTGTCCCACGTTACTCGGTCCCCAGCCGCCACTATTTCTCCCGGTGTGCCGTCCCCGCATTGCATAACCACGTGTCACAAAACATCACACGTGCCCTGAACAACGCTGTTTCAGCCAAAGTCCACCTAACCACAGACACGTGGACAAGTGCTTGTGGGCAAGGCCGCTACATCTCGTTGACGGCACACTGGGTTAATATTGTGGAAGCTGGGACCCAGTCTGAGCGAGGGACGGAACACGTCCTTCCCACACCAAGGTTTGCAGGCCCTATCTCAGTCAGGGTTTCACCCACACTCTACAGCTCCAGAACGTCATGCTCCTCAGCCTCCTCCTCCTCCTGCGCATCCTCATCCACTTTACCCTCCACACCAGTCCCAAGCTGGAAGCACTGCAGCACTGCCTCGGCGAAGCGGCAACAGGCTGTGCTGAAGCTAATCTGCATAGATGACAAACCCCACAATGCAGAAGAGGTGTGGACAGCTCTGAAACAGCAGGCAGATCACTGGCTCACACCTCTGAACCTAAAGCCAGGAAAGGTCGTGTGTGACAATGGCCGGAACCTGGTGGCGGCTTTGAGGCGAGGCCAGCTGACACATGTTCCATGCGTGGCCCATGTGCTCAACCTCGTGGTTCAGCGGTTTCTAAAGTCATACCCAGAGCTGTCTGATCTGCTGGTAAAAGTTCGCCGCCTGTCTGCACATTTTCGAAAGTTACCTACTGCTTCACCCGGCCTTGCCGGCTTTCAGCGCCGTTTGCATCTTTCGGCTCACAGACTGGTGTGTGATGTCCCCACGCGTTGGAATTCAACTCTGCACATGTTGGTCAGGATATGTGAGCAGAAGAGGGCAGTTGTTGAGTACCTGCATCACCTAAGCCGTTGGGAAATGGGTCAAACTCCACACATAACACCTGAGGAGTGGAGATGGATGTCCGACCTATGTACCATCCGCCAAAACTTTGAGGACTCCACCAAGATGGTGAGCGCCGATGACGACATTATTAGCGTCACCATACCGCTTCTCTGCCTTCTAAAATGGTCTCTGCTCAAAAACAAACATGATGCATTGCAGGCGGAGTGCGATGAGTTGGAGCAAGAAACAGTAGTGGGTGTGGGTGATAACACACAGCCCAGCCTCGTCTCATCACAACGTGCAGTGGAGGACTATGACGAGGAGGAGGATGAAGACATGGAGCAACTCTCCGGCCAAATTGAGGATATGACATGCAGTCATATCCTCGGTTCAGCGTGGCTGGCCAGAGGACAGGGTAGATGATGAGGAGGAGGAGGACAGCATGTTCAGTCATCGTGTTGGTCAGGATACTGAAGTGATGGCTGTTAAGAGTCTGGCGCACATGGCTGACTTTATGGTATGCTGCCTGTCTCGTGACCCTCGCGTTAAGAACATCTTGGCCGACAATCATTACTGGTTGGTAACACTGTTAGACCCATGCTAAAAGGAGAACTTTATGTCTCTTATTCCCGAGGCGGAGAGGTCAGGCAAAATGCAGCAGTTCCGGAAGGCCATAGTCACGGAAGTAGGCAAAGCATTCCCCTCACAAAACGCTAGCGGCATAGGTCAGGAATCAGTGGACAACCAAGACGTACAGCCGAGAGGGGCACAAGTCCAATCCGCCAGAGGTAGGGGAACAGTCTTTAAGATGTGGGATAGTTTTCTCAGCCCCTCACGTACCACAGCCCCTGAGGTGCGGGGTAGTGCCACAAGAAATCCTAAGTTTGCCCAGATGCTCAAGGAGTACCTTGCAGATCGAACAACTGTACTCCGACATTCCTCTGTGCCTTACAATTATTGGGTATCCAAGCTGGACACATGGCATGAATTGGCTCTCTACGCCTTGGAAGTCCTGGCCTGCCCTGCCGCTAGCGTTTTGTCAGAGCGTGTTTTTAGTGCCGCAGGTGGAATCATTACAGATAAACGCACCTGCCTGTCAACTGAAAATGCTGACAGGCTGACTCTGATCAATATGAACAAGGGTTGGATTGGGCCAGACTTCACCACACCACCAGCAAATGACAGCGGAATTTAAAGTTTGTAACGGGAATTTGCCATGTACCTCCACTCACCCATGGGTACACACTTCTGGACTAATCGCTGGACTGCTCCTCCTTCTCCTCATGCGCCACCATGATGACCGTTACAATAGTTAGGCCGTTGATTCAGGTATACCCCCAGTGGTAAATTTTTTCGCCCATTCTTTCAGAATGGGCATTACAACGACAGGAGACCCGCTCCTTGCAATGGGAACAATGTTTTGAGGCCCTCATGCACATCTCTATCCAGGGACAATGTGGAGCCTCCCAATTTTTGGCTGCCCTGCCAAAGGGCTATACTACAATAGACCCACTTCCTTACAATGGGCACTTCAGGTTTACAGGCCGTCATGCACGTCTCTATCCAGGGACAATGTGGAGCCTGACGCTGCCACCGACTGCCACACACGTGCGGTTTTTAAATGCAAGCACGGACGCAATAAGAACCTAACAGGTTTTTAGGAGCGACAATTACTGAGCCTTTTGACACTATCAGACACTGCTGACGTTTATTATTCACTAGACTTGTGCGTTATATACTAGTTTGTGAAAAACGCACACAAGTGCACCTGTACGCTGCCACCGACAGCCACACACGTGCGGTTTTTAAATGCAAGCACAGACGCTATAAGAACCTAACAGGTTTTTAGGAGCGACAATTACTGAGAAGTCTGACACTATCAGACACTGCTGACTGACGTGTATTATTCACTAGACTTGTGCGTTATATACTAGTTTGTGCAAAACGTGCACCTGTACGCTGCCACCGACAGGCACACACGTGTGGTTTTTAAATGCACGCACGGACGCACTAAGAACCTAAGGCTGTGTGCACATGTTGCGTTCTTTACCGCGGAAATGCTGCGTTTAGAACCGCAGCGTTTCAGTGGCAAATTGCATGCGTTCAGCTTTCCCAGCAAAGTGTATGAGAAAGCCGAAAAATCAGTGCACACGCTGCGTTTCTAAACGCAGCGTTTTGGATGCCAAAAATCGGTGCGGAAAGAAAAGCAGCATGTCACTTCTTTTGTGCGTTATGGCTGCGTTCTCTCCCCCATTGAATCAATGATGGGGGTCAGAACGCAGCTACACCGCAGTGAGCTGCTTTTTTGTTGTGGTCTGCGGGCTTTGTTGGCATGCCAGAACGCAGGCATTTACCTGGAAGTGAGGTCAAGAGGTTTCCTGTTGACCTCACTTCCTGGCAAAGTCCTGGAAAGCCCCCGGTGTCGCCAAAGTGCCCGCCCCGACCCCCGACCCCCCTCCCGAAAATCCAACATGGCCCACACATGCACAGCAGCGCACCGGCCGCAACCTACTCCTATGATTTCTGTCGCATGTGCCTTGAGACATGCGACAGAAAAATGCCCCACAGGCCCTGCCAGGTCACCCCCTATTCCCCCGGTATTCCCCCTTACCTGTCCGGTCGCAGCGCTGATCCCCCGCGGCCCTCTCCTCCTTCACAGCAGACGCCGGTCAGTGTGGTCACATGAGCAGAGCAGCTGACAGCCAGCACTGTGTTCAGAGAGCTGTGCTGGCTGCTCGCACTGTGCAGCTGTGACCCGGGGAGAGTGGGTGCAGATTTTTGGCACCCACTCTCCTCAAATGGAGGGTCTGCCCTCCTAGAAAATGGGGGATACGTTCCCTGAACGTGCCCCCATATTCTAGAAGGTCCAGAGCCGACGTGGGATGTCCAAATGGATTTCTGCGGACCCATTTTTTTCAACTTTTTTGATTAAATTGGTGAACGAGGGAATGATTTGAGGAGTGTTTTTTCTAATAAAAATTTTTTTGTCATTTTTTTTTGCTTTTGTTTACTCTCAGTTAGTTATGTCTGGTATCTGATAGACGCCGTGACATCACTAATTGCTGGGCTTGATGCCAGGTGACATTACACATCTGGTATCAACCCCATTTATTACCCCGTTTGCCAACGCACCAGGGCGCGGGATGAGTTGGGGCGAAGCGCCAGGATTGGCGCATCTAATGGATGCGCCACTTCTGGGGCGGCTTCGGCCTGCTATTTTTAGGCTGGGAAGAGTCCAATAACCATGGCTCTTCCCACCCTGAGAATACCAGACCCCAGCTGTAAGCTTCACCTTGGCTGGTGATCTAATTTGGGAGGACCGCACGTTATTTTTTTTTTAATTCTTTATTTATAAATTAAAAAAAAGCCTGGGGAGCCCTCCAAATTGATCACCAGACAAGATGAAGCTGCCAGCTGTGGTTTGCAGGCTACAGCTGTCTGCTTTACCCTGACTGGCTATCAAAAATAGGGGGGACCCCACGCCATTTTTTTCATTGTTTTTTTTTTTGGATAAATGCTAAGCTAGGCACCCTTTAGTGCCACATGAAAGGTACTAAAGGTGCCAGCTTAGAATATGCAGGCGGGGGTGGGACGTTATATATATTTGACATCCATTCATCCATTGACGCTTTTTTGGCTGTGTGCCCACAATCAGGTTTTGCAGTGGTTTGGGCGCTGAGTGTTTTCCCTGCGTCAATAACGCTGCGTTGTGCAGTAGAAGCACAGTGGAAGGATTTTTGGAGATCCCGTGCCCACTGTGCTTCTTTTCTCCGCAGCATAAACTGACCGGTGGCGTGGCTTCCCAAGCCTCAGCATGTCAATTTATGCTGTGGAGACGAGAGTGCTCTCTGCAGGTAGAATAGAACTAAAGTCCACAGCAACCTGAACCCAAATCGTGGGCATGGCCAGCTGCGTTCTCCCGTGGACAACACTCACATCTCTGCAGGAAGGCTGACACTGTGTACTAGACGTTGTGTCGCTAGATCATGGCCACATAGCCTAAAAGTGAGAATATTGTTGCTACAGCAACATTTTGGGTGAAGTAGCTGTGGATTCAAAATGCTTAATATACTCCTGAATAAAATCCTTGAGGGGTGCAGATTCCAAAATGGGATCACTTGTGGGGGTTTTCTGACGTATAGGTGCCCAAGGGGCCCTGCTAATGTGACATGGTGCGCGAAGTTTATTTCAACTTTTCCAAAATTCAAATGGTGCTCCTTCCATTCTAAGCCCTCCCATTTATCCAAACAGAATGTGGAGAAGGAAATAACATCACAGTTTTTTTTTTTCCAAAGTTCTGCGTTCAACCAACTTTATTAACACTGACAAGTCTTAAAAAAACGCACCTAAAAAAACGCATGAAAAACGCATGCGTTTTCGATGCGTTTTTCTCAAAAAGCATTGTTTACAATTCTCCCCTCTGCCAGAGGGTGCGTTTTTTTCCGCGCTGAAAAAAAAGCAACGTGTGCACATAGCCTAAGAGCTTTTTAGGAGCGACAATTACTGAGAAGTCTGACACTATCAGGACTGTTTTAGACTGTGTACACCAGCCCCAGATATGATGACGGCTGGTATACGGTCACCACTAGGAATGGCTATATACCCTGCCTGCCTGCCTGTATACATCTACAATAGTCCTGAGAAGGACTCTTCTGGTCACTAGCCTGTATTCCGACCTGGCTATACCCTGCCTGCCCTGCCTGTATACAGCAACAATAATCCTGAGAAGGACTCTGCTCCTGTACTCCGACCTGACTATACCCTGCCTGCCTGTATACAACTACAATAGTCCTGAGAAGGACTTCTGGTCACACTGTTTGCAGCCCTGCTACAGAAATAACTATAAAGGGCCGCAAACCTTTCCCTGAAGCAGCAACACTCTCCCTGCACTGACTGTCTGGATGGCTGTGTGCAGAGCACAGCGTGCCCGCCGGTATAAAGGCTCGGTCACGCTGTGCAGGCCGGCCAATCACTGCAATTCCACAACTAACAGGGCTGTGGAATTGCAGTGGTCTGCCAGCCAATCTCTGCATGAGGGCTGGCTCTCAAAAGAGCGCCAACATGCAGGGATGAAGACCACGAGTACAGCACGAGTATCGCGAGATTACTCGGTCCCCGCCGAGTAGACCGAGTACAGTGATACTCGTGTGAGTACCGAGTAGTGACAAGCATACTCGCTCAACACTAATTACAAGTCTTGAATTATATTTTTTTGCTTTGTATGTATGCATACATGTTATATAATGTTTGTGGGGTTTTTCTTGTATCTTTGTGGTACAGATCCCATCTTGTATCTATTTTACTTTACATATTGTTAGGGTTGTATTTGATTTCACTGTTGATCACTGGTCACTTATGGTTTGTAGTTATTTGTACGATCATACTCGCTTTCTTTCACATTTTACTGTCACTTTACGCATTGCTTGATGCACCTGTTATTACAGTATGATTGTGCAGCACTCCAACAGGGTGCTCACAGTGTTGGGCACTGTGCCACATACATGCTATTGTCCTGTTGTACATACGCAACTTGTTCACCCTTTCCAAGGTCATCTTGACCCTTACTAGTTCTCCACATTTATTTTATCTGTGCTTTCCATTATTTCCTTACAAAGGCATTGCCATGTGGCGTCTGACATACTTTAAAGTTCACATCATATTATTATTAGTGATGAGCTAAAATACTCGTTTCTCAAATTCGGTCGGACTCTCAGATGGGCTCAATTCAAGTAACGAATATAAAGGAAGTCAATGGGGAACTCTAACATTTTTTCATCAGACACCCTTAGGATGGATGGGAATGACAGAAAATTGCAGAATTGGATGTAAGCAGCGCTCAAATGTAATTTAAACATCAGGGATAAAACTCTTGGATGCATCTCTGACTTAGTGGTCACTGCTGGGAAGAAAATAAATAATTTAAAAAAATGGCATGGAGTCCCCTCTGTTTTTATAACCAGCCAAGGTAAAATAGACTCCTGGGAGCTGGTATTTTCAGGATGGGAAGGTCCATGGTTATTTGGCCCTTCCCAACCTTAAAATAAAAGCCCACAACCGCCCTAGAATTGGCTCATCCCGGCTATTCCCGATTGTCCTGGTGCGTTGGTAATCAGGGTAATATTTTTTGTGATTGATGTTTGCTGTGAATTGTGAGCGGGCATCAAGCCCAGGGATTAGTAATGGAGAGGTAATGTATCTATCAGACACCCCATTACTAAGTACGTAAGTGTAAAGAGAATAAAACACACAGGAAAAATAGTTTATTTGAATAAAGACTACCCCACACTATCCTTCATTCACTAATTTATTATTTTAAAAAAATTCACAAAGCTCCTACGTAATCAACGGTCATCACAAAGATGCAGCCAAAAAAAGCTGCAAAGTGTGCACAGTAAAACTGAAATCTCATAGACTTTGCTGGGGAAGGAAATGCCTGCAATTTTGTGCCACAAATTACACCTGAAAAATGCAGCAAAAACACGGTAAAAAGCATAGCATACACCTGAGGCCTTAGACATTTTTTTCATGTAATACCAAAGAAGAAGAAGAATACGACCGCACCAACTGTGATTTTTCATCCGGTGAATCTTTATTCCATATTGAAGGTGTGCGATGCAGGCGGGTGGAGGAGACCTGGATGCAGCCCCTCGCTGCGGACGACGGCCGTTTTGCCTCTGAATGGGCTTTTACGTGTCCACCACGTGGACGTGGACCCGTAGAAGCCCATTCAGAGGCGAAATGGCCGTCGTCCGCAGCGAGGGGCTGCATCCAGGTCTCCTCCACCCGCCTGCATCGCACACCTTCAATATGGAATAAAGATTCACCGGATGAAAAATCACAGTTGGTGCGGTCGTATTCTTCTTCTTCTTTGGTATTATTGGGACTGACTGTTCCTGTGCCGACCTGCACACTGAACCAGTTTTCCTGACTGGACAGCTGGATCGTGTTATCCCAGTGAGGAATGAGCCCATGGTGCGGTATGAGTGCATGTGTAGTGCAGGACTTTGCTCTTTTCTGATTTTTTTCATGTAAGTTCAAGTTTGAATTATGGGTAATCTCCAGCCAGTCTGCAGGACAGGGGGGCCTCCTGCAAAAGGAAATAATAGACTCACACTCACCCATAATGCATACTACTGCAGGCCTGATTGCATGAGAGTCCATGGAGACTAACTAGGATACACACATTTACAACTCCTCCCCCTTTCAAATTGTGTACCTTTAACTATCAACCAGGCAATCTCACCCTATACTGTATTTTTAAACTATTCATTTATTAAGTTAATCAATGCTAAAAACACCCTTTAGTGCCACCTGAAAGGCACTAAAGGGTGCAAGTGTACAAACCCTGCTATAATTTAAGCTCTCCCTCCTACATTAACACTCCCTCAAGTGCTTCCAGAGAGACCGTAGGCATCACACCCCCGGGTATCATAGAAGAAAAACAGCTGTAAAACATGCGGGCGGGGACTCCATCATGGTGCTTAAGAACCCTCGATACTTGATCAAATAACAAGCATACCCGAGCACACTGATGCTTAATCGAGTATTGAGCACTGGCGAGCATGCTCACTCATCACTAGTTATTATCTAGCAGCATTATTACTCTCTAGACTGTCTATCTCTATGTGCTGATGACAGCTTCCTATGCAGACTGCTGCTTATTTCATATTTTGTATGGTGCACATTGGTTTTATAGATGATGCATTTGTTCATGTAGACTTTTTTTGTGTGGCATACTCACAGTAGACAATTTGACCACTGTTCCCGGGGGCAAATTGTATTTTTCTCGGTGTGCTTTTTTACTGTAGACTGCAGTATACTGTAGCTATGTGGTTTGCAATACTAATAACGTTTGTAATCAGTATTCTAAAACAAGTGGCTCCCTCCCATATAAATATTGTTCCACATGATTATCTAACCTCCACACAGTTTGGGCTTGGTGTGGCCCTGGCACCCTGTGTGGGCATCTGTGCAGTGCTGGTGAAACAGTCTTTACGCTACATAATGTATTCCTGGCAGCCCTGTTTAGATTCCACAAAGATACCTATGGCTTTGCAGAATCTATCATTTTTTTGTGAAGTGGGGTGGAGGATTTGTGGGGAAGGGGGTAGGTAGGGGGAATTGGACCTAAATCATATGACTTTACTGCCTGTGCCTTATTCTGTATGCCCTGTTTGTGTATTGCGAGCATGCTGCCCTTTATGGCTGTTTAGTGATTTATGCATTTAGATATGTAACGCAGTGTAATTCTGCTTCGTGATAATAGCTTAGTTGAGGGCACCTTCTCTGAGCGGAGTGAACAATTGTACTACATACACTGCGATATATTTCAATGTCCAGGATTAATGCTACAAGAAAGTTCTTTACATCCGTACCTTGTTTATGTATGCTTAAAAGTACCACTCTAGCGTTTTTCTTTTATTTTACCTCTGGAGTGGTCCTTTAAAGGGGTTATCCGGCTTCTTTGACTTTTTTTTTTTATTTCCCTATTGGGCTACATTGGGGCAGGTAAGTAGATAGAGACCACTTACCTGCCCTGCTGTCAGCCCCTCTCCCCCGGCTCAGAGCGGTCATGTGACCGCTCCTGCCGCGATTTTGCTGCTTCCGGTCTTTGCACGTCTACATGGGCAGGGCCATGTTGACATGCAAATGTGGAGCAGCATGTCACCTCCCTGCTGGGCGACTACAGTGTGATGAGCCCCGCCCCCCTTCCCTGCACCCTCCCACACATTCCCCTGCACCTCCAGTAACCTCCCCCTGCACTGCTGTGGGGTCCGTGATTTGGGGGCGGGGCCTGGCGGCAGCTGCCGTAGTGTCAGCTCCAGCACCGGGCCCCCTGCCCAGGATCGCACATTCAAATGTACCGGCATCACAGATCACCGATGCCGGTACATTTGAAAGTGCTGATGAGAAGTCACTGTCCCTCCCGCTGTCTGTGCGCTCTGCAGCACAGCGGTGACGTCACTACTGTGCTGAAGAGAGCACAGACAGCGGACGAACGTGCAGGAGCGGCGGGGACCGAGGACGGGTGAGTATGTACTCCACATGTGTTCCCGATGGGGATGGGGGGTTGCAGAGCCATGTGTGTGCGTGTGCAGAGCCATGTGTGTGCGTGTACAGTGCAGAGCCATGCGTGTGCAGAGCCATGTGTGTATGGTGCAGAGCCATGTGTGTACGGTGCAGAGCCATGTGTACGGTGCAGAGCCATGTGTACGGTGCAGAGCCATGTGTACGGTGCAGAGCCATGCGTGTGCAGAGCCATGTGTACGGTGCAGAGCCATGTGTGTACGGTGCAGAGCCATGTGTGTGCGTGTACAGTGCAGAGCCATGCGTGTGCAGAGCCATGTGTACGGTGCAAAGCCATGTGTGTGCGTGTGCAGAGCCATGTGTGTGCGTGTACAGTGCAGAGCCATGCGTGTGCAGAGCCATGTGTACGGTGCAGAGCCATGTGTGTGCGTGTGCAGAGCCATGTGTGTGCGTGTACAGTGCATAGCCATGCGTGTGCAGAGCCATGTGTACGGTGCAGAGCCATGTGTGTACGGTGCAGAGCCATGTGTACGGTGCAGAGCCATGTGTACGGTGCAGAGCCATGTGTACGGTGCAGAGCCATGCGTGTGCAGAGCCATGTGTACGGTGCAGAGCCATGTGTACGGTGCAGAGCCATGTGTACGGTGCAGAGCCATGCGTGTGCAGAGCCATGTGTACGGTGCAGAGCCATGTGTGTGCGTGTGCAGAGACATATGTGTGCGGTGCAGACCCCGATGTGGGGCTGTTATTTGCAATGCTGTAGTGATACCAGGTCAGGTGCTGGGGAAGAATATACTGACAGGGACTGTGTGTGCAGGGGGCGGGCAGAGGGTGCGGCTGGACACTGGGGTGGGGCTGGACACTGAGGCTGGGCGGTGACAGCTCTGACTGAGGTTCAGCACAGGAAGTGGTCATGTTTGCTGGATCTGAATGTAAACAAGAAGCTGCAGAGAATAAATGTATAATTCAAGAGGAACAAAAGTTAGAAAACAGAAAATAACAATGTAGGTGTGATTTATATGACAATACAGCACAGATAAACTCAAAAATTTTTGTTAAGCTAATGTCGGACAACTCCTTTAAATATGTTTTCTGCCTCAGTGTTAACTAACCCGTTGCCATCTTCATCTGTTTTCACTGCTACTCTTGTCAGTCTTCTGCTGGCTGCTCCAGTATTTCATGGAGCTACAACCAAAGGTCAAAACTCCATATAAGTCTGTGAGAGCCTCATTCTTACTGTCATAGACTTGTATTGAGAGCTTGTGAAGTAACTTCAAACTTCCGGCCGTCAGAAGTTATGATTACAAGATGGCGCAGAGGGACAGGAGTGACACCGAACAACGATGAAAACCCTGGAGGGTGAATATAACACTGAAAGCAGGGGACTTAGGTTTAAGCCACGCTGGTGTTGGTCGGGCTGCTCAGATCCGGGATAGTCGTGGCTCGAGGGGTCCGGACCTGGCTTGGCAGACACCCTGATCCATAAAAGGGGTTATTTACAGGGGAGAAGTTCATAACATCTCCTGCGGGCTGCGGTAATGGGAGTACCGCCACTGCTGAAGGGAGGACCGGGGCAGATGGTGTGGAGCAGCCAGGTGTCAGTCCCTTCGCAGGTAGGGAAGGCTCCGGGCTCAGGGGTGTTGGTAGGTTTGGGAGGACAGGGTGGCAGGGATCAGGGTACTCACTGCGGGTAGTCGTGGTGCTGGATGAGGTTTAGAAAGGAAACACACACACTGTAGGTAAACCAAAATCTCTGCGTGCAGCTGCCACTGCCGGGAGCCCGTCTAAGTACCCGGTCCTACTGGTGTCACTTAGTGATTCGGAGCCTGCCTCCATGCACAATTTGTAGTCTGTAGATAGTCCCCATGGCTTGAAGCTGTTGGGGGCCCTGCTCACTATGTGTAGTGGAGCTGTGCTCTTAAGGGCTGGCACTTGGGACTTTTGCAGGTTGCTGTGTCTGGAAAAACCCTGTCCCCTCGTTGTGCTGATGCCCTCAATCTCTGAGCGTCTAGGGAAGTCCTTGAAGATCCTCTCCCTTTCAGGTGAAGTGTCAGGACGTTGAATAAGTTCCTGACCTAGGGTCCTGTACCCCGTTGTGCTCGGTACCGGTCAGTTCTGTTGGTCCCTTCTGGTGCCAACAGTCCTCCAAGACTACGTCCATCACACCCTTATACAATGTCCCTGCTACAGGTCCCCGTCTCCTCTGGACCCGAGTCACCACTTGCGACCCAATTAGTCCCCCTAGCTCCCCAGGAGCTCACGCTCCCAGCTCCTCTCTCACTGGAGCCTGCTTCTCTTCTCTGTCTCACTTTAAGTCTGCTTGACCCCTAGGTGGGTGGTCCTTTTCCCAGCTAGACCAACCCACTGGTGTGTCTGACAGTGTCTGATGTGAGGTGATTGGGTTTTGAGGTGCAGATGGGAGTGAGACCAGTTTCCTAGGTACCTGGAACCATGAAGGGTAGGCCCTGCACCCTGGGTAAGGATGCAGTTCCTTGTGGCACCCCGCTGTACTCAGGGGCGCCACACCTGCACATGACGGCTGTTCTGATCAGCCAACATGTGCCTCCAATTGGCACTTATGGATCAAAGATCCTCCTGTGCCTGTTAAATAGTTAAATCCTGCTGTCAATCTTTGGCAGTTGGATTTAACATATGATGTTGGGGGGCGCGTCATTCCCCGCTTCAATCGGCGACCCTATGATGTGATCACGGAGCGGTAATGGATTGTCATGACAGCAAGGGGTCAGCCTATTGCCTCTGTGTCTGTCAAGACGAACTTCCTGTGAAGACCAGCTTCGAGACGACATTCATAGCAGACCGTGATTTCTGTTGTACAGTGTTGATGCCGAAGCACCACTCTGTACAGCACAAGCCATTGGATGATCGCAGCTTCAAGTCCCCTCAGAAGACTATTAAATACAATAAAGAGTGAAAAAATATTTTTTTAAAAATATGAAAAAACCCACAAAAGTTCAAATCCCCCCCCTTTTGCCCTATTAAAAAAAAACAAAATAATTAAAAAAAATACACATTTGATATAGCTGTGTTCAGAAATGCCCGACCTATCAAAATATAAAATAAATGACTCCAATCGGTAAAGGGCATAATGAGAAAAAAAATCAAAATGTCAGAAATATGTTTTTTGGTCTCCACAACATTAAAATAAAATGCAATACAAGGTGATCAAAACATCGCACCCACCCAAAAATGGTCTAATTTAAAATGACAGCTCAGGGCTGAAAAAATAAGCCATTACATGTTACGAGAACGTTACGAAACTCGGAAAATGGCACCAAAAGCGCCAATTTATTATTTTTTTAAATTCAGATTTTTTTTCCCCACTTAAATAAAAAAACTATACTTTTTTGGTAACTACGAACTTGTACTGACCTGGGGAATCATGTCAGTTTTACCGTATAGTGAAAATGGTAAAAAAAACTAAAAACCATTATGGAATTAAACTTTTTTTGTCCATTTCACCTTAATTGGATTTTTTTTTCTCGATTTCCAGTAGAATATGGGGCAGAATGAATGGGGTCATTCAAAAGTACTTGTCCTCTAAAAAACAAGACCTCATATGGCTATATTGATGGAAAAATAAAAAAGTTATGGCTCTTGGAAGAAGGTGAGGAAAAATTAAAACGCAAAAAAACGAAAAAGGAGTTATCATCCTGCCAGCCATTACTCTGTCTAATGTTTTAGGTTATTGGATCACCTGTCATATCTACAAACTGTGGAATTCGGGAGAAGAAGTTCACATTTCTATTTGCCAATGCACGATCCATTGTACTAGTATAGGACATATCAGACAATGATTAAAAAGTGACAGCCACATAGGTGGAAATGGCTTAAAGTGGTAAAGACACTAAAGGCTGCTTTACACACGGGGACATCGCTAGCGATGTCGCTAGTGTGGCGCCCCTGACCTGGTCAGGCACCACTGAGTACTGCACTCAGGCTGAGTGAGTACAAAACAGGTAATCCCAAAGACTGACTAGGGTGTGGACACACAGACACTTAGTAACCAGGACACACACACAGCTTAGAGGGGACCCCTGGGCAGACCCAGGGAGGGGGCGTGGCCCTCGCATCCCAACTAGTGGTGGGTAGTGGGACTGGAGACAGAGAGTTGTGCAGTGGCAGCCATAGGAGAAGGAGTGGAGGAGCCGCGTCTGAAGGGTAGAGCAGAGGAGCAGGACCCTGTCAGACCCTGCACCTGTAGTGGCTGCTGGCGGGGAAGAACGGCTTCCCAGTGGTGCTGCCTGAAATCCACCTAGTGAAGAGGTGGCTGAGTAAGGGGACTACCAAGCCCACATGGGGAAACAGGTCCCTAGAGCAGGAACCCATCTAATCGGCCTGCTAAACCTGCTGGTGAGAGCACTGTATTTGCCTCACCAACCTACACAGAGTCCGCAGCATCATCAGCAACGAGGGGGCCCATAAGGCGGATTGAGCCTGGAGCCATCTTAACCTTGGTCCACGCTGCCAGCAAACAGGCCAGAAAGGGGAGAACGGCAGTTGCAACTTCCCTGGGTGATCGCCGCAATACTACAAGTAAGGAGTCACCCCAAACAAAAAGGGCTAGGAAGACGAGTCAGCAGTCACCCCTACGTCAGCCGAAGGGATACCTGGTTCCACCTGGTTCATCATAGCATCGCCCGGGTTGACTCACAGCTACCATCTGAAAGTGAGTAAAAAGCCTGAAAGACATTGCTGTCTGTGTGTGAGTTCTTCTGCGACCTGTGGTACTACACACTTACACTGGGCCTTGGGGCCAGCCTCACTCTCGGGAGGCCACAACAACTGACTGCAACTACCATCAGCCCCAGGCGCTCCCTAAATTGCAGTGGTCGTCACCCCCTGACCGCAAATACCGAGAGTGGCATCACGATTCCCATTGAAGTTAACCTGACCTGCCTGTTCTCAGAAGAATCCCAGCACAAGGAGACCCTGAAGACCCTGAGGCGACCTGAAGGTAATGCCACACTAGCAAAAGCACCTGCCCCCGTCGTTTGTGCGTCACGGGCAAATCGCTGCCCGTGGCGAACAATATCGCTGGTACGCGTCACACATACCTTCCTAACGACGTTGCTGTGGGTGCCGAACAACCTCTTTTTTAAGGGGGCGGTTCGTTCAGCGTAACAGCGACGTCACTCAGTGGGCCACCAATAGAAGTGGAGGGGCAGAGAGCAGCCGCATTCACGTCACTGACACCTCGTTGCTGGAGGATGCAGGTACGTTGTTGTTCGGCGTTCCCGGGGTGTCACACATAGCGATGTGTGCTGCCTCAGGAACGATGAACAACCTGCGCCCAGCACGAGCAACGATATTTTGGAAATGAACGATGTGTCAACAATCCACGATTTGGTGAGTATCTCTGATCGTTAGCGGTCGCTTGTACGTGTCACACGCAACGACGTCGCTATCGAGGCCGGATGTGCGTCACGAATTCCGTGACCCCAGCGATATCTCGTTAGCGATGTCGCTGCGTGTAACGGGGCCTTAAGAAACAGACTTTTTCCATTTTTCTCTTTGCAGTGTATGTTTTGGTTGCGTGTCTCTTACTGTTTTGCACCTTATTGATGGTTGCTTCCAGCGTCCGCCCACAGCCAGAATGTTTAACTGAAATGACTGTAAGAAATCAATTGTTATATCAAACAGTAAATAGTGCACACCTTGTAAGTTACATTTTAAACCCTCGATTATGCTGGCAGTCTATGCAGCTATCTCACATCCACCCTGTGCCTACAAAGAAATCAGGGCAGTAATAAATTGTGCCAACCTCACTGCTAGAAAATAAAACTTGTGCTCAAAACAGTTAGCACAATGCTAACATTTACCATACAGTAAGGTACAAGTATACCAAATATACCTTACACATTCCCATTCACTTATTACTTGTGTCAGGCTTTTGTATACATTACACTACACCTCTTAGGCTGCATTCACACATCTGTGTGATTTTTTTTCTTGGACAGCACACTGACCCATAGAGTTTCATTGTGCTATACAAAAAGGGGCGTCATCTTCACAGTCGCAGGGGTCACGTCTGGGCCTGAAGGTTGAGGGGGTGCCCGCTGACTGCAGTGCCTGCTTCAGCTGGATGTGCGACCGAGAGCACACTAGGAGGGTACTGAGCAATGTGGGAGCCAGGGAGAGTGAGTACAATGTTTTCTTTTTCCTTGTGGTAGAAACAGAACGGAGACTTATATAGCAGGATGGTGACATATATACAGTCAGGGCCAGAAATATTTGGACAGTGACACAAATTTTGTTATTTTAGCTGTTTATAAAAACATGTTCAGAAATACAACTATATATATAATATGGGCTGAAAGTGCACACTCCCAGCTGCAATATGAGAGTTTTCACATCCAAATCGGAGAAAGGGTTTAGGAATCATAGCTCTGTAATGCATAGCCTCCTCTTTTTCAAGGGACCAAAAGTAATTGGACAAGGGACTCTAAGGGCTGCAATTAACTCTGAAGGCGTCTCCCTCGTTAACCTGTAATCAATGAAGTAGTTAAAAGGTCTGGGGTTGATTACAGGTGTGTGGTTTTGCATTTGGAAGCTGTTGCTGTGACCAGACAACATGCGGTCTAAGGAACTCTCAATTGAGGTGAAGCAGAACATCCTGAAGCTGAAAAAAAAGAAAAAATCCATCAGAGAGATAGCAGACATGCTTGGAGTAGCAAAATCAACAGTCGGGTACATTCTGAGAAAAAAGGAATTGACTGGTGAGCTTGGGAACTCAAAAAGGCCTGGGCGTCCGGATGACAACAGTGGTGGATGATCGCCGCATACTTTCTTTGGTGAAGAAGAACCCGTTCACAACATCAACTGAAGTCCAGAACACTCTCAGTGAAGTAGGTGTATCTGTCTCTAAGTCAACAGTAAAGAGAAGACTCCATAAAAGTAAATACAAAGGGTTCACATCTAGATGCAAACCATTCATCAATTCCAAAAATAGACAGGCCAGAGTTAAATTTGCTGAAAAACACCTCATGAAGCCAGCTCAGTTCTGGAAAAGTATTCTATGGACAGATGAGACAAAGATCAACCTGTACCAGAATGATGGGAAGAAAAAAGTTTGGAGAAGAAAGGGAACGGCACATGATCCAAGGCACACCACTTCCTCTGTAAAACATGGTGGAGGCAACGTGATGGCATGGGCATGCATGGCTTTCAATGGCACTGGGTCACTTGTGTTTATTGATGACATAACAGCAGACAAGACTAGCCGGATGAATTCTGGTGTACAGGGATATACTTTCAGCCCAGATTCAGCCAAATGCCGCAAAGTTGATTGGATGGCGCTTCATAGTACAGATGGGCAATGACCCCAAGCATACAGCCAAAGCTACCCAGGAGTTCATGAGTGCAAAAAAGTGGAACATTCTGCAATGGCCAAGTCAATCACCAGATCTTAACCCAATTGAGCATGCATTTCACTTGCTCAAATCCAGACTTAAGATGGAAAGACCCACAAACAAGCAAGACCTGAAGGCTGCGGCTGTAAAGGCCTGGCAAAGCATTAAGAAGGAGGAAACCCAGCGTTTGGTGATGTCCATGGGTTCCAGACTTAAGGCAGTGATTGCCTCCAAAGGATTCGCAACAAAATATTGAAAATAAAAATATTTTGTTTGGGTTTGGTTTATTTGTCCAATTACTTTTGACCTCCTAAAATGTGGAGTGTTTGTAAAGAAATGTGTACAATTCCTACAATTTCTATCAGATATTTTTGTTCAAACCTTCAAATTAAACGTTACGATCTGCACTTGAATTCTGTTGTAGAGGTTTCATTTCAAATCCAATGTGGTGGCATGCAGAGCCCAACTCACGAAAATTGTGTCACTGTCCAAATATTTCTGGACCTAACTGTACCAGGTTGGGGACATACTGTATAAACCAGGATGGGGCCCAGGAAGGGAACATTTATTCCAAAATAGGGCTATGTGTGTCGCTCAGGGAATGGGGTACTCGGTACCGGGTGGTTTATTACTAGGGAATGTCACTTTGGTGGCGGCCGTTGCCCGGTCCTGTGCCCTGGGAGCTTTTTAATGGGGAGTATTTACAGGGGAGAATAAAGTCATTTGTGTGACGCCAGCTGTGGGTTGCGGTTAATGTTGTGGAACCGCCGCTGCTGAAGTGGGTACTCCCAGGGCTGGGGGTAATGGCAGCTGTGGTGGTAGGCCCTCCGCAGGTAGGGCTGAGCCTGGGAGGTGTAAGGTGATTGTAATAAGGGAGACCACACCGTGGATTGTAAAGAGTCTCTACTCACTCCGGACCCTTGAACGGCTGGTTCAGGTGCCTGTACTTCCAGTGCCAGTTGATGACTCGGTTGCTCTGTCCCCGGCACTCTCAGTGGGGTTGGATCCTCGTAGCATGGTGTGTTTGGGGCCCGACTGTCCCTTTGCGGTAGCAGTCTCCTTCTCCGTACGGCGGGCAGTGTGGACCCTGTAGGGAGGTATGTGTCCGAACACTGATCCTTGCTCTACTGCTGTGCTCCCGAATTTGTGGGTCAGTGAGGTCCCCTCACTGTGCAGGTATTTGCGAGGCCGTCTGAAACTGTCGCCTGACCTAGAGCCCTGTGCCCCATGCATGCTCTGGTCCTAGCGGTACTCGGGTGTACCAGCTCTGGCAACCACTCTCCTGTGCCCCCGGGTCACCGTTACACGACCCAGCACTTAGGCATGTCACTGTGCACCACTTGTCTCTCTAAACTGACTGACTCTTACTGACTGCCGTCCCCTCCCACCAAACGGTCTAGTCCCCTGGTCAGGCTCCGCCGTCTAGGTGGCCCTCCCCTTATCTGACTAGGCAGTGCCCCCTGGTGTGGAGTAGCAACTAGGATTTTTAGTGTGTGTGGTTGTTTCTGGCACTGGTATTCTAGGTCCCAGGGGGTAGCTCCTGCATCCCCGTGAGGATGCAGTTCCCTGTAGTGCCCTGAAGGGTTCAGGAGCGCTACATTCCCCCTTGGTTAAACACAGCACGTCCTCGGGCTTTAAAGAGAGTAAAGGGTTTATTTAAACATAAGAAAAGCATGATAAATAACATTCTTCCACTTTAACATTGCATGAGCATTCCCCCATCAACCCACCACCCAAAGGTTCTGAACCCAGTCCCTCTAAGGAGGCAGGTCACCGGTCCCTATGGTGAATAGGTCTGGGTCATTTCTATCCCAGACCTTTTCTCCAATCTGCCTCTCCTTGGTGGCGGTGACAATGTCCTGATGGCAAAAAGGATTAATCTGAGAGGCACACCTGGTGCAACTATTTACACTGCGAGAGTTTGGGTCATTCCCAGTCCAATGACCAGTGGTCCATATTTATATTAACGTTTCAAACATTATAGGCAATCAGGTGACTTCTTCAGAGATTCTGCAAACTTTTTTTAACTATAAAATCAACATTTTTCAAACATTTTCAGCATTTTCAAAACATTATATCAACAAAAACAAACTGGGGTAGCCTGGTTCAGCTACCACAGCTGCATCTGGGAACCAATGCCGGCATCCTGGCCCTGGACATCTTCCAGGCATAGCCGGGCAAAGTGTCCTGGCTGACTGCATTTATGGCAAACTGGTATCAAGACATCAATGGTGTTAGAAATAGGCTCCTCATCTGAGAGGGACTCCTCCTCATGCTCAGGCACCAAAATCTCAGGCACAGAACGCGTTGATAGCGAAGCACAGTAGTCATTTCCTCCGAAGCGCGGGACCCATGCTGCCTCCGGAGTGCTGGAGCCCGAATCTGTCTCCTTCAGGTCCAAGGCAGTGGGGGGCTGGGACGACTTGGTCGGCGTCCGCTGCCACCGCGGCCGGAGCATCACAGATGGCAATTTCCTCCTTTAGTGGCATGTTGATTGGCAGGATCGGTGCCACCGCGCCAGGTGCTGCCGCTCCCGCTAGGCTCTGCATCCTCGCCATCTCCCTGCGCCTCCATCTTGCTAGTCCCCCTTGGTTATTTTCACCACTCTCGCTACGGACTGTGGCACTCTGGGAGCTTCCGGGTCCGATCACTGCCGGCTTCCGCCCGCACTTATAGGACTAGTGGGCGGGATTTCTGTTCGCGCACTTTTGGGCACAGTGATGGTGCAGACAGTTTTTCACAAAAATAAAGATGGCGGTAGTTTTTGCACAAAACAGTCCATAAGGCGCACGTCACCTGGGTTAACGAACCTAGTCCATATCCTGTTTGTGATGCCAGGAAAAAGCTGTGTCATGCAGGGAATGGGGTACTCGGTACCGGGCGGTTTATCACTGAGGAATGTCACTTTGGTGGTGTCCATTGACCGGTCCCGTCCCCCGGGTGCTTTTTAATGGGGAGTATTTAGTGTGTGATCGCATACGAGATCGAAATGTGTAAAGCAGCCTTAACTCTACTTTCCGTGTATAAGTGACGGCTGTGAGTGATCCTGGACTGTGTCTGTATTGTAGTACTGTAAATCTGAATGTGGCAGAACAGGATAAATGTTCATTGGATTTCTATCTAAATGCTACAGTTCGCGCTTGTAAAAACCTTAAAATTAATACATCTAGTTATCAAATATGTTATAGTAAGACATATACGTTCACAGTTCTGTTTATGTTGGAGTGCTGTGAGAAGACTCCTGTGCAAGATGAAGACACGCTGTCCGGCCTAAGAGAAGACATCCCCTGCCGTGCCATTCAGGACCCAAAGAAAGATGGGTAAAGACTTCCCATTGATCAGTATGGACTAAATGAACTCTTCTCTTTGCGTAAGCTATCAAAGTATATTATTTTTCCTTTCTGTAACTGAACCCTGGCAACCATTTTTAAATAGATAAAATATATTTATTTTTTACATTTTTTGAAGTTTCTTTCTTTCATGCGCTTTTACGTATTTGAAGAAAAATATATTTAAGAGTATATTTTTTTTAACATTTTGGCGAGCTCAGTCATTCGTGTTTTTTTTACATTTTTTTGTGCTTCTTCCTTCACTTTGCATACGGGGGAGAGACAGAGGCATATATCTCCTGCAAAAGATCAGGAATCGACAATTTATAAAAATCACGCAGAACCTAGGAAATACGTATAAGTCAAGTTGCATGAATGTTTTGGTTTTTTTTTTAATGAACTTTAAAGTCTTTACAAAGCTACAGAAGTTAACTTTTGACGTATTTTTGAGCAAGAAAGATAAAGTCAGTCCATAAGAAGTATTGGACGTGCTAAACAAGGTGAATCAAGTCTTACAGGATCATCCATCAGATCATCTGATCATTTCAGGTAAGAAAATGGATTTTATCTCTTCATATGTTAAGCAAAGTAAACTTCAGTTCACTTATCCAGATATTTCTAATGTGGAAGAGATTTGGTTACGCTTTTATGGGGAGTGTGAACTTGAGAATTCACGTATAGAATGTGCAAGGTCTTTTAATAGAGAGAAACAGAAAATCAGAAATGTCTGTCATTTAGTCTATGATTTTCACAAGTTAATCGTAGAAAAGTGTAAAAATGGTGGAAATAGACAACCTGAATTGTCAGGAGAGTCAGTGACAGAGAAATCCAAAGACTGCTTAGACCCTGGAATGTCAGTCAGTGATATTGTGAATTCTGACTGTAATGTTGGCTGTAATTTTGTAAAAATCAGAATTTTGATAATGGCGACAGACACGTGCTACGTAATCAAGGTCATTTTCAGCATACTGGGAAAGAAGCAGGAAATGACGTAGAGAAGCCAGGAGGGGGAGGAGCCAGAGTGGGAGACGTGCAGAAAGGACACGTGGAGAGAGAAAATGGCGACGATCAGTTTCTAAAAATAGAACAGACAAATTTAGGAATTAGACTTAGAAAGAGTCTATTGGACATATGCAAATTAATTCCCGCATATAATCCTAAAATACATGTTTGCAGAAATTCAGAGATATTTGAAAGTTCCGTTGAGAAGTTAAATTTAACCAATAGTGAGACGAATCAGTTATTCCGTATGTGGATACCTCAGCATTTCTTTAGACAATTGGCATTAAAAAAGTCTTCTGACAATGAGACATTGGATTGTTCAAATGATAATGATATCATAAGGCTGAAAAATCTCATCTTCTGTGCAAGGAATGAATCTGATCCAAATTATGAGATGTTGAAGGAATTACAAATTGAACAGAATGAGAGTACGTTCTCATTTATGTCCGTTTTTGAACGTTTGTATAGGGCAGTCATTCCAAATGTCAGATTGGATGGAATGATACGTTTATTCATCAAGAAATTTCATTTCCTTGATAATGCAGCCTGTGCGGTGGCATTAAATAAAAAGTCCCTATTCGAATGTACGACATTTATCGATTTTGTTAGAAAAAGTCAGTCAAAACAGAAATTAATTAGTTCTGAAAAACCAATACGAAAAAGGGAGAGTTTTTGTGAAAAACCAACAGTGTCTCCCAGATCCAAATATTTCTGTGACAAGATGTATGAAATTCGCAGGAAATTTCATGTGAATTATAAGTCATACACCCCCCCTCTTTCCTTGTCACCTTCAATGAAAGAGAAAATTGTCACAAAATCTGATACCGATTATCTCAGACAAGCGATTTTTAAAAGCCCTGAAAGACAGAAACAGGTGTCTTGTGCAGATTCTCTCCCCTGGTCACTAGTGAAAGAAAAAAGGTCGTCCAGAGAATTTGACAGCCAGCGACAGCTGGGTGGTTTTTCAGAGAAAGACATTTTTTCTCATTTAAGGACAAAAATTGAGTTACAAAATAATTTCAATTCCAATATTCTGGAAATTACTGTAATAAATCGAATCTTGCAAAAATTGAGGTTTGGTCTTTAGCTGGATAAAAGGGGATTTCTGGATAAATTAATTTTGCTATTTGATAATCATAATTTTTCATATACAGTGAATATATATATATATATATATATATATATATTAAAAGTAGTGATAGTAAATCAAGGTCATATTTTCATTTAGTCAAATGATAGTTTAATGTTATAAATTAAATAATTTGATCTCTGTATATGAATAATAATATTTAAAATAAAATAATAAGAGAAAGTAACAGATTCTAAGTGTTTCATTTTTATCATAAATATGATAATAATTTTATTCTTTTATTTCCCTCAGAATTTATCAGTAAAGCAGATTGATGAAGTATTAACTTTTTATTTACACATTTGTTCTTGTCCTCAATCAGGTAACATATATTTTATTGGGTAAGGTTAATCGCGAAAGCACGATTAATATTATTATTTTCTCAGGTACCAATTGCCAGAGTATTATTGCTTTAACGTTTCTTTTATGAATATATATCTTCTTTAGAGTTATTAGAAATGTAATCTGAGCTTTGGAGTGTAGTAAAACTGCTTGCTGTTTTGGAATGGTGTTCTTTGCACGTATCAGAGCATGTGACTCGCCACTAAAGCTAATAATAAATGTCTGTCGGTTCCATGGTCAAATGTACAGTAGGTAATACATTGGAATTTGTTTTTTTTCGAGAAGTACTTCAAATTAGTAACATAATCTTTGAAATGCGCATAGAATAATTGGGTAAACAGGGATTTGTGTCCGTCAATGTTTTTATGTGAAAGTATATGTTACAGACCCATGACAGTCTTGTGTGCATAGATGTGTCTATGAATGATTGATTGTTTGAGCAGCTGCTAATGTCAATGTTGAGTACTTGGATCCAGAAAAAAAAAAAAAAAGGGAATTTTTGTTTTAACTTCGAGGTTATAATATATGTATGTATACTATTAGATAATAAGTTATAGTACATAAGTATAAATGAAGGAATTTATACCGAATATATATATATTATTCTTAGACATATTTCTTTAGTATAGAGATATTAGGATTTTTTATTCAGGGTTTATTCTGAAGAGTTACATTCTAGAATAAGGTTATAACGTTTTGATTTTTTTTTTATATCTTTTGTGTTAGTCACTTCTTTTATTGGTACATAGATTGGAAATCATTTTTCTTTTCAAATATGGAAGTGATATTTATAATATGGTCTTGAATATATACAACACAAATTTTAATTTAATTAAATCTAAACATATTAATTTTTATAATATCATATTTCATGATATTGAAAGGGAGAGGTTTGGTCTCAATCGCACATTTATATTTGATAAATATATGTGTTTACAGGATACTTTAATAATTAATATTTCAAGTACAAAGGAAGAATTGGGAATAAAAAAATATATATTTGAAGTATATCATAATGCATTTATATACTAAGAGAAGTGTATTATTTGTAAGGTTACATGACTTAATTATTTTTATAGGTTACTGATAGGTAGGGAAATCCTATAAGATACTGGTAACATTAAGGTTATGTATTTTTAAAGACATAGGTGTTATATACATAGAAGGCCTTATTTTTATTTCAATTTTATTTTTATTCCAATTTTCATTTTTTTTCTTTTATTCCTATTTTTTATATTAATTATTATTTAATATTCACATTTTTAATCAAAATCTTAATTCTACAATTTTTATTTTTTCTTCAGATTTTAAATATCTCAATTGAGAAAACACTTCAATATTTAGTTCAGTAATATCTAATATAATAATATTACTTTATTAAATATGAATCATATTAAAAGGGAAAAGTTCCACTTTTTTTTTGGAAGAAAAGATACTTCCTTCATCAATATATACAATTGTTTACTTTTTGGTAATACATTATTTTTATATTAGTATGTTAACACAATAAGGATGAAAGATTACTTATAGTTACACATTTCCTTATAGTAGGTTATTTAATAAATAATAGACAAATCAAATAAATTAAATTAGAGTAATAAAGATGGAAGATTAAGGTACATCTAGGTTTACCTTCCTATATTTACAAATAATATATATTATATTTGTAATCAATAATAATTTATAATGGGTATTATTGTGTTCTGATGAAATCATCCAGTCGTTTCTAAAAGGTTATTTGCTTTGGTTTATAATTTTACAAATGATCTAACTAAATAAGCCACATTGTTGCCTTTCATATTTATAATATGATACATGTTATAGGTACACATTATATTATTTCATATTTTATATTATATTTTGGTTACATTCAACACATTACCACCTATGGGTTTGTAAGGGTAATACACCAACGACAAAAAAGGTCATTACAAGAAAATACTATTGTCTATACCATTATGCAGTATTTTATCATTCTGAGTATCAATTATATTAATACTTCTACGATAATAATAATGACATGGTATTATAGTATTAGAGTTATGATACGCTGTGACATTTATTAGTGATAGTTATTGCCATATTTGGTATTTAGATTAGGGATGAAGTCTTCAATCAAGATTACAGAAGATAAAAAGACTTTATAATTATCCTAAAGTTAAAAGGGATTCTGCAAAAAGGTCCAAAAGGTAACGTCTTAAATAAGACTGTGAAACATACAAAATACACTTACCGCGTTTGCACCTCAAACATAGTGGTCCTATGATTCCAGGATGGACAATGACACATGGTCTGTGCATTAAGACCTCCCTAAAGTTACTAAGAAGAGCAAGGACGTGTTAAAGTTAACCCCTGTCGTGCTGACCAAGAACGTCTTAACATCTGTTCTAGGATTTGACAACAGGCAGCATGAAGGATACAAGGTGACTAATGCAAATTACACTGCACAGACATCAAAGACTTTTGTTATTCTTCTACACTCTTGAACTGTGGTTTATCAACATTGGCTATGGACTTTGTAATAAAGAATAAGGTTTATGGACTTTGATCTAACAATGATAAACGCAATATGGGACTGTATAAATTGGTAACCATCCATTTTTATCAAAGGATTTATTTCTAAGAGACTGTGTTTATGCCGGATTACATCGGAGATAAGAAGACATCAACTCAGAGGACATCATATGGTGACCGGATTTGTTTTTGCATTTCTTTTTAGGTCTAGCGAAGTATAGATATATATTTTTTTTTATATGATTTATCAGTCATGGCCTATCATAACATGAATCCACATTATTATATTATTGAACTTACAACATGAATAATGTAAATTAATTATTATTCATCATTATTATTGATATTAATCCATTATCACCAAATAAGGAAAGAAGATTTGTTATTTTAATGATGTATTAATTAATTTTCGGGGTTAATCCACCCACTTCAAGGGGGAATTGTAAAAACCTTAAAATTAATACATCTAGTTATCAAATATGTTATAGTAAGACATATACGTTCACAGTTCTGTTTATGTTGGAGGGCATAGTTTATTAATAAAGTTTTTATAAGGAATACGTATTAAAATATCCATATTGAATATATATATATATATATGCTGAGCATGGAAGGATATATATAAATCCTTCCAGAAGCTTCTGGTAGCTTCTAGAAGATTATGTCATGGAACTGTGTTCAGTTAAAACACCCTATATGGTTTGGACAGTTGCCATATAACACACGATGGAGGGGGTTAGGGGGGCTCCTGCTCATGTCAGCTGCCCAGAGCGCTCCTCCACATTGCCTGCTGTGAGAAGACTCCTGTGCAAGATGAAGACACGCTGTCCGGCCTAAGAGAAGACATCCCCTGCCGTGCCATTCAGGACCCAAAGAAAGATGGGTAAAGACTTCCCATTGATCAGTATGGACTAAATGAACTCTTCTCTTTGCGTAAGCTATCAAAGTATATTATTTTTCCTTTCTGTAACTGAACCCTGGCAACCATTTTTAAATAGATAAAATATATTTATTTTTTACATTTTTTGAAGTTTCTTTCTTTCATGCGCTTTTACGTATTTGAAGAAAAATATATTTAAGAGTATATTTTTTTTAACAGCGCTCTACTGTTATGGCTAAAAATGTTAACGTTATGGGGCCCCCACCAGATTTTCTGCCCAGGGGCCCCCACCAACCTTAATCCGGCCCTGGGTATCACAACTACAAAATTTTAATTTTGTTTCTCTCACTGAGAGCAACCAATCATTTTTGTACCATATGTCACACTAAATAGTGAAAGCAAGAATTTACAGGTAAAAAAAAATGGATTAAGAGTTGGTTTAGGAAAAAGAGCTTTGGAGCGATTAAAGAACTTCTCTGTTGGTTACAAGCTCTAGGGAGTAGCTACTACTGTAGATGTTGATATTCCGACAGTGTTGTAAGAGAAACATGTTTGAAAGTTGAAGACATTTTCTTCATATACACTACTCACAAAAACATAGCAATATTTGGCTTTTGGGTAAAATTTCAGGGTGATTCTCAAATGCCCTCTAACCTTTTTCAGGTGAACTTAATTTGTCTTCTAATCTTTTGGATGCACTTGTCCAACTGTGCAATATTTCAGTAGTTTTTGCACAACTTGCTGTTTTCTAAGGAACTTAATGGCAAAATTGACAAAAGGTGAATCCATGAATCTTCCAATAAATTTCAGAGTTCAATTAGAATTGGTATGTAAACAGTTCTCCTCATCATGTTGTTCACATTTTAACATCATTGAGACCAAGACGACACCTAACAATTCATCAACAGTACCTCATCATTGCGAGAGTGTTACAGAGTGTCATCAGCAGGTTGCAACAGTGATACAGAGAGACTGGAAGAGTCACAGAAAAGCATAGAAGTGGACATCCTTTGTCCACATCACACACTGAGGACCACTTCATTGGGAACAATGCCCTTTGGAACCAGATGATGAATGGTATAAAACTCCAGTCACGTCAGACCATTCAAAAATTGTCAGTGCATAGTCTACGTGCTAGACGATCTGCAAGGGTACCTGACCATACTACTATGCAAAGGCTTCATTGTTTTGCATGCGCCAGAAAGCAGCTTTGCTGGACGAGGGACTAATAGGGCTCAATGATGGTAACTGATGAACGTTAATTCACGCTGAGCAAAAAGGTTGGAGATGTCAAGCATACATAAGCCACTGTTGTGACCAGACAAGCCTTTGGTGGTGGTGGTGAAGTTGCAGTGTGGGCAGGTCTGTCTAGTCAATACAGAACTGCCCACAATTTGTGAATAGTACAGTGACAAGCCCCCAGTAATTGAACACTGTCATTAATCCAGTCATTGTGCCTCTGCATGAAGAACACAGACCTAATTTCACCTTCATGGTCTCACACAGAGTTTTGCACAAACCTCAGCGACTGTCATGGTGGCATTGGACTCAGATTACAGATTTGGACACTCCGCTTGATGGTTTCTCTGGTGTCTGGGATCAACACAGGTAGACTCGGGCTACCTGGTGTGTGCTGTTTCATAGGCCAGTTAGCAAAAGTTAATCTCTGCTAGTCTGCTTGCTATTCCTCACATTTGCTCTCCTCCTATTTATACTGTTGTAATCCTTCTACCCATGCCAGCTATAGTTTATTCTGTGTTGGCCTGTGAGGTGTGGTGTCCCTATCTATCTCTAGTGAAAGTTGTGTTTTATGCTTGGTGTAGTTGTGAAGTATATCTCTGTTGTTTTTTACTTCCTTCCTGCTCTTGTTTTCCTTCTGAATCTCTTATTGTCTTATCCTGTGTGTGTGCTGTGTGACAGACTTTTGTTTTTTTACTTTGTCTATTTTATTCTGTGGTTTTAAGACACTTCTGTCCTGTCCCTCCCTGGGGGAGGGGAAGGGGGAATTAGATCAGGGCTGGTCATATAAATCAATTTTAGCTTTATAGATGAACTTGATGCCCCATTCCACCTAGTTAGTATAGCTGATCTAACAAGTAATCAATACATTAATGTAATGTGTCAGCCTCATAGGCCTCAATGCCCCACATTAGAAGCACATGACCACGAGTTACGTGGTCTGCGAACACGTGAAGTAGAGTATGCATGGAGACCGGATACAACAATCTGCAACCCCAAGACAACTCACTCTATCGGCGCATCGCCCACAGGAAATACACAGTGCATGATTCCCGTGCATCCCCCAGATAAATACAAGTAAGGCATGAATCTAATAGCAGAACCTATCCCTAATCCCACAGGCACATATTCATCTAACCTGGGGCACATTTTGAGACTACTATATTCAATATAATCCTAACTATAGTCATCCATATTTGACCTAATAGCCACCTATTCTTGCATAGTACATCCTAATTAATAATTTTATATTGAAAATACAGATATAAATATACAAAAACGGACCCAATATTTAATACCCTATATCATTCATATATAATTTCCCATAAAGTCCAAATGCCACATATATACCCCATTGTACCACCCTATCCAAAATTATGAACCCATCTATATCTAATCCACTTAATGTATAATTCATTATCCAATCAAAATGGGCATAACGTCTACAGTATAAAGAGAAGGGAAGGTCACACTGATTGGAATATGTGGAATACTTATATAAAATAATACTTATTTGTAGCCTACATATATACACAGTCTAAAATTACAAGAAAATGAGAATAAATGTTTAACAATAAATCAACATTCATATATAATACTATAATTCCATAATACTAATTTATTATCTTGTCTTTATATACAAACTGGGCCCATGAATCCAGACGTCGCACCAGTAAGTCCAGGTTCATCTCCGGCTCAATCAGATCATAATCCCACAAGGGGTACAAGGTAAATATAGTCCCAATAAACCCAAAGGGTCAGGCAATGCTAGGGTTAAAAGAAGAAAAATTAGGATGGTGTAAGATTACCCAAAATCTTTTATAGAAATAGCAGGGCAATACTGATACACTACAGTTCAAAAGTTTAGGGTCACTTAGATATTTCCTTATTTTTGAAAGAAAAGCACATTTTTTTTTCAATTAAGCTAGCATTAAATTAAAAAATACACACTATGCATTGTTAATGTGGTAAATAACTATTCTAGCTGCAAACGTCTGTTTTTTAATGCAAGATCTACAGTACATAGGTGTATAGAGGCCCATTTCCAACAACCACCACTCCAGTGTTCTAATGGTACATTGTGTTTGCTAACTGTGTTAGAAGGTTAATGAGAAGGCTAATGGAGGTTTAGAAATCCCTTGAAAACCCCTGTGCAAGTATGTTAGCACAGCTGAAAACAGTTTTGCTGATTAGAGAAACTATAAAACTGACCTTCCTTTGAGCTAGTTGAGAATCTGGAGCATTACATTTGTTGGTTCCATTAAACTCTCAAAATGGCCAGAAAAGTAAACTTTCATGTGAAACTGGACAGTCTATTTTTTTTTTTTTTAGAAATTAAGGATATTCCATGCGAGAAATTGCCAAGAAACTGAAGATTTCCTACACCAGTTTGTACTACTCCCTTCAGAGGAGAGTACAAACAGGCTCTAAATGAGCCTTGCACAACTGAGCAACAAGACAAGTACATTAAAGTCTCTAGTTTGAGAAATCAACTCCTCACAGGTCTTCAAATGGCAGCTTCATTACATAGTACCTGCAAAATGCCAATGTCAACGTCTGGGATACTGACCTTTAGGGCAGAGTGGCAAAAAAAAGCCATATCTGAGACTGGCTAATAAAAGGAAAAGATTAATATGGGCAAAAGAACACAGACATTGGACAGAGGAAGATAGGAAAAAAGTGTTATGGACAGACGAATTGAAGTTTGAGGTGTTTGGATCACACAGAAGAACATTTGTGAGATGCAGAACAACTGAAAAGATGCTGGAAGAGTGCCTGACGCTATCTGTCAAGCATGGTGGAGGTAGGTCTGGGTTTGCTTTAGTGCTTCTAAAGTGGGAGATTTGTACAATGTAAAAGGAATTTTGAATAAGGAAGGTTATCACTCCATTTTGCAACGCCATGCCA
Organism: Anomaloglossus baeobatrachus; assembly: GCF_048569485.1. NCBI lineage: Eukaryota > Metazoa > Chordata > Amphibia > Anura > Aromobatidae > Anomaloglossus > Anomaloglossus baeobatrachus. The sequence goes on from NC_134357.1 coordinate 254,820,174, forward strand.
TACCCTGTGGACAGCGCTTGATTGGAGCCAATTTCATCCTACAACAGGACAATGACCCAAAGCACACCTCCTAATTATGCATGAACTATTTAGGGAAGAAGCAGGCAGCTGGTATTCTATCTGTAATGGAGTGGCCAGCTCAGTCACCAGATCTCAACCCTATTGAGCTGTTGTGAGAGCAGCTTGACCGTATGGTACGCAAAAAGTACCCATCAAGCCAATACAACTTGTGGGAGGGGGGAAGGGTGGGAGGGAGGGTGAAATATCTCCAGATTTCCTCCGCAAATTAACAGCTAGAATGCCAAAGGTCTGCAAAGCTGGAATTGCTGCAAAGGAGCATTCTGTGATGAAAGCAAAGTCTGAAGGACAAAATTATTATTTCAAGTAAAAATCATTATTTCTAACCTCGTCAAGGTCTGGACTATATTTTCTTTTCATTATGCAACTCATTTGATAAATAAAAGTATGACTTTTCATGGAAAATACCAAATTGTCTGGGTGACCCCAAACTTTTGAACTGTAGTGTATGTGCATGCCAAAAACTAAGTAAAATATAACGTTTATTAATGAATAACAATAAAAAGCACACTGACAAACAAACAAATAAGCCTGTAATGAAACAAGCAATGTCCCAAAAAGAATTCACATAAGAGAGATAACCAAGAGAAAGGAAACTCCAATTACAGTTATCAATCAATAAACTGTTATTATGCGGTCATAAACCTCCAAAAGAATTCAGGGGGAGATATAGCTTAATTCAAAGCACACATAACAGAGAAAAACACGTTCATGAGTATAACCTAAACAAAATATCCCACTCAAAGCCTATTCCCTGGAAAAAGACAGTCTGTAGGCTGGAACCATGTATGAGTGAGAACATGCCCATATAAAAATTCTAAGGCCAAATAAACAGTTATACGCATAGAATGTATCCTATGGTTAATTAAATACTTAAAATGTCTTTTTGTTTGTTTGTCAGTGTGCTTTTTATTGTTATTCATTAATAAAGAAGTTATATTTTACTTAGTTTTTGGCACGCACATATCAGTATTGCCCAGTTATGAGAAGACGCAGAAGAAAAGAGAAAGGGAAAAATTAAAATATGATAAAGTAAAAGCCAACACTTGAAATTCACATTAAACGGATAAAAAAGGTTTGAAACTCAACGATTCGTTTAAACCCTAGGTGTCATAGTATGAAGAACTTTGTATCAAGAACATAGTATCAATCCACTTTGTCTCCTTCAAGAGTCCGCACTTGTAGTTCCCTCCTCTGGCTCCCAGACTGACATGGTCAATGCCCTTCATTCGAAATCCATTAGGGTTACATTTGTGGATTATAAAGAAGTGCTGAAGTATTGTTTTTATTTCACTTATTTCCTTGCACCCCTTGGCATTAATGAAGTATCGAATGTGTTCCAGAGTTCTAACTCTCAATTGCCTGGTGGTCATACCTACATATATTTTGTTGCAGGCGCAACTAGCGTAGTACACAACCATCTCAGGCCTACATGTAGTACGATACATGATAGAGAAGGTTTTAGTTGCCGCACTGTTTACAAATACTGTACATCTCTCTATATACTTACACGTCAAGCAAGTTCCACATTTCAAGCACCCCCATTGTTTTCCCTTTTGACAAAAGGGGTTTTTAAGTGGTGGAACACAATGGTTCCGGGTGAGTATATCTTTGACCATCGCCATGTTACTGAGGGATATGTGGCCAGATATTTGGCTAAATCTTTATCGGCCAAAAGTATCTATCAATATTTTTGACATGATGGTGACATGATCACGTGACTTTCGGCGGTTGCCAAGGTAGCACAGGTTCATGTGATGACGCCTGTAGCTAACATGAGTCACTTCCTCTCAATGCCGGAATACAGCCGGCATTAAAAGTGAAGCAGCAAATCTGCAGTTCTCAGCTCTGTAGCTGAGATCTGCAGATAGTGCAGAGCGATCGGATTGCTGATCGCAATAGCCCCCTAGAGGGACTAGTAAAATAAAAAAAAAAAGTAAAAAAAAAAAGTTTTAAAAAATTAAAAAAAAATAAAAAAACCTAAAAGTTCAAATCACCCCCCTTTCACCCCATTGAAAATTAAAGGGTTAAAAAAATAAAAAATACACACATATTTGGTATCGCCACGTTCAGAAATGCCCGATCTATCAAAATATAAAATCAATGAATCTGATCAGTAAACGGCGTAGCGGCAAAAAATTCCAAACGCCAAAATTACGTTTTTTGGTCGCCGCAAATTTTGCGCAAAATGCAATAACAGGCGATCAAAACGTAGCATCTGCGCAAAAATGGTACCGTTAAGAACGTCAGGTCGAGACGCAAAAAATAAGCCATCACTGAGCCTCAGATCCTGAAAAATGAGAACGCTACGGGTTTTGGAAAATGGCGCAAAACGTGCGCCACGTTTTTTGGTCAAGCTTGTGAATTTTTTTTAACCCCTTAGATACAAGTAAACCTATACATGTTTGGTGTCTACAAACTCGCACCGACCTGAGGCATCATACCCACACATCAGTTTTACCATATAGTGAACACGGTGAATAAAATATCCCAAAAACTATTGTACAATCCCACTTTTTTTGCAATTTTTCCGCACTTGGAATTTTTTTGCCGTTTTCCAGTACACTATATGGTAAAAGTTATGGTTTCATTTAAAAGTACAACTCGTCCTGCAAAAAACAAGCCCTCATATGGCAAGATTGATGGAAAAATAAAAAAGTTACGCCTTTCGGAAGAAGGGGAGCAAAAAACAAAAACGCAAAAACGGAAAGTGCCCGGGGGCTGAAGGGGTTAATACAGTTTCAATGAATTATTGAATAACTTTTTATATTGCTTAGTAGAATTACTGCTTAATTTTTGATAGCATGTTGTAGAATTGAGCTGTCAACAAACTTCACGGTCATACGAGTCTACAGGCTAAGCTACAAGATTTCCCCCCTTGTCTGCGGGTTTAATAACCACTTCTTTTAAACTTTTTAATTCCTTGATAGCCAATTTCTGTTTGAATATCAAATTGTGGTCTATTATTTTTTCTGAAATAGTAGATAATTCCTTCCTTACCAATTCCACAAAGATATCTACATTTGGACTGAGACCATGAGGGGAGGAAAACTTGTGTTCGGCCATGCAGATATGTAGGAAAGTGTTCCAACTTGTCTGACTCTTGATGCTCCTCGAATAAGGTTTCAAGATTTGACAATGCTTGTTGTTCCTTAAAGGTAGAAAAAATATTATCATTGCGAGAAACATTTTTTTAAACCTTCGCTTTCTAGCAAAGAGTTCCAAATCCTTACTTACAGTGAAGTGATCAAAATTTGCTGTGCGGGAGAAAGTAAGCCCCTTCTCTAATACACATATCTGAGCATCTGTAAATGATATGTAGCACCCCTGAGTACATCAGGGTGCTACAGGGAACTGTATCCTTTTTCCCCAGGGTGCAGGACCTACCCCACATGGTTCCAGGTTCCCAGAAACTGGTGTCACCTCCATCAGCACCACAAATCCCAACCCACACCTCACACCATGAGCTGTCAGACACACCAGTGGGTTGGTCTAGCTGGAACAGGGCTACCTACCTAGGGGTCAGGCAGACTGGTGGGAGGGACTGAGTGAGAGGTAGTGACAGCTCTCTAAGGCCCGTTTCACACGTCAGTGAAAAACACAGACGTTTTTCACTGGCGTGTAAAACACGCACATGTCCCTGCGTGTGCCGTGAATCTCGGCACACGTGGGTTGTCTAAGTGCAATCCGGGCTCCGTTCTCCGTGGCCCATGATTGCACTTAGAGATTCACTCACCTGCGCCCGCTCCCGCTGTCCATGGTGCTGATTGCTCCCGCGACGCAGCATCCGGCCGGCGGTGACCCCCGCAGCAGCTGCTTCCGGGTCGGCTGTGTCGCGCATAATGAATATGCGCGACAGTAATCAGCCGGCTCAGAAGCAGCAGGGAGAACGGGCTGCAGAGGACATCGCTGGACGCCGGGTGAGTTAAAATGTTTTTTATTTTAAAAGCACGTTTTTTTCTGGCACGTGTTTCACGGACCACACCACTGCGTGGTCCGTGGGACATCAGTGATGCCAGAAAAAAATGGACATGTCTCCGTGCGCCAATCACGCACACGCGGGTACGCCGCACGGAGACACGTGCAGTGAAAAATCACTGACGTGTGAGCAGACCCATTCATTATAATGGGTCTGCGTATGTCAGTGATTCTGGTACATTTAAAAAAAAGCACAAACGTCCCAGAATCACTGACGTGTGAAAGGGGCCTTAGTAAGAGGCTCTGGAGTGTTAGCTCCCGGGGAGCTGGTAAGACAGAAGTTGGGTCGCAGACAGTGGTCCGGGACCAGAGGAGTCGGTGACCGGGTTCAGGGACTGACAGAACTGTCCGGTACCGAGCACAATGGGGTAAAGGACCCTAGGTCAGGAGCCGATTCAACGTCGTGGCAATTAACCTGCAGAGGAAGGGGGCCTTCAGGGACCTTCCTAGAGCTCAGAGGGCATCAGCACAACACGGGGGACAGGGTTTTCCAGACAAAGCAACCCACTAAGGTCCCAAGTGCCAGCCCTTAGGAGCAAGACTTCACTCAAAACTGAAGAACTGGCCCTTACAGCTTCAAGCTATAGGGACTGACACAGACAACAAACAGTCCACGGGGGCAGGTTCTGGACTACTAGTGACACCGGCAGTACCGGGGACCTGGACGTGCTCCACACACAGAGACTTGGTTAAGAATAGTGTGTGCCTCAGTTTATCTCCGCCTAAATAGTACATCAACCACCACAGTGAGTAAGCCTGCCCCTGCACCCTGTCTTTTACATCTCCTCATCACCCGAGCTCTGGGGCCTTCCCTACCTGCGGAGGGACTGTCACCTGGCTGCTCCCCACCATCTGCCCCGGTTCTCATTGCAGCATCGGCGGTACTCCCATTACCGCACCCCGCAGGTGGCGTCACGGACATTTCCCCTGTAGATAACCCCTTCTCCAGTTTTGAGTGTCCGCCGAGCCCAGGTCCGGACCTCTCGAGCCAACACCACCCCGAATCCGAGCACCCCGGTCGTCACCGGGGCGGCACAGATACAGTACTGACCAAAAGTTTGGACACACCTCCTCATTCAAAGAGTTTTCTTTATTTTCATGACTCTAAAAAATTTAGATTCACATTGAAGGCATCAAAACTATGAATTAAAACATGTGGAATGAAATACTTAAAAAAGTGTGAAACAACTGAAAATATGTCTTATATTCTAGGTTCTTCAAAGTAGCCACCTTTTGCTTTGATTACTGCTTTGCACACTCTTGGCATTTTCTTGATGAGCTTCAAGAAGTAGTCACTGGAAATGGTTTTCCAACAATCTTGAAGGAGTTCCCAGAGATGCTTAGCACTTGTTGGCCCTTTTTCCTTCACTCTACGTTCCAGCTCACCCCAAACCATCTCGATTGGGTTCAGGTCTGGTGACTGTGGAAACCAGGTCAGCTGGCATAGCACCCCATCACTCTCCTTCTTAGTCAAATAACCCTTACACAGCCTGGAGGTGTGTTTGGGGTCATTGTCCTGTTGAAAAATAAATTATGGTCCAACTAAACGCAAACCGGATGGAATAGCACACCTCTGCAAGATGCTGGGGTAGCCATTCTGGTTCTGTATGCCTTCAATTTTGAATAAATCCCCAACAGTGTCACCAGCAAAGCACCCCCACACCATCACACCTCCTCCTCCATGCTTCACGGTGGGAACCAGGCATGTAGATTCCATCCGTCCACGTTTTCTACAAAGACACGGTGGTTGGATCCAAAGATCTCAAATTTGGGCTCATCAGACCAAAGCACAGATTTCCACTGGTCTAATGTCCATTCCTTGTGTTCTTTAGCCCAAACAAGTCTCTTCTGCTTGTTGCCTGTCCTTAGCAGTGGTTTCCTGGCAGCTATTTTATCATGAAGGCCTGCTGCACAAAGTCTCCTCTTAATAGTTGTTCTAGAGATGAGAAGGTGTGTCCAAACTTTTGGTCTGTACTGTAATTGGGGGAGGAAAGTTGAACTAGATGGAACTAGGTCTTTTTTTCACCCTATGTAACTATGTATAGTCATTCAGTGTGATATATAGGGAACTACTGTAGCTGTATAATCATGCAGTGTGATATATAGGGAAGTGATGTAGCAGTGTAGTCATTCATTGTCAAGGCTGGACTGGTCCACCGGAAACCGGGAGAATCCTCCTGTGAGCTCAGGCACTGGCACCTCCTGACAGGGTTGCCATTGCCATTACTAATGGGGTCCGGTGAAGAGGAGACCCAGGCCCAGCTGGGGTACTTACTTTGCTTTATTAAGCCCCAGGCCGGGCCCCCTCCACAGTAGCACTACCACATGGCTAATTTGCATGCGATGTGCTTCGTATCCAAATTACCCATATGGTGGTTGCCCCAGGGTAACCAGAGCAGGGCATGGGCATGTCATCCCGCGGCCCATTGTGCAGCAGCGTGATGAGGTCATCAAGGTGCGACCTCATCACATTGCTGCAGCAACGCAGAGCTGACAAGGACGTGGCAGGGAAGGTAAGCACTTCCTGGAGACCCAGTGGTGTAATGTCAATGGCGGCAGACCACACAGCTGCTATGGCCCCCCTGTGGGCCTCCTGCCTAGCATCGCACTTTGAGTTGTATTGGTGTCACAGATCAAAGATGCCAATACAATTGAAAGCAATGATGAGAGAGAGAGAGAGAGCGGAGTGCTCCCTCATCATTCGCTCTGTCTGTGGCGCTCTGACAGCTCAGCACAGTGGAGCGCAAGGATGTCACTACTGCGCGCCACTGTACTGAGATGTGCAGAGCATAGGACACAGCTAGGGAATGAGGAGCAGCGGGGAAACCGAGGAGATGTGAGTATTTATATAATCAATGAGTACACGGTCGTGGTTCATAATACTATGTGGGAGCTGCAAAATATTATATTGGGTGCATAATACTATATGGGGTGCATAATACAATATTGGGATCGCATAATTAATAGGTAACCATTACTGTGCAGAATTATTAGGCAACTTAATAAAAAACAAATATATTCCCATCGCAATTGTTTATTTTCACCAGGTAAACCAATAAAAATAATAATAATAATAATAATCTTTATTTCTATGGCGCCAACATATTCCGCAGTGCTTTACAATTCAGGAGGATCATATACAAACAAGTAACAGTTATAGAAAATGCAATATTTAGAGGGGAAAAAAAAGACAACCCTGCTCGTGAGAGCTTACAATCTACAATATAACTGCACAAAATTTAGAAATAAACATTTCTGACATGCAAAAACAAAACCCAAAAAAATGAGTGACCAATATAGCCACCTTCCTTTATGATGACACTCAACAGCCTACCATCCATAGATTCTGTCAGTTGCTTGATCTGTTTACGAGCAACATTGCCTGCAGTAGCCACCACAGCTTCCCAGACACTGTTCCAAGAGGTGTACTGGTTTCTCTCTCTGTAGAACTCACATTTTATGAGGGACCACATGTTCTCTATGGGGTTCAGATCAGGTGAACAAAGGGGCCATGTCATTATTTTTTCATCTGTTAGACCTTTACTGGCCAGCAACGCTGTGCAGCAGTGGGATGCATGTGATGGAGCATTGTCCTGCATGAAAATCATGTTTTTCTTGAACGATAACGACTTCTTCCTGTACCACTGCTTGAAGAAGTTGTCTTCCAGAAACTGGCAGTAGGTCTGGGAGTTGAGCTTCACTCCATCCTCAATCTGAAAAGGTCCCACAAGTTCATCTTTGATGATACCAGCCCATACCAGTACCCACCTCCACCTTGTTGGCGTCTGAGTCGGAGTGGCGCTCTCTGCCCTTTACTGATCCAGCATCTGGCCCATCCATCTGGCCCATCAAGAGACACTCTCATTTCATCAGTCCATAAAACCTTTGAAAAATCAGTCTTAAGATATTTCTTATCCTAGTCTTGACATTTTATCTTATCTTTCTTGTTCAAAGGTGGTCGGTTTTCAGCCTTCAGAAAACTCTTTGAATGAGAAGGTGTGTCCAAACGTTTGGTCTGTACTATATATTTTTTGGTGTGGGGAAAATACAGAGTATATATATACTCTGTATTTTCCCCCCACCAAGAAAAAAAATAATATTTGGCTGTGTCACAGAAGAGCATATTTCACAAGTTTGCAACCCATATAAAGTAATTTTCTGCCTATTGAAGCCACTGGATTCTCCTTTCACTGCAGCCATAAAGTATGATGGCAACAAAAGTGCCCTACAAACACTGGATGATACCCCATAGTGAATTCCTCCATAGTACTCTCCACACGACACAATATAACGATTGTGATGTGTTAATTCATAGTTTTGATGTCTTCCATGTGAATCTACAATTTTCAGAGTCATGAAAATAAAGAAAACTCTTTGAATGAGAAGGTGTGTTCAAACTTTTGGTCTGCACTGTATACCTCAGAAAAAAAGAGGCAAGCCAGCACTGCCTGAAAATGGCATGCATCAAATAAAAAGTGTAAATTCACATCATTCCAACTGTACTATAATACAAAATTAGATTTTTAGCAAACAACTGATCAATTTTTGAGCCACCCCTGCCACGTCACGGCAAATGTTAATAGGGGGGTCTTACTCTATATTTTATATTTTCATAGTGCCATGCGGCCTCCTAATTACATTAAAAGCAGAACAATATTGAAGCAACACATATACCTGTAACATTTGAGAACCTCTTCCATGTTGCAAAAACAGGAAACTGCGAATAAAGGCAGCTCAGGTCCCAATATGTGCAGCAGACGCCACAGACACCAGGACAATGTCAGAACTGACCTTCACAGTGCTTGACCAGCAGCTATGAATGAAGGCAGAGCAGGTCCAATTAAATGGTGCTTAATTAACAATGCCTGTGGAAAAGGGTGAGGTGGCTGACTGTGAACAGCCACCAATATTTATTTTGATAGAATCAGAAGGCAGGGGTGGCTCAAAATAATTGATCAATTGTTTGCTAGAAATCTCATTTTGTATTATAGTATAGTTGGAATGATGTTGTTGTATCACCCCGGGGGTCGAGGGGTTTTCACCCGACACGTCGCTGGGTTGGGGGTGCAGGTCCTCTGCGTCGTCATAGGCTGGCCTGGACCGGTTTCATGACGACGAGATATACAGGAGGGAGGGAAGGCGGTGGACGGGAGGAAGGATTGAGGATGGGGGTAGTGACGGTAAGGAAAGTCTTTTTAGATCGTGAAGCCACCTGTGGTCCGTGGCCACAGATGGGCCGCTGCTGCGGGTGCTGCATTCCGGGGATGATGGTGAAGAACGCAGCCGGGATGGTGTCGCTCCCCACAGGCGGAGCGGGGTTAGCCTGGGATGGATGATGGAGGACGGATGGGGGTGGAGGTAGCCCCCGTTGGCGCTGCAGTGCTGGGCGACAGTGCCGGCAAATGAAAGGCAGAGGCAGGGGCTGTGGTTCCAGGTCTTTTACTCACTAAATACAAAACTTATAAATGGAAGGATATACCAAATATTCTTAAATTCCATCTAGAATATCAAAATGTCTACTAGAAAACCAAACAAAAATATTCCAGAAACTATCATAAGTGACTCATAAATAGAAATTTTATTGGTTAAAAACCTACACACAATTAAAAACATGATAAGAACAAAAACAAAGGAGGGGAAGGTAGGAAAAAATACACATATGTAATATCCAGGTGGCCAAATGATAGATATATGTATTTATTTTAAGGTCTGTGTCCAATAAGGAATTTGTGCTATAGAGATAATGGTACAATATAGTTTAAACTAGACAAATCAATATAAAGGCAGATTCCACTGAGATTATCACAGAAAAACTGCTCCAATCTGTAAATAGATATAAAGAATTGCTCTATTAATCAGAGATATTATCCCTGACTAACTATGATAAATGTCCCTAATCCCAAAGAGCAGGAAAAATAGAGTCAGGATAACAATGTGAACACAGGACAAAATCACATAAGAAATATTAGCATAATCATGGAACACATAGGGAAACCCTGTAAGTAATCAATGCACATACAAAATAGAGTCAGGATAACAATGTAAACACGGAGCAAAAATCACATGATAAATATTAGTATAATCATGAAAGACATAGGGAAAACCTTATAGTTGATCAGACCACATAAGACACAGACCAATAGGTACATCCAGGCCATACCCATTAGCAACCATAGATACCTACCAACCCCTCCACGCCACTCCAACGACCGTTTCGCACCCGCTTCGTCAGGCAGTGAAGTGGAGGGGTCATTGAGCTGACTATATAGCTCAGTGGCAGCTGATTACAATTAAACAGCGTTGTGGTAAATTATGGCGCGCACCGCGCATGCGCGGAAGCATCGACCCACAGCCGGAGGCCTGCCCGCACCAATCCAATGGCATTGCTCACCATCAGTGACAGCCACCAACCGCAGGGCGCCGCCCGCGCACGCGCAGAGCGCCACACAGAAATCCCAAGCCGCGTCATGGTGATATCCTCATGACGCTAGTATCCAGGAGGCAGCGCGCCGCACATGCGCGAACAGCACACAGCGGCCGAAAAACCTCCCACATACACCGCAGGCGACATCTCACCAGCAATGACGTAGGTCAGTCCTCCAGCCACAGCACGCCGAACGCGCACGCGCACAACACCGCCCCCATGAAAGATCTTCCAATCCTTTCTGGAGAGGCAGCAACGCAGCAAGCCTTATCATAGTCTCCCCCATCATAAATACAAATACAAAAGCAGTGTGTGGGACCAGATCACCTATATAATAGTAATAAAGATATAAGAGCCAATACTGTGATAGTCCCATTTAGGAATCTAATAAGAATATTTATTTATCTAGACATAGAAAAACGTTTTTTATTATATGCATATAATAATAATAATAATAATAATATATGTCCGGACATATAATACTCCATGTCACACACACCATTCATAAAAGATATTATTTTTTTTTTATGATTATTAAGAAGGGAAGGAATTTGAATAATGGAAGAAAGAAATGAGAAAAAAAAGAGTAAGACTCAGAGTCCAGATGAATGATGTCCCATTTAGGACCCCTTGAGCCAAAGAGAAAGCTTGAAGGTGTTACATGATGGCTGTGTACCAATAGATCTCGCAGGGTTTTTCCCTTCTTAGCAACAAAACAAGGTCTTTCAGAAACAATACCACTCAGAGTAGGGTCTTCTTTGAGGATAGGCCAGAATTTGGTAATCGTGCCAGTGAGTTCTTTCCATCTGGACTGATAATTGGAGATAAATCGTGTAATATCTTCTGATTTTTTCTTTTCTTTTGGGTACAGTAAAGAATACCTATTAATTTCCTTAAATGTATTATATGCATGCTTCACATATTCAGATCGATATCCTCTTTGTAAGAACCTCTTTTTTAGATCCCTGGCCTGATCCTCAAAGTCATCCTCCCTATCGCAAATTCTTCTGGCCCGGATAAATTGCCCCTTGGGGATTGCCCGAATGACATGTGGTGGATGAGCAGACCGGGCATGGAGGAATGAGTTTACACTAGTCTCCTTCTGAAAGATATTCGTATGGATACGTCCCTCCGCATCCGTTGTGATATGTAGGTCAAGAAAGTCCATAGTTGTTTGGCTGATATGAGATGACAATTTGATATTCCATGTATTGCTGTTCAGATGTTGTAAAAAGTCTTGCAGGAGAGATTGTGTACCCTGCCAAATAAACAGCACATCGTCAATATATCTGACTCATAATATCACAGACGTGCAGAAAGTGTCACAATTCTGTACGAATTCACGTTCCCATGAACCCAAAAACAGGTTAGCGTAGGATGGGGCGCAAGCCGCACCCATCGCCACGCCCCTTTTTTGTAAGTAGAATCTGTCTTTGAAGACAAAATAGTTATGGGACAAAACGAATTCCATAAGTGTCATGAGGAATTCCACCATGTCAGTATCAAAATCCTGACCTGACAGAAAAAATCTCAAAGCCGCTAGGCCCAAAGAATGATCTATACAAGTATATAGCGATTCTACATCGCATGTTACTAGATACATATTAGAATCCATATGAATATCCTCCAATCTCTGAAGTACCTCGGTGGAATCGTGGACATAGGAGGGCAACTCTGCGACTATTGGTTTCAGGAAATGGTCCAGTAGCTTAGATATTGGTTCAGAGAGGCTCCCGTTTCCAGACACAATAGGTCTTCCGGGGGGATTTTTTAAGTCTTTGTGTACCTTCGGTAACATATATAGTGTTGATACTGTTGGATTTTTAGTTTTTAGACCTTCCCAAGTTTTTTTAGGGAGAAAACCCCTAACATGAGCATGGTCTAATAAGGTACTCAGTTCCTGCTGAAATAACACAGTTGGATCATTAGGGAGTCTCTCATAGCATATGGGGTCCCCCAATTGTCTGAAAATCTCTCTCTCATAAAGCTCAACTGGTCATACCACAATGTTGCCCCCCCTTGTCCGCCGGTTTAAAAATAATGCCCTTCATCTTCCTCAAGTCTTCAAGGGCTCGTCTCTGTTCAGTTGTTAAATTATCATAGGGTCTATGTGTGGGAATTCTAAAAATCGACCATCTTCACAAAAATTTCAATAGAAGAACTGAGAGAAAAGGGCAGAAAAAAAGGTACTTTTTTTGTTAATGAAGTCAGGAAATTTACCTGGCTGTGACTCAAGTTGTTCCAAAAGTAGTTCCTCTAGTATTTGTAAGGCCTCCAATTCCTTTTCTGTGGAGAAAGAATCAGAGGACTGTTTATTATGATGATATTTCTTGAGGAGTAGCTTTCTAGCAAACAAGAAAGTATCCTTGATTGCAGAAAATTGATTAAACACAGCCATGGGACTAAAACTGAGGCCAAGGGATAACACAGAGATGTGGGCTGAAGTTAGATTAATATCAGATAGGTTTATTACCTTCAATGACCCTCTTCAGTGGACGCTGTTTCACTGTTAGATGACTTTTTATCTCTCTTTTTAGCCTTGTTGCGAGTGTAATATCCTGACACTCTCATCATGGAGCCATGACTGGTACTACTTTCTGAATCCTGTGAGGTATCGCTGGTTACAGTCAGAAATGATGTACTCTTCTTTATCACCGGACGATTTTTCCATCTATATACTTGATTTTGCTGGTAGTCTCGTGCATCCCTTTGGAACTTATGAACCTTATTGGTCTGGATATCTCCCTCCCATTTAGAGAGAGCGGCATCCAGGTCATGCTCCCAGCTACGCATTTGCTCCTCCGTGAGGCCGGACCTGATTTTCGTCTGCAGAGCTTGAATTTGCTCCTCTATCACACTTAGATTTTTCTTATCCACCTCCACCAATATATCCAAGAAGGAGGATGAACACATGTCACAGGCCTCTTCCCAACGTTTAATCAGTTGTGTATCTTCCATTGGAAAGGAAAGGAAAGTTTGAATCCGGAGTCCTCGTGGTATAAATCTCCTCTGGATATATTGTTCAAGTGAGGCCTTATTCCACCAAATCTTAGTCCTCTTCATATAAAGTTCTCTTAGGGTCTGCTTGTCCCTCCGCAACTCCTCACCATCACCATCAGCACCACTTCCACCCACATCTTTAAAAACTGTGGACAGTTTAGACAACCAATTATTGTCACGACTTTTGAAATCCATGATGTGGTCCCTCCTGAGAACACAGAATACAAAACCTATAAATGGAAGGATATACCAAATATTCTTAAATTCCATCTAGAATATCAAAATGACTACTAGAAAACCAAACAAAAATATTCCAGAAACTATCACAAGTGATTCATAAATAGAAATTTTATTGGTTAAAAACCTACACACAATTAAAAACATGATAAGAACAAAAACAAAGGAGGGGAAGGTAGGAAAAAATACACATATGTAATATCCAGGTGGCCAAATGATAGATATATGTATTTATTTTGAGGTCTGTGTCCCATAAGGAATTTGTGCTATAGAGATAATGGTACAATATAGTTTAAACTAGACAAATCAATATAAAGGCAGATTCCACTGAGATTATCACAGAAAAACTGCTCCAATCTGTAAATAGATATAAAGAATTGCTCTATTAATCAGAGATATTATCCCTGACTAACTATGATAAATGTCCCTAATCCCAAAGAGCAGGAAAAATAGAGTCAGGATAACAATGTGAACACAGGACAAAATCACATAAGAAATATTAGCATAATCATGGAACACATAGGGAAACCCTGTAAGTAATCAATGCACATGGGACAAGGCAAAATAGAGTCAGGATAACAATGTAAACATGGAGCAAAAATCACATGATAAATATTAGTATAATCATGAAAGACATAGGGAAAACCTTATAGTTGATCAGACCACATAAGACACAGACCAATAGGTACATCCAGGCCATACCCATTAGCAACCATAGATACCTACCAACCCCTCCACGCTACTCCAACGACCGTTTCGCACCCGCTTCGTCAGGCAGTGAAGTGGAGGGGTCATTGAGCTGACTATATAGCTCAGTGGCAGCTGATTACAATTAAACAGCGTTGTGGTAAATTATGGCGCGCACCGCGCATGCGCGGAAGCATCGACCCACAGCCGGAGGCCTGCCCGCACCAATCCAATGGCATTGCTCACCATCAGTGACAGCCACCAACCGCAGGGCGCCGCCCGCGCACGCGCAGAGCGCCACACAGAAATCCCAAGCCGCGTCATGGTGATATCCTCATGACGCTAGTATCCAGGAGGCAGCACGCCGCACATGCGCGAACAGCACACAGCGGCCGAAAAACCTCCCACATACACCGCAGGCGACATCTCACCAGCAATGACGTAGGTCAGTCCTCCAGCCACAGCACGCCGAACGCGCACGCGCACAACACCGCCCCCATGAAAGATCTTCCAATCCTTTCTGGAGAGGCAGCAACGCAGCAAGCCTTATCATAGTCTCCCCCATCATAAATACAAATACAAAAGCAGTGTGTGGGACCAGATCACCTATATAATAGTAATAAAGATATAAGAGCCAATACTGTGATAGTCCCATTTAGGAATCTAATAAGAATATTTATTTATCTAGACATAGAAAAACTTTTTTTATTATATGCATATAATAATAATAATATATGTCCGGACATATAATACTCCATGTCACACACACCATTCATAAAAGATATTATTTTTTTTTTTATGATTATTAAGAAGGGAAGGAATTTGAATAATGGAAGAAAGAAATGAGAAAAAAAAGAGTAAGACTCAGAGTCCAGATGAATGATGTCCCATTTAGGACCCCTTGAGCCAAAGAGAAAGCTTGAAGGTGTTACATGATGGCTGTGTACCAATAGATCTCGCAGGGTTTTTCCCTTCTTAGCAACAAAACAAGGTCTTTCAGAAACAATACCACTCAGAGTAGGGTCTTCTTTGAGGATAGGCCAGAATTTGGTAATCGTGCCAGTGAGTTCTTTCCATCTGGACTGATAATTGGAGATAAATCGTGTAATATCTTCTGATTTTTTCTTTTCTTTTGGGTACAGTAAAGAATACCTATTAATTTCCTTAAATGTATTATATGCATGCTTCACATATTCAGATCGATATCCTCTTTGTAAGAACCTCTTTTTTAGATCCCTGGCCTGATCCTCAAAGTCATCCTCTCTATCGCAAATTCTTCTGGCCCGGATAAATTGCCCCTTGGGGATTGCCCGAATGACATGTGGTGGATGAGCAGACCGGGCATGGAGGAATGAGTTTACACTAGTCTCCTTCTGAAAGATATTCGTATGGATACGTCCCTCCGCATCCGTTGTGATATGTAGGTCAAGAAAGTCCATAGTTGTTTGGCTGATATGAGATGACAATTTGATATTCCATGTATTGCTGTTCAGATGTTGTAAAAAGTCTTGCAGGAGAGATTGTGTACCCTGCCAAATAAACAGCACATCGTCAATATATCTGACTCATAATATCACAGACGTGCAGAAAGTGTCACAATTCTGTACGAATTCACGTTCCCATGAACCCAAAAACAGGTTAGCGTAGGATGGGGCGCAAGCCGCACCCATCGCCACGCCCCTTTTTTGTAAGTAGAATCTGTCTTTGAAGACAAAATAGTTATGGGACAAAACGAATTCCATAAGTGTCATGAGGAATTCCACCATGTCAGTATCAAAATCCTGACCTGACAGAAAAAATCTCAAAGCCGCTAGGCCCAAAGAATGATCTATACAAGTATATAGCGATTCTACATCGCATGTTACTAGATACATATTAGAATCCATATGAATATCCTCCAATCTCTGAAGTACCTCGGTGGAATCGTGGACATAGGAGGGCAACTCTGCGACTATTGGTTTCAGGAAATGGTCCAGTAGCTTAGATATTGGTTCAGAGAGGCTCCCGTTTCCAGACACAATAGGTCTTCCGGGGGGATTTTTTAAGTCTTTGTGTACCTTCGGTAACATATATAGTGTTGATACTGTTGGATTTTTAGTTTTTAGACCTTCCCAAGTTTTTTTAGGGAGAAAACCCCTAACATGAGCATGGTCTAATAAGGTACTCAGTTCCTGCTGAAATAACACAGTTGGATCATTAGGGAGTCTCTCATAGCATATGGGGTCCCCCAATTGTCTGAAAATCTCTCTCTCATAAAGCTCAACTGGTCATACCACAATGTTGCCCCCCCTTGTCCGCCGGTTTAAAAATAATGCCCTTCATCTTCCTCAAGTCTTCAAGGGCTCGTCTCTGTTCAGTTGTTAAATTATCATAGGGTCTATGTGTGGGAATTCTAAAAATCGACCATCTTCACAAAAATTTCAATAGAAGAACTGAGAGAAAAGGGCAGAAAAAAAGGTACTTTTTTTGTTAATGAAGTCAGGAAATTTACCTGGCTGTGACTCAAGTTGTTCCAAAAGTAGTTCCTCTAGTATTTGTAAGGCCTCCAATTCCTTTTCTGTGGAGAAAGAATCAGAGGACTGTTTATTATGATGATATTTCTTGAGGAGTAGCTTTCTAGCAAACAAGAAAGTATCCTTGATTGCAGAAAATTGATTAAACACAGCCGTGGGACTAAAACTGAGGCCAAGGGATAACACAGAGATGTGGGCTGAAGTTAGATTAATATCAGATAGGTTTATTACCTTCAATGACCCTCTTCAGTGGACGCTGTTTCACTGTTAGATGACTTTTTATCTCTCTTTTTAGCCTTGTTGCGAGTGTAATATCCTGACACTCTCATCATGGAGCCATGACTGGTACTACTTTCTGAATCCTGTGAGGTATCGCTGGTTACAGTCAGAAATGATGTACTCTTCTTTATCACCGGACGATTTTTCCATCTATATACTTGATTTTGCTGGTAGTCTCGTGCATCCCTTTGGAACTTATGAACCTTATTGGTCTGGATATCTCCCTCCCATTTAGAGAGAGCGGCATCCAGGTCATGCTCCCAGCTACGCATTTGCTCCTCCGTGAGGCCGGACCTGATTTTCGTCTGCAGAGCTTGAATTTGCTCCTCTATCACACTTAGATTTTTCTTATCCACCTCCACCAATATATCCAAGAAGGAGGATGAACACATGTCACAGGCCTCTTCCCAACGTTTAATCAGTTGTGTATCTTCCATTGGAAAGGAAAGGAAAGTTTGAATCCGGAGTCCTCGTGGTATAAATCTCCTCTGGATATATTGTTCAAGTGAGGCCTTATTCCACCAAATCTTAGTCCTCTTCATATAAAGTTCTCTTAGGGTCTGCTTGTCCCTCCGCAACTCCTCACCATCACCATCAGCACCACTTCCACCCACATCTTTAAAAACTGTGGACAGTTTAGACAACCAATTATTGTCACGACTTTTGAAATCCATGATGTGGTCCCTCCTGAGAACACAGAATACAAAACCTATAAATGGAAGGATATACCAAATATTCTTAAATTCCATCTAGAATATCAAAATGACTACTAGAAAACCAAACAAAAATATTCCAGAAACTATCACAAGTGATTCATAAATAGAAATTTTATTGGTTAAAAACCTACACACAATTAAAAACATGATAAGAACAAAAACAAAGGAGGGGAAGGTAGGAAAAAATACACATATGTAATATCCAGGTGGCCAAATTATAGATATATGTATTTATTTTGAGGTCTGTGTCCCATAAGGAATTTGTACTATAGAGATAATGGTACAATATAGTTTAAACTAGACAAATCAATATAACGGCAGATTCCACTGAGATTATCACAGAAAAACTGCTCCAATCTGTAAATAGATATAAAGAATTGCTCTATTATTCAGAGATATTATCCCTGAATAACTATGATAAATGTCCCTAATCCAAGAGCAGGAAAAATAGTCAGGATAACAATGTGAACACAGGACAAAATCACATAAGAAATATTAGCATAATCATGGAACACATAGGGAAACCCTGTAATTAATCAATGCACATGGGACAAGGCAAAATAGAGTCAGGATAACAATGTAAACAGGGAGCAAAAATCACATGATAAATATTAGTATAATCATGAAAGACATAGGGAAAACCTTATAGTTGATCAGACCACATAAGACACAGACCAATAGGTACATCCAGGCCATACCCATTAGCAACCATAGATACCTACCAACCCCTCCACGCCACTCCAACGACCGTTTCGCACCCGCTTCGTCAGGCAGTGAAGTGGAGGGGTCAGTGAGCTGACTATATTTAGGGGTGTTGACCGGCTATATCCTGGTAACAGAAGGGGTGATATCTTCAAAAAACTGAGCCAAATTGAGTGCAAGTGGATCACATTGCTTAAATGCATGAAGCCAGCTGGCCTTGATGAGCAATCGGGTTTTTCAAGTTTTCTGTGATATATCAACAAATTTATACAATCTCCTGGTGGTCTGCTTGCCCTCCCGTCTCTTCGCTCTCACCTTTGTGATTTTTAAATATATATTATGGTTTTTGCTAATTTTTCTTCCTTCCATCTAATGTTTTGTTTTACAGGTTGTAGTGGTCTGGTCTGCTGACTGTATGTTCTCAAGCATTTATGGACATCATTCATCTGGACTCTGATTCTTACTCTTTTTTCTTCTCCTTTCTTTCTTCCATTATTCAAATGCCTTCCCTCTTAATAATCATAAAAAAACAATTAATATCTTTTATGAATGGTGTGTGTGACATGGAGTATTATATGTCCGGACATATATTATTATTATATGCATATAATAAAAAAAGCTTTTTCTATGTCTAGATAAATAAATATTCTTATTATATTCCTAAATGGGACTATCACAGTATTGGCTCTTATATCTTTATTACTATTATATAGGTGATCTGGTCCCACACACTGTTTTTGTATTTGTATTTATGATGGGGGAGACTATGATAAGGCTTGCTGCGTTGCTGCCTCTCCAGAAAGGATTGGAAGATCTTTCATGGGGGCGGTGTTGTGCGCGTGCGCGTTCGGCGTGCTGTGGCTGGAGGACTGTCCTACGTCACCGCTGGTGAGATGTCGCCTGCGGTGTATGTGGGAGGTTTTTCGGCCGCTGTGTGCTGTTCGCGCATGTGTGGCGCGCTGCCTCCTGGATACTAGCGTCATGAGGATATCACCATGACGCGGCTTGGGATTTCTGTGTGGTGCTCTGCGCGTGCGCGGGCGGCGCCCTGCGGGTGGTGGCCTCTTCACGTCACTGATGGTGAGCAATGCCATTGGATTGGTGTGGGCAGGCCTCCGGCTGTGGGTCGCTGCTTCCGCGCATGCGCGGTGCGCGCCATAATTTACCACAACGCTGTTTAATTGTAATCAGCTGCCACTGAGCTATATAGTCAGTTCACTGACCCCTCCACTTCACTCCCTGACGAAGCGGGTGCGAAACGGTCGTTGGAGTGGCATGGAGGGGTTGGTAGGTATCTATGGTTGCTAATGGGTATGGCCTGGATGTACCTATTGGTCTGTGTCTTATGTGGTCTGATCAACTATAAGGTTTTCCCTATGTCTTTCATGATTATACTAATATTTATCATGTGATTTTTGCTCCGTGTTTACATTGTTATCCTGACTCTATTTTGTATGTGCATTGATTACTTACAGGGTTTCCCTATGTGTTCCATGATTATGCTAATATTTCTTATGTGATTTTGTCCTGTGTTCACATTGTTATCCTGACTATTTTTCCTGCTCTTTGGGATTAGGGACATTTATCATAGTTATTCAGGGATAATATCTCTGATTAATAGAGCAATTCTTTATATCTATTTACAGATTGGAGCAGTTTTTCTGTGATAATCTCAGTGGAATCTGCCTTTATATTGATTTGTCTAGTTTAAACTATATTGTACCATTATCTCTATAGTACAAATTCCTTATTGGACACAGACCTCAAAATAAATACATATATCTATCATTTGGCCACCTGGATATTACATATGTGTATTTTTTCCTACCTTCCCCTCCTTTGTTTTTGTTCTTATCATGTTTTTAATTGTGTGTAGGTTTTTAACCAATACAATTTCTATTTATGAATCACTTGTGATAGTTTCTGGAATATTTTTGTTTGGTTTTCTGTTACTCACTAGTAGTTCAGATGCTGCCCCAGAGTACCGATCTCTGCCACGATGGGCTCCAGCTGATCTCGGATCCATGAAAGGTCAAGTCCGGTGTGCCTATGGGCCCTTCCTCCTTTGATGCGCTAAGTATCGTATCCCCATGGCATGAAGCACTTGGGAATCCCGGTGTCAGTAAAGTGTCCCGTTCTGTATGCTGATAGCACGGTTCTGATGTGGGGCCGTTCGAGGACCTCAGCCCCGGATCCTATATGCTATTTGGCTGTAGACTTGGTGGGACGGGTCCGGTGACTTTTATAGCCGTTTCCCACGACCCTTGCAGAGTTGGTAGACAACGTGAAGTATGCCTGCCCTAGGGTTCTGTACCACGACAGCGCCGGTCCTGTGGAAGCAGCCGCCTGCTTCTCCCCAGCGACCGTGTTGAACGCCTTGGCCCACAGAGCTGCTCGTGGCATGTCTACTCTGCTGTGTCTGTAGCTGTTCTCCCCTCTTTTATTGTAGTTGTGTTATGTGTTCCAAGCTGTTGCCCCCAGCCGCTGCCACCGGCTGGTTCACTACTCTCACTAGGTCAACCTGCTCTTCCCACTGTGGGCTCTTGACTCCCCCTGGTGGTTGCTTCTCCCTGACTCTGAGTCCAGGTGGTTCCAGTAGATCAGGGAGCCCCTGGTGCGGTGGCGTCCTGTAAACCCAACCGCTGTAGTGACCCCCTACTGTGACCCAACCCTGGCCCGATCCAGATTTGGGAGGGCAACCCACTTTAACTGTGTGTGGATGTTGGTGGAAACCAGTAACAACCTTCCCTGGACCCGGGATAAATACTACACCTTAATGGGGGTGCAGTATCCTGTGGCGCCTAAAGCCGCAGGGGCGCCACATTGTGAATTTACACTTTTTATTTGATGCATTCAATTTTCATGCAGTGCTGGCTTTCCCCTTTTGGTGGCTGTTCACATTCAGCCACCTCACACTTTTCCACAGGCATTGTTAATTAGGCACCATTTACTTGGGCCTGCTCCGCCTTCATCAATGGGTGCTAGTCAGGCACTGTGAGGGCCAGTTCTAACATTGTCCTGATGTGTGTGGCATCTGCTGCACATGCTGGCCCTGGGCTGCCTTTATTCGCAGTTGACTCTCTTTGCAACATTGATGCGGTTCTAAAATGTTACAGGTACTTGTGTTGCTCTAATATGGTTCTGCTTTTAATGTAATTTAGAAGGCCACATGGCACAATGAAAATAAATAATATAGAGTAGGACCCCCCTATTGAGATTTGCTGTGACGTGGCAGGGGTGGCTCAAAAAATTGATCAATTGTTTGTTAAAAATCTAATTTTGTATTATAGTACAGTTGGAATGATGTGAATTTACACTTTTTATTTCATGCATGTATGATCAAAAACAGTGTTTACTAAGTACCTTATGTTTATATACACTATGCTTTTATTTAGTTACAGCAGGGTATACGTTTATAATGTTTCCCCTGGTTTTCTTTATCTTATGGCCAGTGTGATCATGATCTTACAAGCTGCATGTATACCATCTCATAGGATTTATTTTGCCCCCGTCTTCTATTGAAATGGATCCGGTCAAGGTTCAGGCCATTCATTACTGGGCTTAGCCTACCTCTTTGAAATCTCTTCTGAAATTTTTGGGGATTGCAAATTTCTACGATAAATTTATAGGCAATTTCTCTAGTATTGTTAAGCCTTTGATGGATTTGACCAAAAAGGGAGCTGATGTTGAGAATTGGATCACAGAGGCAATTATTGCCTTTCAGGAGCTTAAAAAGAGATTCACTTCTGCCCCAGTCCTGCAGCAACCTGATGTTTCTCTTCCATTTCAAGTGGAGATAGATGCCTCAGAGATTTGAGCAGCAGCTGTTTTGTCTCAAAGAGATCCTATAACTTCCAAACTGAAGCCTTTGGCCTTCTTCTCTCAGAAATGTTCTCTATCTGAACTAAACTATGATGTGGGTAATCTGGAATTATTTGCTATGAAGTGGGCTTTTGAAGAATGGAGACATTGGTTGGAGGGGACTAGACATCAAATTATGGTGCTCACTGGTCATCAGAATCTGACCTACCTTGAATCTGCCAAGAAACTGAATCCTAAACAGGCCAGGTGGGCTCTATTTTTTACGCGTTTCGATTTTGTGGCCTCTTTTCTACCGGGCACCAAGAATATTAAAGCAGATGCCCTCTCTAGAAGTTTCTTTGCTGATTCTCTTGATGTTGCTGAGCCATCTACCATCTTGAATGAAGGTGTGGTCCTCTCTGCCATTTTGCCCGATTTGAGGTTAGCACTTGAGAGATTTCAGGGGTACAAACCTGAGAGATGCCCTGTTTGGAAACTGTATGTTCCTGATCAATGGAGGAGAAGAGTTATGTCTGAGATTCATTGTTCCGTCTTGGCTGGTCATCCTGGGATTTTTTGTACTAGGGATCTAGTGAGTAGGTCTTTTTGGTGGCCTTCTTTATCTCGGGATGTCAGAAGTTTTGTGCAATCTGGTGGGGTTTGTTCTAGATGCAAGCCTTGTTGTTCACGTTCTAGTGGGTTGTCATTGCCATTGCCTGTACCTAAGAGACCTTGGACTGATATCGCTTTGGATTTTATTTCGGATCTTCCTGTCTCTCAGAGGATGACGGTTATTTGGGCTATTTGTGATAGATTTTCTAAGATGGTCCTGTGATGCCCTGGGCAAGCCAGGGGTCACAGGTCATGACACCACCACACCCTACACCCCGGATAGGTACACCAAAGCTACACAAAAATCCTTGTTGCCTTCCTCCAGGGGCTGATGTTCACACCAGGGGGTGGGCCAGGCGGTTGGCTCCGCCCACCGAGGAGTTCACAGCCCTGGAGGCGGGAAAACCAAGCAGATCAGGTTAGTCAGAGTTTGAAGGGAGAGTGAAGTGGTAGAGGAGCAAGAGAGAGGAGTTGAAGTGAAGGAGAAGGTGACAGTTGAGAAAGCCTGAAGTTGGTCCGGGTGTGTGCCCCGGACTGAGACAGCAAGGTTAGCAGACGGCGGTGACTGTCTGCAGGAGAGGCTGCTTGGAGGTTGCCGAAAGGACCGTGGACAGGTGGTGGCCCGGCGGTACCGGAGCGGTATACGAAGAGAAGCCAGCACCATTGGCAGGGGCCTTTTGGATCCCGGCAAGGCTAGGAGTCGCCGTGAATTTGCCAAATCTGTCAGTGAAGGGGACCTCTGGGCCTCCCAACAACCAAGTCCCGATTGAAGGCAACAGTCCAACCGTTAGAGAGAGACACCGCCACCGCCAAGGCACCAGTTTCTCAGGGCCAGCGCCTGCGGGCAAAGAGGGGCTCCTCCGGCACATATCCAAGCCGGGGAGCGGGTTACCGGTGGGAACCCATCGCTACCAACATTTCATTAGGTGCAGGAAAAGGGACCGTCACCGTCAACTACTGGTGAAAAGCAACAGCAGCCGTCCATGGGAACGGTCTTTCCAGCCGTGTGTTTTACCGAGAACTGTGTCACCGTCTCAGGCTGAGTGAGTACCACAGTGCCGTGAGGCACAGCGCTGCCCCCGCGTCCCTGCACCCCACCAAGCCCTGCACCGGCCCTGCCATCCAGCATCCCCCACCTCATCACTGGGCCCCGGGACAACCACCCCCTACCCACGGAGGGGAGAACTAACAACTTTGCTGCTCCCTGTCACCGCTTCCGGGATTCCCATACAGAGCAGCAGTGGTGTCCATACAATCACCACAACCGTGGGTGGCATCACGGACAATAAACTATCCCAAAAACCAAACCCCTTTCACTCACGGGCGAGGAGCGCCGCTCGAGTCCCCGGGATCCGGCCCATCGCTCGAGCCACTGAGCAGCAGCAGGCCGCAGCAGCCGCGGCAGCCAGACCCGAGCAGTGGGAGAGCGCAGCGTCCCCTCCTCCGCCCGCGACAACTTGGCGTCACGAACAGGATCTTACCGCTCTGCCGTTGGGTAGAGGTGCGCGTTGTGACCGCCGGAGGTGTCCGGCTGGAAAATTTCAGAAGCCGCCATCTTTGGCGCGAAGAGTTCCCGCACGAGCGTCTTCTCGAGTAGCCGAGGCGCGAAGGCCAAAACCCCGCCCCGATAGAGGAGGGGCCGGAAAGAGGCTAAGGGGGATGGAAACAAGATGTCTGCGCCCGACGGAGCTGCTGGTGGAGCGGTGGTCGCAGCCGCAATGGCACCCGTGGATGGGAATGGGCCTGCCCAGGTCCCGGCCGTGCTGGCTGGAGGTGCCGCGGCCCCCACTCTCTTTCAGGTGATGCCGTTCTCCTTGCCCTATGTGCCCGGAGCTACCTGGCTACTACAGTATGACGGGAAACCTGATGCTTTACAGGTCTTCCGGAAAAAGCTTAATCCGCTTTTGGAATTGTACCCCCTGACTGATAAGCAACGTGCAGCAGTGGTGCTGGGCCAGCTAACCGGCGCGGCTGAGCAGGAAGCGGAGACCTGGGCCAAGGGGGACCGGTTCTCTCTAGCCACCATCTTTGAGAAGCTACAGACTGCCTTTGAGACCCGTACCGAAGCTGAGCTGAGGATGCAGTTTTACCAGTGCCGGCAACGATCTGTGGATAGCATTCGGGACTACGCTTTACGTCTGCAAACTGCCCTTCGCACCCTAAAGCGGGTAGACACTATCAATGAGGCGGACAGCAACAAGATGTTAGTAGAGCAATTTGTGCAGGGGATGAGGTCCTCTGAGGATCGCAAACAGCTCCGGCTGTGGGCCCTGGAACACCCTGATGTGGACTTTACTGTGTTAAAGGAGCGGGCCATTAAAGCACTGCAACCCCCAGCTTCAGAAATCTTGGAGCCAGCCCCGTGGCCAATTGAGACGGCCCCCGTAGTGGTGGCCCCTGCCCCACCAGCCTCTCCAATGCCTACAGCTCCCAGCAGCACAATGGAAGAACTGGCAGCCCAGGTCCGCCGCATGGACGGAGACCTCGCCAAGATTCTCGCTGCACTCCAACCTTTGACCAGATCCCAGCCTCCAACCAGGATACAGCTCGCCGACAGCCCTGAGGATGTTCCCTGGATGCAGCGTAGAAGTGCTAACAACTCACGGAACAGACCTCCAACCTGCTACAAGTGCAGCAAGCCTGGCCATTACTTCCGTCAGTGCCCGTTAAACGAGCAACCCCTGGGGCCACGGGCCAATCCTCAGGAGTAGAACCCCGTGGCCCCCCAGACTGGCAGGACCGGTATATCGGGGCTCGGCCCATCATCCCCGTGGCTGTGGACGGCATACTGGTGATGGCTCTCTTGGACACTGGATCACAGGTAACCACCATACCATACACATTATACCAGTGGTATTGGGGGACAGACGAGCTGGCACCCCCAGATACTAGTATAACACTGATTTCTGCTGATGGACTCCCATTGA
Source organism: Anomaloglossus baeobatrachus (assembly GCF_048569485.1). Taxonomy (NCBI): domain Eukaryota; kingdom Metazoa; phylum Chordata; class Amphibia; order Anura; family Aromobatidae; genus Anomaloglossus; species Anomaloglossus baeobatrachus. The sequence continues at coordinate 254,846,128 of NC_134357.1, forward strand.
CCCAAGTGGGGTATAAACAAGTGGCTATGACAGTGGGGCGAGCTGAACTGCAACACCAGGGTATGATTGTGATCATGAATGAACCCAGTGACCATAACCCGAAGATAGTGCTAGGAACTAATGTGATGGAGCACTGTAGTATGGGTGATGTGTTGGCCCTACTGCAGCAGCTGGCCGCCACGGCGGCGGGGAGCCGACAGAGAGCTGTGCAGCGTGAGATCCGAGCCTTGATGTACCGCCAGCATGTAAACTCTACAGGAGGAGAGATTGGTGGAGTGAGAGTGATGGATGCTGCTCCGTTGATTGTACCCCCTAGGAGTGAGATGATGATTTGGTGTAGAGCGGCAGTAGGGCCTCAGGGGCGTGACTACCCTGCCATGATAGAGCCCATGCCCTCCGAACACTGGCCCACCGTAATGGCCGCCCGAGGGGTGGTAGATGTAAAGAAGGGGAGAGTGCCCGTGAGGGTGCTGAACTGTGGGGAGGAAGAAGTCAGGCTTCCCCGGTATGCCACCCTTGCCAAGCTGCTCACCCTGGATCCCCACACCATCCACGAGGCAGCTCCCCCAGTCTCCCCACCTACTACCAGCACTCACCCGCCCCAAGGGGAGTTAAATGAGTGGCACCAACAGCTACACGTGGGCACTGACGATACCCGTACACATCACAAAGAAGGGGTATACAGGGTGGTGCGGGAGTATGAGCAAGTTTTCAGCAAACATCCATTAGAGCACCCCCCTATCAAAGAGAGGTACAGGCCTATTCCCCCTGCGCATTACCAATGCGCCAAAGATATGTTGAGGAACATGAAAGAGGCAGGGGTTATTCGGGACAGCTGTAGTCCCTGGGCCGCCCCGTTGGTACTGGTCAAGAAGAAGGATGGCACCATGCGGATGTGTGTGGACTACCGGAAGATTAACCAGATAACGCATAAAGATGCTTATCCACTGCCCCGTATCGAAGAGTCTTTGGCCGCACTGAGAACTGCAAATTACTTCTCTACCCTTGACCTCACCAGTGGGTACTGGCAAGTGGCAGTGGCACCGGAGGACCGGGAGAAAACCGTCTTCACCACCCCAATGGGGCTCTGTGAATTCAATAGTATGCCGTTCGGGCTGTGCAACGCCCCTGGAACCTTCCAACGGCTGATGGAGTGCTGTCTGGGACATCTAAACTTCGAGACCGTCCTGTTATACTTGGATGAAGTGATTGTGTACTCCCAGACGTATGAAGCCCATCTGGAGCACCTGGCCGAGGTGTTCGCGTCCCTTGCTAAATACGGGATGAAGTTGAAGCCCTCTAAGTGTCACCTGCTGAAACCCAGAGTGCAGTACCTGGGGCATGTAGTGAGTGCAGAAGGTGTCGCCCCCGACCCTGAGAAGATCACTGCCATCCAAGGCTGGCCAAGACCAACCACAGTGAGGGAAGTAAGGCAGTTTCTGGGTCTGGTGGGGTACTACCGACGCTTTATCAAGGGGTACACGAAGATGGCTGCCCCCATGCAAGATCTCCTCGTGGGGCAGACCAAAGGTGGTAGACCCATCGGAGCCCCACTGGTGTGGGAAGAAAGGCATGAGGAATCCTTCCGCCAGCTGAAAGCGGCCTTGACCGGAGAAGAGGTCCTAGCGTACCCTGACTACGGCTGCCCATTCATCCTCTACACAGACGCCAGCAATGTGGGATTGGGGGCAGTCTTGTCCCAGGTCCAGGACGGGAAGGAAAAAGTGATTGCTTATGCTAGCCGAAAGCTCCGGCCAACTGAAAGGAACCCTGAGAACTACAGCTCCTTCAAGCTCGAGCTCCTGGCACTGGTATGGGCTATCACCGAGCGGTTCCGCCACTACTTGGCCGCAGCAAAATTCACCGCTTTCACGGATAACAATCCGTTGACTCACCTGGACACGGCCAAGTTGGGCGCGTTGGAGCAGCGGTGGGTGGCCAGGCTAGCCAACTATGACTTCACAATCAAATACAGGGCTGGTCGTGTCAACATTAATGCTGATGCACTCTCTCGGATGCCCCACTTGTCAGAAGAAGGGTGCAAGGATGACGACCTCGAAGAGATCGAGTTGCCTGCATTTCACCAGCCACCAACTGAGAAAGTACATGTCCACCAACAACGGGTGAACCTGGATCCACTGCCCAGTCAGGAGTGGCAGGAAGCTCAAAACCAGGCGCCCGCTGTCCGCCTAGTCAAGACCCTGGTGGAACGAGGCGCTGTTGGGATGGACCCTGCCGCCCCAGCTGAAGCCCAACGCTTGTGGAAGGAACGGAACTGGCTGTATATATATCAAGGGAAGTTGTACCGTGAGCTGATCAACCCGAAGACTCATGAGAAAATCCGCCAGTTGGTTATTCCCCAAGCTGATGTGCCCACCGTTCTGCAGGCATACCATGATGGTGCCGGACACTTCGGATGGAAGAAGCTGGAGATGCTGTTGAGAGAGCGGTTCTATTGGAGTGGGATGTGGGAGTCTGTAGAGGCCTGGTGCCGAGAGTGCGGTCCTTGCACGCTGAGGAGGAAGGACGAGGCTAGCCAGAAGGCGCCCCTACACCCGATCATTACACATCAGCCGCTGGAGCTGGTCGCCCTGGACCATGTCAAGCTCACCCCCAGCCGAAGTGGGTACACCTACGTTTTGACCATAGTAGACCACTATTCGAGGTTCATGGTGGTTGTCCCAGTCAAGGACCTAACTGGTCGTACTGCCGCTAGAGCATTCCAGGCTTATTTCTGCCGACCACATGGATATCCAGAGAAAGTGCTTACTGATCAAGGCCCGGCCTTTGAAGCGGAGGTGTTCCATGAGTTCTGCCAGTTGTACGGCTGCAAGAAGATCCGGACCACCCCTTACCATGCACAGACCAACGGCATGTGTGAGAAGATGGACCACTTGGTCCTGGGACTCCTCAAGACGTTGCCGCTGGAAGAGCGGAACCTGTGGCCAGAGAAGCTACCCGACTTAGTCGATATGTACAACAATATCCCTTCCAGTTCGACGAAGTGCACCCCAGCATACCTGATGAGGGCTCGGCCCGGTCGGCTACCGGTGGATCTGGACATGGGATTGGAGGCCCCAGAAGCACTCCCTTCGACAGCTGAATGGGAAACTCGGCGGAGGGTTCAGTACCGGCAGATTCAAGAATATGTCGAGAAGAACTTGAGTCGGAGTTGGGAGCAGCAGGAGCAGCGCTTCAACCAAAAGGCGTCTGCTGGCCCTTTCCAGCCTGGAGATGTAGTACTGAAGCGAAAGAGGAGAACCCACAAGCTGGATGATCAATGGGAACAAATCCCATACGTCATACAGCCCACAGGATGGGAAGATGGGAAGGCCTACCAGATCAGTCGTGACCAAGGGGGCACTTTAGCCACGGTTTCCCGGGACCATCTGAAAAGGTGCCCACCAGCATTGAGGGCAACGGCTGAAGTACCGGTTCCTCCACCAGCAGAGAAGGCAATAGAGGTGATCCACACTGCGATGGGAGACTTCCCAGCAGACTGGCCTACACAGAACGGCGCGGTGATTCTTCCAGTGATACTGTTCCCACAACCCGTGGATGAAGAAGTGATGGAGGCGGTCAACCGTGAGTCAGTGCCAGTGCCCAGGGATGAACCTGTACCCAGCTCCCCTATGCCTCCGCCTGCCCCACACGATAGCAGGGAGGAGCAACTGATTGTTCCCTCTGCCCCACTGCCTAGCCTTACTCACACCGGACCCCGGAGGTCCACCCGTCCCAACCTAGGTAGACCCCCACTTAGGTACAGGGAAACCGTCCTTTAAAAGGGGGGAGGAAGTCTGTGTGTTTGAAAGGTTTTTTTTAAAAAGTGTTGAAAGATAAAAATGAAAATGATTACCAAACAGTCACCTGATTGCAACCGTGATTTGGAACCGGCCGTTGCCGGCATTGTTGTCCCCGTGGGGACCCTTCAAAAAGCTGCATATTGAACTCTCTATGGACAAGCCCGTGAACTTGCAGGGCAACCACAAACGTTAGTGGCTTGTAAATAAAAATGTTGTGTTGCAGCTAACCGTTACCGCCTCCGGAGAGGCAGGTTGGAGGGAGGGCCTGCAGTGGAGCAGGCTGGGGCCCAGCCACCACAGGAACCAGTGGCTACCCTCTGGAGGGGAAGGACAGATCCCGCTAGGGTAACGGGTTCAGGACTGGGGTCAAGGGGTGCTGCCTGTTTCTTAGGGGCAGCATCAGGGCCAGGTTACTTGGGTGGGAGAGAGCGGCAGCAGCAACCGTTTAATGTTCCGTAACGTTTAAGCAAAGCACCTCCCGATGTGGGATGAAGTTATTATACTTGTTTATGTTTTTTTTATCTCTTTTCAGAAAAATAAAACCGGTGTTGGACGGGCAGCCCGCGGACGGTCTGCATTTTGCTAAGGGGGAATGTGACGCCCTGGGCAAGCCAGGGGTCACAGGTCATGACACCACCACACCCTACACCCCGGATAGGTACACCAAAGCTACACAAAAATCCTTGTTGCCTTCCTCCAGGGGCTGATGTTCACACCAGGGGGTGGGCCAGGCAGTTGGCTCCGCCCACCGAGGAGTTCACAGACCTGGAGGCGGGAAAACCAAGCAGATCAGGTTAGTCACAGTTTGAAGGGAGAGTGAAGTGGTAGAGGAGCAAGAGAGAGGAGTTGAAGTGAAGGAGAAGGTGACAGTTGAGAAAGCCTGAAGTTGGTCCGGGTGTGTGCCCCGGACTGAGACAGCAAGGTTAGCAGACGGCGGTGACTGTCTGCAGGAGAGGCTGCTTGGAGGTTGCCGAAAGGACCGTGGACGGGTGGTGGCCCTGCGGTACCGGAGCGGTATACGAAGAGAAGCCAGCACCATTGGCAGGGGCCTTTCGGATCCCGGCAAGGCTAGGAGTCGCTGTGAATTTGCCAAATCTGTCGGTGAAGGGGACCTCTGGGTCTCCCAACAACCAAGTCCCGATTGAAGGCAACAGTCCAACCGTTAGAGAGAGACACCGCCACCGCCAAGGCACCAGTTTCTCAGGGCCAGCGCCTGCGGGCAAAGAGGGGCTCCTCCGGCACATATCCAAGCCGGGGAGCGGGTTACCGGTGGGAACCCATCGCTACCAACATTTCATTAGGTGCAGGAAAAGGGACCGTCACCGTCAACTACTGGGGAAAAGCAACAGCAGCCGTCCATGGGAACGGTCTTTCCAGCCGTGTGTTTTACCGAGAACTGTGTCACCGTCTCAGGCTGAGTGAGTACCACAGTGCCGTGAGGCACAGCGCTGCCCCCGCGTCCCTGCACCCCACCAAGCCCTGCACCGGCCCTGCCATCCAGCATCCCCCACCTCATCACAGGGCCCCGGGACAACCACCCCCTACCCACGGAGGGGAGAACTAACAACTTTGCTGCTCCCTGTCACCGCTCCCGGGATCCCCATACAGAGCAGCGGTGGTGTCCATACAATCACCACAACCGTGGGTGGCGTCACGGACAATAAACTATCCCAAAAACCAAACCCCTTTCACTCACGAGCGAGGAGCGCCGATCGAGTCCCCGGGATCCAGCCCATGGCTCGAGCCACCGAGCAGCAGCAGGCCGCAGCAGCCGCGGCAGCTGGACCCGAGCAGTGGGAGAGCGCAGCGTCCCCTCCTCCGCCCGCGACAGTCCATTTGGTACCATTGCCTAAGTTGCCATCTTCACCGGAATTGGTGCCCTTGTTTTTTCAACAGGTGGTTCCTTTACATGGTATTCCTGAGAATATTGTGTCAGACAGAGGAGTTAAGTTTGTGTCCAGATTTTGGAGAGCATTTTGATCTAAATTAGGAATTGGGCTGTCTTTTTCTTCTGCTTTTCATCCTCAGACCAATAGTCAGACTGAGAGAGCAAACCAGACCTTGGAAACCTATTTGAGGTGTTTTGTATCTGCGGATCAGGATGACTGGGTTTCATTTTTGCCTTTGGCAGAGTTTGCTCTCAATAATAGGGCTAGCTCTTCTACTTTGTCGTTTTTCTGCAATTTTGGGTTTCATTCCAGGTTTTCTTCAGGGCAGGTTAAGGCTTCGGCCTGTCCAGGTGTTGATTCTGTGGTGGACAGAATGCAGCAGATTTTGGTCAAGTAGTGGACAAACTTTTTTAGTCCCAGGAGAATGCCCAAAGGTTTGCCAACCGGTGTAGGATTGTTGGTCCCCGGTTTAAAGTGGGGGACATGGTTTGGTTGTCCTCCAAAAATATTCCTATGATAGTTTCTTGTCCTAAATTTAAGCCAAGATTTATTGGGCCTTATAGGATTTCGGAGATCATTAATCCCATATCTTTTTGTTTGGCTCTTCCTGAGTCTTTTAAAATTCACAATGTTTTTCATAAGTCTTTGTTAAAGAAACATTTGGAACCAGCAGTTTCCATGGCAGCGCCTCCTGATCCTGTGTTGGTAGAAAGGGATCTAGAGTATGAAGTAGAGAAAATTTCGGATTCCCATCTTAATAGACAAAAGCTTCAGTACCTTGTTAAGTGGAAGGGTTATTGTCAGGAGGACACTTCTTGGGTTTTTGCTTCTGACATTCATGCTGACAGATTGGTTTGTGCCTTCCATCATGCCCTCCCTGACACACCCGGTGGCTCTGGTGAGGGTACAGTGACCCCTCCTCAAGGGAAGGTACTGTTGTGAATGTCATCCGAGTGGGTGACGGCTTGGAGCTCCCTCTGGTGGTCAGGAATGGTAATGAAGCTGATTCTGAATCTGTGACTAAAACAGGTGGTTGGTATTAATTGGGAATCCAGGAAGTCTTATTGCTGACCAGCCTGGTGTATATAGGAGAGCAGTTTTTGCTTAGCTGCTGCCAGTGATAAATGTTTTCTTCTGCCTCTTAAGATGGCTTGGAGTTTGTCCTTCAATTTATCCTGCGCCAGAATTCACTCCAGATAAGTCTGCAGGTTTTCTTTACTTAATTGCTGGTTTGGCACCTACAGGTGTTTTTTTTTCTCCGTTTTGTTCTGCCTGTTTTCTTGTATGTGAGGATTTGGCCCTCTCCTATTTTGAGAGGGCAGTTTCCCCAGCAAGAAAGGGAGTTTATCCTGGTTTTGATTTGGATTATTTGCACTTTAGAAAATCTATTTGTTCTGTGATTTTGTTTCTTCCCATTATATCTGCAGTTCTGTTCAAAGTGTCTGGCACAAGAGTACCTGATATAGTGGGGAAAGACCATGTGGTCTTAGGGCCTTTTTTTCTATCAAGAGCTTGGTATTTTTTGCAGGTTTTTTTGCTGGCCACAATCAGTTATCTTTCCTGTCCTGTTGTTTCTAGTAAGTCGGGCCTCACCTTTGTTAATCTATATTTTCTATCTGTGTATTATGTTTTCTTACATCACTGTCATTACATGTTGGGGGCTTGCTATTCATTTGGGGACTGCTCCCAGGCAAGTTAGGATTCCTCATTTCTGTCTTTAAGGTGTAGCAATTTTCTTCGGCAGTGACGAGGTGTCTAGGTGTGTTAGGAACATCCCACCACTACTTCTAGTGTTGTCTGATAGATAGGGGATTGCGGTCAGCTTAGTTTCCAACTACTCTTGTGGTTTTTGTTTTTTCCTGATTAATGGGATTTTTTGTGATCATCCACGGTTACCAGTTCATAACAGTACACCTTGTCGTTGTTGGGATGGCTTTATGCTTTTTTTTTAATCAAAAACAGTGTTTACTAAGTATCCTATGTTCATGTGCACTATTCTTTTATTTAGTTACAGCAGGGTATACGTCAAATTTTACCCTTGATTTTCTTTGTCTTATGGCCAGTGGGAACATGAGCTTACAAGTTGCATGTATACTATCTCATACTCACATTTTTGTTTTTATATATATATATATATATATACTGTATATATATATAGTGGCATGTTAAATTTTGGTAAAATTACTGTTATTGTGAACAGTTAAGAAAGTTGAAGATTAAATGATCCCTTATAGGCATTAAGGTAAAGATGACCTTTGTATTCTAGGAAAAAAAAATATTTTCATCTTTTACTTTTCATAATTAAGAAAAAAAGGAAAATGTGGCCAATGCAAAAGTTTGGGCACCCTGCATGGTTAGTACCTAGTAGCACCCCCTTTGGCAAGTATCACAGCTTGTAAATGTTTTTTGTAGCCAGCCAAGAGTCTTTTAATTCTTGTTTGAGGGATTGTTCCTTAGAAAAGTCTTCCAGTTCTGTGAGGTCCCTGGGTCGTCCTGCATGCACTGCTCTTTTGAGGTCTAGCCACAGATTTTCAATGATGTTCAGTTCTGGGGACTCTGAGGGCCATTGTAAAAGCTTCAGCTTGCTCCTTTTGAAGTAGTCTATTGTAGATTTTGTGTTTAGGATCATTATCCATTTGTAGAAGCCACCTTCTTTTCAATTTCAGATTTTTTACAGATGGTGTTATGTTTGCACCAAGAATTTGCTGAAATTTCATTGAATTCATACTTACCTCTACCCGTAATATGTTCCCGTGCCATTGACTACAAAAAAAGCATGATTGATCCTCCTCCATGCTTAATGGTTGGTGAGATATTCTTTTCCTGACATTTTGTGCCCATTTTTCTCCACACATACCTTTGATTATTTCGGCCAAAGAATTCTATTCTATCCTCATTTGTCCACAAGACTTGTTTTCAAAATGTATTTTTAGATGTTCTTTTTCATATTTCAGAGCCTGAATTTTATGGTGAGGAAGCAGGAGAGGTTTTCTTCTTTTGACTCTTCCATGAAGGCCATATTGCAGGTGTCTCTGAATGGTAGAACAGTGTACCACATCTCCAGAGTATGTTAAATCTTCCTGAAGGTCTTTTGCAGTCAAGTAGGAGATCTAGCAATCCTATGAGCATCTTTCACTGAAATTTAATTTGGTCTTCCAGACCTTATCTTGGCCTCCACTGTTTCTGTTAAGTGCCATTTCTTAATTACATTTTGAACTGAGATAAGGGCAACTTGAAAAAGCTTTGCTATGTTCTTTTATCCTTTTCCTGCTTCCTGGGCCTCCACCATTTTCATTTTCAGAGTGCTAGACAGCTGCTTGGAAGATCCCATAGCTGCTTTTTTGGCACAAGGTTAGAGGAGGCTGGCTTCACTTGAATTTTCCTAATAATTATAATGAACAAGCCATGACTTAACAGGCTAATTAAGGTCTGAAACCTTTGTCAAAATTAACTGAGAACACAAATCTCCAAGGGAGTCCAAATGTTTACATAGGCCCATTTTCCTTTTTGTAATTTTTCAAATGTAAAAGATGAGAATATTTTTTTTGCCTAAAGTACAAAGCAAATGTGTCATCTTTAACTTTATACCTTTTAGAGATAATTTCATCTACAATTAGCTTAACTATAACAATAACAGTAATTTTGACCAGGGGTGCCCAAACTTTTACATGCGCTGTATATACAGTGCTCAGCATAAATAAATACAACCCCCTGGCAAAGTAAGATTATAATCAATATCTCACTGAATTTAAGTGCAATTTCCAAAATTGGGACCATACTGAGTTTTGTAGAACATTTTTAACCTGTACACCAAAAGAAAAACCAGTATGACTACCAGTCTAAGACTCACTAATTAAATTATAGAAAAAGCAAATTACGTGAAAATTAATATAGAACTTTTAATTAGATTATTTATATTACTAAAAAAAGTATACAGTATGTGATTTAAAATGACTAAACCACAAGTCAAGTGGTTGTTGTTCCAACCTGTCTTCAGTAATTAGCACTAGAAGTCCCAGAAATTTCGAGCTCCCCCCTGAAGTCTCGAAAGAGGATCAAATGACCCTTAGTCCAAACTGACCTAACTAACTAGAAACTAAATGGCTAAACTCAATGGAAAACAACAACCTCCTGTGGTGCGACAGTAATGGCCTTAATTACAGAACAAAAGACGGTGATTATAGGATGTTAGCTAAAACCCTTCAGGTCATTCGACCCATCTCTGGGTTCCAAAGGTAGAAATGTTAAATGACCCCTCTCTGAGACTTCTAGTGTTAAGGCCACTTTACACACAGAGATAAATCTGCAGCAGATCTGTGGTTGCAGTGAAATTGTGGACAATCAGTGCCAGGTTTGTGTCTGTGTACAAATGGAACAATATGCCCATGATTTCACTGCAACCACAGATCTGCCAAAGATTTATCTCTGTGTGTAAAGTGGCCTTTAGTCGATCAGACACTATCTCGACCCATCCATATCACCAAAGTGCATTTCAAGTACATTAAAGCTCTGATTATGATAACCAAGGTGTATTGCACAGTTTGGATATCAATATAAAATCTTCTTCAGAATTGCAGCATGGAAAATATCAATTTCAATGCAGCTCTTAATGTAACTCTATCCAAATGGGCACCCACAATAATATCAGAAGCAAAGGAATTGACAATGGTATAAATACCTCAAGAGCACAAGGTTACATGTCAAAAATACAAATCTATTTGACAGTAGTCAAATCAGATGCTTTTGGGTTGGAACTGCTACTGCAGAGTAGTCGGAATGGGTTTTCTTCTGTGATCCTCTAATCTTTACCCTGATGAATCCTTGTCGAAGGATGAAACATGGAGAGAAGAGACACAGTTGATTAGTTAGGGTCAGGTCACAGAGTGAGCTGTGGTCTGTCCTTATCAGGACAGGAATCCTTTAGGTGTTTAGGGTAAGGTTTGTATTAATTTAAATAGGGACCATTAGGCCTAAAGCTACCTGCATGGACCACCCTAGTTACTGTACATCTGGATACTGGTGGCATTCTTCACAGGACCCCTCATGGATGGGTGAGATAATTCCATTTACCTTAGCATATGTCGCCTGTAATTGGTGATTCATGTTATCTTATGATGGTTTTGATTTGATCACTGCCATTAAAACCATTGCATTATTATTTAATTTGTGATTACAAGGGTCTTATTGTCAGCATCTGATTTGACCACTGTCAACTAGATTTGTATTTTTGACATGTAACCTTGTGATCTTGAGGTGATTATATCCTTGTCAATTCATTTGCTTCTGATATTATTGTGGGTGCTCATTTGGATAGCGTTACATTAAGAGCTACATTGAATTTGTTTTTTCCATGCTGTAACTCTGAGGAGAATTCTATATTACTATCCAAACGGTGCAATACACCTTGGTTATTATAATCAGAGGTTTCACCCCTTAATGACTGGTCAGTAAAGTTACGTCCTATCGGTCATAGTGTTAATCCCCACTGACTGCTACGAACTGCCTGATTTGTACAGCTGACATGTGTGCCTTGCAGGCACGAGTGGAATCACTATCCACCTGTACCTGTTAACCCCTTAAATGGTGCTGCCAAAATGTGACATCTCCATTTTAATGGCGATCCCGCTAAAGCTTTACTCACCGGCCGCCACTGGAAGTCATGTGACGTGATCATGTGGTTCTGATGGTTGTCATGGTAGCACAGGGTCATGTGATGACTCCTGTAGCTCACATGACTCAGGTCCTGTAACCAGTAGCCGAGTACTGCAGGTTACAGGAGATGAGCATTTTTCCTGATCTGAGCGATGCTGCTCTGATCGGTAGAAAAGAACAAGTGATCAGATTGCTGATCTTATTGCCCCCTAGGGGAGTAGTAAATAAAAAAAGTAAAAAGAAAAGTTTTGAAAAATTAAAAAAAAAAAAATAAAAATTCAAATCACCCCCTTTTTCCCCATTGAAAATTAAAGGGTTAAAAAAAATAAAAAAATCTATACATATTTGGTATCACCGCTTTCAGAAATACCCAACGTTTTTTGGTTGCTACACATTTTTGCACAAAATGCAATAACAGGCGATCAAAACGTATCATCTGCACAAAAATGATGCCATTAAAAATGTCAGCTCGAGACGCAAAAAATAAGCTATCACTGAGCTACAAATCCTGAAAAATGAGAACGCTACGGTTTGCTGAAAAGGGCACAAAACGTGCGCCACTTTTTTTGGACAAACATCTGATTTTGTTAACCCCCTAAATAAAAGTAAACCTATGCATGTTTGGTGTCTACGAACTCGCACCAACCTGAGGCATCACACCAAAACATCAGGGAATAAAATATCTCAAAAACAATCATGCAATTACACCTTGTTTTTGCAATTTTTCCGCATTTGGAATTTTTTTTGCCATTTTCCAGTACACTATATGGTAAAACTCATGGTTTTATTTAAAATTACAACTTGTTCTGTAAAAAACATGGCTATATTGACGGAAAAAGTTACGGCTCTTGGAAGAAGGGTGGTGAAAATAAAACGGAAAGTGCAAAATCGGATGGTCATGAAGGGGTTAATGTACGTGAAAAAACACTTTGGTGACTTGGATGGGTCGAGATAGTGTCTGATCAACTAATTAGACAGGTTGGAGCAACATCCCCCTGATTTGTGGTTTAGTCATTTTAAATCACATATCGTTCACTTTTTTTTTTTAATTTTAAATAGTCTAATTAAAAGTTGTATCTTAATGCTCACGTAATTTGCCTTTTCTAACCTTTTTAACCTATAACATGAAAGTAAGGTTAATAATATAACTTTCATTACAAAATCTTAAGTTTTACTCAAATTATTTGATGCAAAAATGAATACACCCCACATCAAAAACTCCTATATATAATATTTTATATGACCGCCATGATTTTTAACCAATTATTTTTTATTAATTTCAATGGAAACATCAGTAATGTATTCAACATACATACAATAGAAAACAAATTGCATACCGTTTGTACAGTATGGATGATAACACAAAAAACAAACAACAAGAAAAAGAATTACTCAATTATTAATGCAATTAGCTTGGACGTGTCGCTTAAACAGGGATCGTATTCAATTGCGAGTTTATCCACACTTGCAAATCTTTCATGAACGTCTGGAAATTATTATTTTTATGAGCTAACATTTTTTCAAAAGCGCATGTTTTATTAATAGTAAAAATTATATCTGCATTGGAGGGAAGATCTGGGGTTTTCCAGTGCTTGGTAATGGCTATTCTGGTGGCCAGCAAAATCTAGGCAGAGACCACTCTATCTTGGGGTGGGATGTTCTGTAAGTTAAGCATAAGCAATACCAGCTCAGGGAAGGGGTGGATTGTTGTGATAACAACTGAGGAGATGAATTGGAAGGTTTGGGAGAGGCTTGGGAGAGCTCCATGATTTTTAAATACAGCACTAAAGGGGGCTTTACACGGTAGCGATATCGCTAGCAATTTGTAGCGATAGCGAGCGTGTAAGTACCCGCCCCCGTCGTGCATGCGATTGTTTGTGATCGCTGCCGTAGCGAACATTATCGCTACGGCAGCGTCACACATACTTACCTGGTCGGCGTCGTCGCTGTGACTGCCGAACAATCCCTCCTTCAAGGGGGAGGGACGTTCGGCATCACAGCGACGTCACCGCAACGTCACACAGCGGCCGGCCAATCAAAGCGGAGGGGCGGAGCTGAGCGTGATTTAAACATCCCGCCCACCTCTTCCTTTCGCATTGGGGCCGGTGGCAGGTAAGGAGACGTTCCTCACTCATGCGGTGTCACACATAGCGATGTGTGCTGCCGCATGAGCGATGAATCACAACGCTAAACAATCCTTACCGATTTTTGAGTTTGGGACGACCTCTCCATGGTGAACGATTTTCACCATTTTTGAGGTCGCCTAAGGTCGCTGGTAAGTATCACACGCTGCGATATTGTTAATGACGCCAGATGTGCGTCACTAACAATGTGACCCCGACGATCAAACATTAACGATATCGTAGCGTGTAAAGCCCCCTTTAGTCTTCCAGGCATGGAATGAACAAGTTGGTGACATACTGCAACCTTAATCTTTTCCATTCTTCAAGAACAACTTCTTTTACAGCCTGGATGCTGGATGCCTAACTAGTCTCTTCAGAATTCCCTATGGGTGTTCAGTTGGGTTCAGATCAAGACACATGCATGGCGACTGAATCCCTTTCACCCTGTTCTTTAGAAATGAAACATATGTGTGGTTTGAGTGATTGTCCTTATGGAAAGTTACATCTACCAAGAGCACAAAGTAATGGTAGCATTGTCTCTTTCAACACAGAGCAGTACATCTGTGAATTCATGATACCATCAATGAAATGTAGCTCGACGACCCCGGGAGCACTCATGCAGCCCCAAATATAACAATGCCACCACCATGTTTCACAGTACACACACTGCATTTGGAAAAAATGCTTATTAACCAAGGACACAAAGTGATAGAAGCATCCTGTCGGGAGATTGTGCGCCGTGATGCAATGCGACACTCGCACAGTGACAGTCAAAGTTCAGTTAACAGGACCTTCGATGACATCATAGTCATGTGACCAAGTCTGTAAGCCAATGTCTGTACAACATTCCCACCAGACTGGTCACATGGCTATCACGTCTTACCAGGTTCTTTAGGCAGTGGTGCTTACCGGGGGGCACAGCAATGATTAGACGCGGAAGCAGAAGCGGCCAGGAGACACAGTCTGCAGGATGCGCCGCGGAACCTGTAAGTATGATAATGTTTTTTAATAATGTGCTTTTTTTTACAGCCCCATGACCCGATCTGGACCCGATCTGTAACACAAGCTTCCCAGGAAAGCTCGTGATCGGGATTGTGTATATGATCACTATGTGATCGGTACAATCCCCGATCATTACAGTTAGGGAACGCCCAACACTAGTGGTCACCACAAAAATGCAGCCAAAAAAAGCAACATGCACGTAAAAAATAAAATTTCATAGCCTTTGCTGGGGAAGGAAAAGCATGCAGTTTGTTGGGACTAAAAGGTCATCACAAAATGCACCAAAAACACATAAAAAACTATTTCAGATCTGAAGTGGAGGCTTCCGGTATAATCAAGCTATTAGACAACTGCCAACCTGCAAGCAAGTGCATCTTACATACAGTTAGGTCCAGAAATATTTGGACAGTGACACAATTTTCGCGAGTTGGGCTCTGTATGCCACCACATTGGATTTGAAATGAAACCTCTACAACAGAATTCAAGTGCAGATTGTAACGTTTAATTTGAAGGTTTGAACAAAAATATCTGATAGAAATTGTAGGAATTGTACACATTTCTTTACAAACACTCCACATTTTAGGAGGTCAAAAGTAATTGGACAAATAAACCAAACCCAAACAAAATATTTTTATTTTCAATATTTTGTTGCGAATCCTTTGGAGGCAATCACTGCCTTAAGTCTGGAACCCATGGACATCACCAAACGCTGGGTTTCCTCCTTCTTAATGCTTTGCCAGGCCTTTACAGCCGCAGCCTTCAGGTCTTGCTTGTTTGTGGGTCTTTCCGTCTTAAGTCTGGATTTGAGCAAGTGAAATGTATGCTCAATTGGGTTAAGATCTGGTGATTGACTTGGCCATTGCAGAATGTTCCACTTTTTTGCACTCATGAACTCCTGGGTAGCTTTGGCTGTATGCTTGGGGTCATTGTCCATCTGTACTATGAAGCGCCGTCCGATCAACTTTGCGGCATTTGGCTGAATCTGGGCTGAAAGTATATCCCGGTACACTTCAGAATTCATCCGGCTACTCTTGTCTGCTGTTATGTCATCAATAAACACAAGTGACCCAGTGCCATTGAAAGCCATGCATGCCCATGCCATCACGTTGCCTCCACCATGTTTTACAGAGGATGTGGTGTGCCTTGGATCATGTGCCGTTCCCTTTCTTCTCCAAACTTTTTTCTTCCCATCATTCTGGTACAGGTTGATCTTTGTCTCATCTGTCCATAGAATACTTTTCCAGAACTGAGCTGGCTTCATGAGATGTTTTTCAGCAAATTTAACTCTGGCCTGTCTATTTTTGGAATTGATGAATTGTTTGCATCTAGATGTGAACCCTTTGTATTTACTTTCATGGAGTCTTCTCTTTACTGTTGACTTAGATAGAGATACACCTACTTCACTGAGAGAGTTCTGGACTTCAGTTGATGTTGTGAACGGGTTCTTCTTCACCAAAGAAAGTATGCGGCGATCATCCACCACTGTTGTCATCCGTGGACGCCCAGGCCTTTTTGAGTTCCCAAGCTCACCAGTCAATTCCTTTTTTCTCAGAATGTACCCGACTGTTGATTTTGCTACTCCAAGCATGTCTGCTATCTCTCTGATGGATTTTTTCTTTTTTTTTTCAGCCTCAGGATGTTCTGCTTCACCTCAATTGAGAGTTCCTTAGACCGCATGTTGTCTGGTCACAGCAACAGCTTCCAAATGCAAAACCACACACCTGTAATCAACCCCAGACCTTTTAACTATTTCATTGATTACAGGTTAACGAGGGAGATGCCTTCAGAGTTAATTGCAGCCCTTAGAGTCCCTTGTCCAATTACTTTTGGTCCCTTTAAAAAGAGGAGGCTATGCATTACAGAGCTATGATTCCTAAACCCTTTCTCCGATTTGGATGTGAAAACTCTCATATTGCAGCTGGGAGTGTGCACTTTCAGCCCATATTATATATATAATTGTATTTCTGAACATGTTTTTGTAAACAGCTAAAATAACAAAACTTGTGTCACTGTCCAAATATTTCTGGACCTAACTGTAGTAAGGAAAGCTTAGCTGTAAGGGACAATTACAAGAATTACATTTATTTAGTCTGAGAAGAGACGTCGACACGGGGACAAGATTAACCTGTATCTAATATATAAAGCTGAGTGTATGTATGTATATACATATATATGTGTGTGTGTATGTCCTCTAAAGGAATCCACACTGTTGCATGGACAATCACAAAATTTTGCACAGACACCTCATTTGACTCAGGGAACATCATAGACTATGTTTTGAGAGGAAATTTTAATCTCACACTTTACAGTTATTGGCCAAAAAACCTGCATCCATTAAAGTCAATGGAGATAGGAGCCACAATGCAGCCAGAACATCAGAAGAATCCACTGCCACACCCTTAAATGGAATGTTGGCATGTCACAATGCAGCCAGGAAAAGAGACAGACACAGATAGACACAGATAGACACAGACAGACAAAGAGACAGACAAAGAGACAGACAGACAGGGAAAGAGACAGACATACAGGGAAAGAGACAGACAGACAGGGAAAGAGACAGACAGGGAACGATACAGACAGGGAAAGATACAGACAGACAGGCAGAGACAGACAGACAGACAAAGACACAGACAGACACAGATAGACACAGACAAAGAGACAAACAGGGAAAGAGACAGACAGAGACAGACAGGGAAAGAGACAGACAGGAAAAGACAGAGACAGACAGGAAAAGAGACAGAGACAGATAGGGAAAGAGACATAGACAGACAGGGAAAGAGACAGAGACCTACAGGGAAAGTGATAGAGAGACAGACAGGAAAAGAGACAAACAGACAGGGAAAGAGAGACAGAAAGAGAAAGAGATAGAAAGACAGACAGGGAAAGAGACAGAAAGACACAGACAAGGAAAGAGACAGACAGAGACAGACAGGGAAAGATAGAGAGAAAGACAGGAAAAGAGACAGAGACAGACAAGGAAAGAGACAGACAGATAGAGACAGGGAAAGAGATAGAGACAGACAGACAGACACACACAGACAGAGGGAGAGACAGACAGAGACTGGGAGTGAAACAGAGAGACAGTTACTATCCCGGGCAACGCCGGGTGCTACAGCTAGTAATTACATAAATGACTGACATAGAATATGGTCAAAAACTATTTAAAATCCCATCAAAGAAAAGGGTGGAAATCCCACCGTCTGGAGAAAAATTGGTTCAATCACCTAAGGATACAAGTCTTTGTTACTTAAAAACTATAAATCTGGAGAGCCGGTAACAGCGAGAACCGTCTATGGGTTTTAAAATTGATTTGAGGAATTTTTTTTAGACGAAAGTAACAAACTAATACGGAAATGTATAAATTCTTATTTTGAATGTTGATACAGTCAATTTACACTTGGGTCAAGAGGAGGAAATTTTCTCTTTGAGAGCAGATACATTCATGTATTAGGCTATTTGCCCATGTTGCTTTTTTGTGTGGTTCTTTTAATCACATAAAAAAGTATAATTTGGCAGGAAAAATGCAGCAGAAAAAAAACGTGCATCTTTTATTGCGTTTGCTCATTTTTTCATATGCGTTTTTCTATGCTTCTTGTTTTGCTTTGTTAAGTCATGGCAATCACAGGTGTTCCTTTGTTCCTTTGCTGTACCCCCGTGATCAAAGTATAACCCCCTGAATGCTGCAATCAGTGCGATCGATCACATCATTCAGAAGGCAGGGAGAAGGATCGCTTACCTCTCCAAGGTGATCAGGCCCCTGGAATGCGATCACAGGGACCCAATCGCTGCCATAGTTTACCCTGGGCCGCCACCTTGATGACCCTGGGTTAGTGGGCTACAGAGAGCCTCGTACACCATGCTGTATGCATGGTGTGTGAGGCAAAGTGCTGCGCTATAATCCCCTGTAGTGATAAAGCATTGCAGGGGATTATAGAATAAAATAAATGCAGAAACATTTGACATGTTGCTTCTTATTTCGGCAATAAAATCTGCAAGATTCTCATTGACTTTGCTGGGATGCTTTTTCCTTGCTTTTATTGATTAAAAGGATCAAGGAAAAACGCATGAAAAAACGTTAAAATAACGCCATGTCCTGGCAAATAGCCTTATAGTTGTACATCTCACCTTTCCCTTTAGGTTTTCCCATCCTCCCCTGGTTAAATTTGATGGACGTGTCTTTTTTCATCTGAACTATGTAACGGCTTCAGCCTTCCTCTTGTCATTGTTGCTGAAAGACTAAATGATATACAATGTGTCTCTCTTCTATGTAGATATAAACAATGCATCTAAATTTAAACTTGTTTTAGAATGACAGCACAGTTTTCCCCATTTACCATTAAAGGGGTTGTCTACTGCTTGGATAACCTAAAATACTATATTCCCCAGAGTTACCTGCTGCACCGGTGCCGTCTCAGCGATACCATAGCTAGGTCTCTCACAGCATGCAAGACATTCAATCCAGCACTCATGTGGCATAATAATCGGCAACTGCCAATCTTATAAAAATAGGTTATCAGGCAGGCAATGATGGCTGCACGTGTTTCTTTAGAGATAACCATGGTTAACTGAAGAGAAATAATGATACCAAACACCAGCCTCCTTTTAAAGTGTCCAGTGGTGTCATTCTTACTTAATCATGACTGATTGATCGCCAGCCCTGTCCTCATCAACACCCACACCTGTGTTAATGGAACAATCACTAAAACAATGTTAGCTGCTCCTTTTAAGGCAGGAATGCAATGATGTTGAAATGTGTTTTGGGGGTTAAAGTTCATTTTCTTAGCCAATATTGACTTTGCAAGTAATTGCTGTTAAGCTGATCACTCTTTATGACATTCTGGAGTATATGCAAATTGCCATTAGAAAAACTTAAGCAGTAGACTTTGTAAAAATTAATATTTGTAGCATTCTCAAAACTTTTGGCCATGACTGTACAATCCCCTGTAGTGACTGCAGCGCTTGTAGAGTGATTAGGACACAGGTATGTGGCGGAACAATCCACAAATCAGGGAAGCAAAGAGCAGAAAATACATCAAGGTCTGCTACATACTGCAAAAATGTGTCACATAGTGCCATAGAGTACTCACATAGTGCCATACAGTACTCAAATAGTACCATACAGTACTCACATAATGCCATACAGTACTCACATAGTGCCATACAGTACTCACATAATGCCATGCAGTACTCACATAATGCCATACAGTATTCACATAATGCCATACAGTACTCACATAGTGCCATACAGTACTCACATAGTGCCATACAGTACTCACATAATGCCATACAGTACTCACATTGTACCATACAGTACTCACATAATGCCATACAGTACTCACATAGTGCCATACAGTGTCACATAATGCCATACAGTGCTCACTTAGTGCCATACAGTACTCACATAATGCCATACAGTACTCACATAATGCTATACAGTACTCAACACCATCGGGCACGGGATCCCAACGTGCTCCCTCCCTGCTACAGCGGTGCTAAGAATTACGGTTTACAAGTTGTTGGTGTCAGCGTTATTGGACTGAGTGAGTACCACCTACCCACGGAGGGGTTAAACACCTAGCTGCCATACAATCGCCACCGAGCGCTCTCCACAGCAGCGGTGGTATTACACCTTACCACACACCGTGGGTGGCGTCACGAACTCTAACGACAAAACCCCTTGTAAATACCCCCCTTTTATTTCGGGTGTCCACGCGGTCCCTCCTGGGTCCGGAGAGCCCTCAAGCCACCGCGGATCCAGATCCGACCAGTAGCCCGGCTGCTGGCTCTGGGGCGGTACATTACCAGCACTGGTCTTCTGGGTTCCTGGAGGTAGGCTTTGCATCTTTGACAGCATACAGTACCTTGTAGCTCCTGATGGCTTCAGGGGCGCTACAGAACACAGTAAATACATGTCAGATGTGGGACCTAATATCAGTTGAATAAACCAAGATGTCATCTAAATCAACAACCACATATTGACCACTGATATCCATCAAGATATTATTGAAAAACCACCAGTACATTACTTAGCTCAAAAGGCATCAAACTATACTTATAGTGACGCTCAGGTGTGTTAAATGTTGTTTTCCTCTCATCACCTTCTCTTATACGGATCAGATTATATGCTCCCCTGAGATCAAGGTTGATGAACCAACAGACTCCTAACAGCTTAAGCTGGTGTCACACACAGCGACAACGACAACGACGTCGCTGCTACGTCACCATTTTCTGTGACGTTGCAGCGACGTCCCGTCGCTGTCGCTGTGTGTGACATTCAGCAACGACCTGGCCCCTGCTGTGAGGTCGCCGGTCGTTGCTGAATGTCCAGCTTCATTTTTTGGTCGTCACTCTCCCGCTGTGACACACACATCGCTGTGTGTGACAGCGAGAGAGCGACGAAATGAAGCGATCAGGAGCCGGAGCCGGCATCTGGCAGCTGCGGTAAGCTGTAACCAGCGTAAACATCGGGTAACCAAGGGAAAACCTTTCCCTGGTTACCCGATGTTTACGCTGGTTACCAGCCTCCGCCGCTCTTGCTGCCAGTGCCGGCTCCTGCACTGTGACATGTGGCTGCAGTATGCATCGGGTAATTAAGGCTGGTTTCACACTACGTCTTTTTAACATCCGTTGAAAACGTTTTTTTAACGGAAGTACGGATCCTGTGCAAATCCGTTTTCATGTCAATGCATTTTCAATGGACTCGCGTCCGCCTGCGTTTGCGTGCGTTTGCGTCCGTTAGACGCAGGATCCGTCCTTTTGCGTTATTTTAACATGTTTCAAAAACGCAACATGTAGCGTTTTTGAGCTCCGTCCAAATACTTCAAATTGCTGGATCCTGACTATAACGCACGGAAACGCAGGTGAACGCTGCATGCTGATAGACAGGATCCTGCTTTTGGACTGAGCATGCCCAGAACCAGTCTCTCTCTCTCTCTCTCTCTCTCTCTCTCTCTCTCTCTCTCTCTCTCTCTCTCATCCAAGGCCGATGTTTACCTTGGTTACCAGCGTCTGCAGCTGTCAGAAGCCTCCTCCCAGTCTAGTTACCCTCACTCCCAATCACATGACTACAATGCCCGCCCCTAAACATCCACTGCAGGATCCTGCAAAATAACATATGCGTTTGCATACGTTATTTGCTGTAAAAGCAGGATCCGTACTTCCGTTAAAAAAACGTTTTCAACGGATGTTAAAAAGACGTAGTGTGAAACCAGCCTAACCCGATGTATACTGTAGCAAGGAGAGCAAGGAGCCAGCGCTAAGCAGTGCGCGCGGCTCCCTGCTCTCTGAACTGTGACATGTAGCTGCAGCACACATCGGGTTAATTAACCCGATGTGTGCTGCAGGAGAGCAAGGAGCCAGCGCTAAGCGCGGCTCCCTGCTCTCTGCACATGTAGCACAGCGACGTTATGATCGCTGCTTCTGCTGTGTTTGACAGCTAAGCAGCGATCATAACAGCGACTTACAAGGTCGCTGTTACGTCACCGAAAATGGTGACGTAACAGCGACGTCGTTGTCGCTGTCGCTTAGTGTGAACCCAGCTTTAGTATAGAGATCAGATGGTACTGATTATTTACAGGATTTGTGTTATCAGTAGTCAATACATGGTCTGAGAGCGCAACCATATCCACTGAAAAAGACATACATTTGTCCTAACACTCTGGGCTCCAGCATACAGTCCCTGACAAACGTTCTGTCGCTTATCCATGTTATGTAAATAAAAGCTTATTACCTGACTTTAAATTCATCCATTGGTTTCATAAATTACTCTTTTGAAAGCTGAAACCCTCCCAAATTTGGTTTAGGTTATGAAAATAAAGTTGCTGCGAAGCTGAAAGATCATTTAATGAACACAGAAAGGTCAGATTTTGGCAAGACAAAAGTTTTGTCGCCCACAGAAAGTAATGTGAAATTGAAACAAATAGTTAACTTCTAATACAAAGATATGTTGCATAACATTGGTGAATGAAGTTGTGGTGCTATTAGAGCCATATTTAATATTTTGTGTGACTTCCATGAGCTTGAAGGACTGCATCCATGCGGTTCAACAATGATTCATACAATTTATTAATGAAGTCATCAGGAATATCAAAGAATGCAGTCTTACATGACTCCCAGAGTTCATCTAGATTCTTTAGTTTTGTCTTCCAAGCTTCCTCTTTCATCCTACCTCAAACATGCTCAATGATGTTCATGTCTGGTGACTGGGCTGGCCAGTCCTTTAGCACCTTGATCTTCTTTGCCATGAGGAACTTTGTTGTAGAGATGGATGTATGAGATGGAGCACCATCCTGCTGCAGAATTTGACCCCTTTTATGATTGGGAATGTAAGAGCTAGCTAATTCTTCTTGATATTTTAGGCTATTGATATTGCCTTCCACCTTGCAAATGTTTTGCACACCCCTATACTAAATGTAACCCCAGACCATGATCTTTCTGGGTGTATTTCGGATCAATACGGGCTCCAGTAGGTCTCTTGCAGTATTTGCAGCGGCTGTGGTGTAATTTAACTGTAGATTCATCAGAGAAATCCACCTTCTGCCACTTTTCCAGCATCCATCTGTTTAGCAGGCTGTGGGACTTGGCAAATGCCACACAGTTTTTTAATTGCCTTTTGTTTAGTGCCGGCTACTGGGCACCGGTTCGACCTTGGAGGCCATTTCGACACAGAATCCTACAAACTGTTCTAGTTGACACATGAACTTGAGGTGACCAGGCCTGTTGGAGCTCTGCTGCAGTAGCTGGCTTTGGATTTTCTAACCAACAAATATTCCTCATGAGCAGATGTCTTGCGGGGTCT
The DNA here is from genome assembly GCF_048569485.1 of Anomaloglossus baeobatrachus. Taxonomy (NCBI): domain Eukaryota; kingdom Metazoa; phylum Chordata; class Amphibia; order Anura; family Aromobatidae; genus Anomaloglossus; species Anomaloglossus baeobatrachus. The sequence continues at coordinate 254,869,394 of NC_134357.1, forward strand.
GCCGGACCTGGGCTTGTCAAAAACATCTCCAGTCTCTTCAAATCTTTTTTTAATTCTTTGTACTTGACGCTGAGACACATTAAGGCCCTGTGCGCACTTACCGTTTTTTTCCTGCGGATTTCCTGCGGTTTTGCTGCATGTTTTGCTGCAGAAAATGTTCATAACATCTCTGCAGTGAATCACCAGCAAAACCTATGGAAAAAAAAAATGCTGTGCGCACTATGCGGAATTTGACAGCTGCATGTTTTGCTGCGGGATTCCCGCAGCAAAAACAATTGCATGTCACTTCTTTTCCGCACGTCGCTGTGGGATTTCACTTCATTGACTGCCATGTAATCGTGAAAGCCTGCAGGGAATAACGCAGGCAGCAAATTCTGTGCGGTTCATTGCGTTTTCCTGCGTTATTCCCTCCGGTATTTCGCGGTTTACCTGCGGTAATGTACATCGCTTGCCTGCGGTTTGCAGGGAAGTGATGTGATTATGACAGGAAGAGGAAGCAGAGCAGAGTAAACACACACAGACACACACAGACATCATAGACACAGACATAGAACACAGACACAGACATATAGAATACACATAGAAAGCAAATGGAAATATAGAAAACAAAACACGTGGGCTCCGCCGTATTTTTACCTTCCAGCCGAGGTAAGCACACAGTGGTGGCCCGGTACTCTCAGGCTGGGGAGGGCGAGGGGCAGGGTTAATGTCCCCCGCCTCCCTCCCACCTCCCGCAGCCGAGAATATCAGCCGCAGCTGTCAAAGGACTGTCGCATCCATTATGCGGCAGTACCAGAGTGTCCCCAGCTCTTCCTGCTGCCGTGATGCAGTGGCAGACAGGGTAATAAGGAGTTAATGGCGGCGGATCGCCACCACTAAGTCCAGGCTTGATCATGGCAGCGTCTATGTGACAGCTGACATGATCAACCCGTAAGTAAAGTGAATAAGCACACACCGAAAAATCCTTTATTTTAAATAAAACACAAAAAAGCTCCTGGTTCACCCGTTTATTAACCCCCCTGAAACACACAGCTCCGGCGTAATCCACGTCCTGCGATGCTTGCATCCAGCCGCGACTGACACAGCGCTGAATGCAGCCTCGCAGCGAGACAGCAGAGGTAACCACAGGGCATTTCCCACGGCCGGTATTGTGAACTCACTACCGACCGTGAGAAATGCAGCGTGTGCTCACAGGGACTCTATCAATCTAGCTGTCTATCCCTCTGTCTGTCTATCCCTCTGTCTATCTATCTATCTATTCTTCTGTCTATCTATCTCAGAATGAAATGACTTTTTTTTTTTTTCAATGTGCTTTATTGCATTGAATGCAATAAAGCACATGTACCAACCCGCACGCGGCAAAACCGCGGCAATACCGCGAACAATACCGCGGTAAAACCGCAGCAAACCGCATGCGGTTTTCGGGTGCGGTTTGCCGCGGTTTTTTACCGCGGGTCCGGTAATCTTTCAATGCCTGCTGAATTTTCTTAAGAAAATTCCATTTTCCAGTGCGCACAAAGCCTAAAGGTGCCAGTCACCTCTGCAGTGGATCTGGTCTTCAGCCTCTTGATAATCAAGGCTTTGGTCACAGGGTGGATTTTTGGCATGTTGTAAGAGGTCAAGTTGCAGTTCAACTGAAGGTGTAGGGTGCTGGGTTTCTTTTTATACACACCCACTAATTAACTGATCATTTAGTGAGCACAGGTGAGGATGTAAACTAGGATTGGGTGCATTATTTGACAAGGCGACAAAACTTTTGTCTTACCAAAATCTGACCTTTCTGTGTTCATTAAATGATCAAAATTTCAGCTTTGCAGCAATTTTATTTTCATAACCTAAACCAAATTTGGGAGGGTTTCAGCTTTCAAAAGATTAATTTATAAAATCAATGGATGAATTTAAAGTCAGGTTATAAGCTTTTATTTACATAACATGGATAAGCGACAGAACTTTTGTCAGGGACTGTACAATATCACCCTAGTGCCAGTCAATAACTGGGTTATTTCTATGTAACCAAGGCATACCCAAGCCTGTGGACTGTTTTTTTCAGAACAAAAAATGACAGATTCAAAATGTAGCGTACCAAAATGTAGAGACACCTCTTTAGTAATACAGTTCACCATACTTTGGGTGAGAGATGTATCATCTATAGCTGTGACATTCATAGGAAAACATAAATTTAACTGTGGAATACCAAGATCTTTAGCCACTTAGACATCAATAAATTAGTGTCTGAATTGCAATCACTAAAGGCCTAAAAGGGAACCTGTCACCAGCTTCTTTCTCTATACGCTGCGGCCTGCACCAGTCAGCAGTTATAAACATCATTCTAGAATACTGTATATAAGTGCCCAGGCCACTCTGTATAATGTAAAAAACACCTTTTAATTATAAACACCTGCGAGGCGGTTGGGTCTGATGGGCGTTGCTGTCTTCCATCCACCAATGTCTTGCTGTGTGTACGACGCGCCATCCACACAAAGGCTAAAACTGTGCTCCTGCGCATGCGCATTTTGATCTTCCCTGCTGAGGGCACATCTGATTATTGTAGTGCGCACGCGGGAGCAGTCTTTGACCTTTCCCACTGTCTTTGCTTTACAGTATGCTCTGCAAAAGGGCAGATCAAAGTGTGCGTGTTCAGAACACAATGGCAGCCTCTGTGTGGATGATGTAGGACGCATGGGGTCGATACCAAGAGGTCACGTCAGAAACAAAATCAGGAATAAAGTGGGTGCTGATACTACAAGACGGTAAATCAGGAAACAACAACACAAGCAAGGATCAGAGCTATACCAGATATGTAGAACTTATTGACTGGCAGTGGGAGCTGACTCTAAGGGGTTTAAATAGTGGGCAGCCCCACCCAGTGCTGACAGCAGGAATAAAGATAAAATAACAGAATTTAAGCCTGAAGCTTCTGGACTGGCCTGGAATAAAACAAGGTTGCTGAATAGTGACTCTAATTCGGCTGGTGAACAATGCAGAAGTAGAGGGGACAGGCACTGGCATAGATGTCACAAAATGGAAACAATGACATTGATGTGAATAGAGCAGGGGTGCACAACTTACAGTACCTAACAATTTGGTAACACAACATAGCTGGGGGCATATGTTTTCCATGTCAGAGAAAAGAGAAGGGGCATGTATTGTGGAACATTACACTGGTTTCCCTTTTTTGGATTCCCCATACATCTCCAAAATGAGGATCTCCTGACCTCTCGTGCCCCTTCAATATGGAGGAGATGATGTGCACAGTTGGCAGTGCATGTGTAATTTTACGAGAGTGGTATCAAATGTAGTAGTGAAACAAATGTCCATTTCAGCAACTCACATAAACTACAGTAAAATGCAGAGAGCCACATGCATGGTCTCTACTTCTTTGGGGTGTGAATGAGGAAGATATTGTCTGATAGTTTGAAGTCCTGGATATTGAATTAACAGGTTTCTTTTTATCAAGATTGCATCTCAAATCTTCTGTAAGGCACCTTAAAAATATACCTGATAGAAAGCTTCATTTAAAGGTACCGTCACACTAAGCAACTTACCAGCGATCCCAACAACGATAGGGATCGCTGGTAAGTTGCTAGGAGGTTGCTGGTGAGATGTCACACTGCGACGCTCCAGCGATCCCACCAGCAACCTGACCTGGCAGGGATCGCTGGAGCGTGGCTACACGAGTTGCTGGTGAGCTCACCAGCAACCAGTGACCAGCCCCCAGCGCCGCGTGGAAGATGCTGCGCTTGGTAACTAAGGTAAATATCGGTAACCAACCCGATATTTACCTTGGTTACCACCGCACGGAGCTACATGTGCAGAGAGCAGGGAGCAGCGCACACTGAGCGCTGGCTCCCTGCTCTCCTAGTTACAGCACACATCGGGTTAATTACCCGATGTATGCTGCAGCTAAATGTGCACAGAGCAGGGAGCAGCGCACACCGCTTAGCGCTGGCTCCCTGCTCTCCTAGTTACAGCACACATCGGGTTAATTACCCGATGTATGCTGCAGCTAAATGTGCACAGAGCAGGGAGCAGCGCACACCGCTTAGCGCTGGCTCCCTGCTCTCCTAGTTACAGCACACATCGGGTTAATTACCCGATGTGTACTGCAGCTAAATGTGCACAGAGCAGGGAGCAGCGCACAATGCTTAGCGCTGGCTCCCTGCTCTCCTAGTTACAGCACACATGGGGTTAATTAACCCGATGTGTCCTGCAGCTACATGTGCACAGAGCAGGAGCCGGCACTGACAGTGAGAGCGGCGGAGGCTGGTATCGAAGGTAAATATCGGGTAACCAAGGACAGGGCTTCTTGGTTACCCGATGTTTACTGTGGATACCAGCCTCCGCAGAAGCCGGCTCCTGCTGCCTGCACATTTAGTTGTTGCTGTCTCGCTGTCACACACAGCGATCTGTGCTTCACAGCGGGACAGCAACAACTAAAAAATGGCCCATGACATTCAGCAACAACCAACGACCTCACAGCAGGGGCCAGGTTGTTGCTGGATGTCACACACAGCGACATCGCTAGCAACATCGCTGTTACGTCACAAAAGTTGTTCGTTAGCAGCGATGTTGCTAGCGATGTTGCTTAGTGTGACGGGGCCTTAATTTACATTGTTTTGTAAATAGCTTTCCAGTTAAGAATTAATTGACTTCATTAAAAAGGAATCTGTCACCAGGATTTTGCTACCTAATCTGAGAACAGCATTATGTAAAGACAGACACCCTGTAATGGGCGACTTGTAGTATTAAATACAATCACTGTTCTATCAGTAAAAGGTTATTAGTGCAGGACTAGTAAATCTGCTGCCATGTAGTCCTCTATATTCTTCAACCCTTTATAACCCTGCCCCAGCATTTATTGGCAGTTTACTATATATACTGTTAATAGGCAGAAAGCTGCCAATTAGTGGTGGGGGGTGGAGTTATATGGAGCTCATAAATATGAAGGAATACATGGCAGCACGTTTATTAGTCCTCTAGTGATACTTTCTTGCTGGCACTGTAAGGCCGGTTTCACACATCCGGCTTTTCGCCGGTTTGCCGGATTCGGCGCTCTCCCGTACAGACAATACAGTACAGTGACAGCGCTGTAACTTCCGGGTCACATGCGCCGGTCACATGACAGCACGTGACCGGCGCTTGTTGCGCTGTCACTGTACTGTAGTCACTGTATGGGAGAGCGCCGGATCCGGCAAACCGGCAAAAAGCCGGATGTGTGAAACCGGCCTAAGTAGGTGGTCGGATTCCTACCCCTGAAAACACAAGCATAGGGATGTATATATATATATATATATATATATATATACACAGCTCTGGGAAAAATGAAAAGACCACTGCACAGTTGTAAAAAATCAGCTTCTCTACACGTCTGACAGCCATTCCCTTCCAGTGTCAGTTGAATTCCAGCCAGAGTAGACCTCATTCTACTGAATGTGCTTCTGATTAGGTGATCACCTGAACCAAATCTTATTTATCGAGAGAAAGTATAAAAAAACTCTGCTGTGGTCTTCACAATCCTCATGCAATAGGACAAGCTGGATGGCAAAACAAGTGCTAGTAATATCCTAAAAGTAATAGGAATGAAAAAATAACTTTTAACCATTCCAAAGTAGTTGAAAAGAAAAGTCTTGAGTGAGGAAAAGAAGGGCTCAATTCTGTGTTTACTAGCAGAGGCAGGCCCGGACGGACAGGCGGGAGGGGCGGGACTTCTCCCGGTGGGCTGGCCGGTGGAGGGGTGGGGGGCCGCCCCCCGCCTCTCCCGCACTGCCTGCTGTTTAAAATTATTTTGTGGCTGCCGCCACCCGCCGGCCGCCACTATAGCGGCGGGGTCCAGTGAGCGGCCCCCGCCTCCAATTTTCAATGCTGCTGGCCGCTGCGGCGCAGCTCCTCTCCTGCTCTGCACCATCAGGAGCTGCAAGATGGGGTAATGTATAGTGTGTAACTGTGCATGTAGTCTATCTCTGTGAGACACACTGGTAGGGAATGAGAGAGACTATCTCATTCTCTGTCAGTCTCTCTCATTCCCTACCAGTCAGTCTCTCTCTCTCTGCCTGTCAGTCTCTCTCTCATTCCCTACCAGTCAGTCTCTCTCTCTCTGCCTGTCAGTCTCTCTCTCTCTCTCTGCCTGTCAGTCTCTCTCTCTCTCTCTGCCTGTCAGTCAGTCTCTCTCTCTCTCTTTGCCTGTCAGTCTCTCTCTCTTTGCCTGTCAGTCTCTCTCTCTCTGCCTGTCAGTCTCTCTCTCTCTCTTTGCCTGTCAGTCTCTCTCTTTGCCTGTCAGTCTCTCTCTCTGCCTGTCAGTCTCTCTCTCTCTTTGTCTGTCAGTCTCTCTTTTTGCCTGTCAGTCTCTCTCTCTCTCTGCCTGTCAGTCTCTCTCTCTCTCTCTCTGCCTGTCTCTCTCTCTCTGCCTGTCAGTCAGTCAGTCTCTCTCTCTCTCTCTGCCTGTCAGTCAGTCTCTCTCTCTCTTTGCCTGTCAGTCTCTCTCTCTTTGCCTGTCAGTCTCTCTCTCTGCCTGTCAGTCTCTCTCTCTTTGCCTGTCAGTCTCTCTCTCTCTGCCTGTCAGTCTCTCTCTCTTTGCCTGTCAGTCTCTCTCTCTGCCTGTCAGTCTCTCTCTCTGCCTGTCAGTCTCTCTCTCTCTGACTGTCAGTCTCTCTCTTTGCCTGTCAGTCTCTCTCTCTCTTTGCCTGTCAGTCTCTCTCTCTCTTTGCCTGTCAGTCTCTCTCTCTCTTTGCCTGTCAGTCTCTCTCTCTCTTTGCCTGTCAGTCTCTCTCTCTCTTTGCCTGTCAGTCTCTCTCTCTCTTTGCCTGTCAGTCTCTCTCTCTCTTTGCCTGTCAGTCTCTCTCTCTCTCTGCCTGTCAGTCTCTCTCTCTCTGCCTGTCAGTCTCTCTCTCTCTGCCTGTCAGTCTCTCTCTCTCTGCCTGTCAGTCTCTCTCTCTTTGCCTGTCAGTCTCTCTCTCTCTTTGCCTGTCAGTCTCTCTCTCTCTCTGCCTGTCAGTCTCTCTCTCTGCCTGTCAGTCTCTCTCTCTCTTTGCCTGTCAGTCTCTCTCTCTCTTTGCCTGTCAGTCTCTCTCTCTCTTTGCCTGTCAGTCTCTCTCTCTGCCTGTCAGTCTCTCTCTCTCTGCCTGTCAGTCTCTCTCTCTCTTTGCCTGTCAGTCTCTCTCTCTCTTTGCCTGTCAGTCTCTCTCTCTGCCTGTCAGTCTCTCTCTCTCTGCCTGTCAGTCTCTCTCTCTTTGCCTGTCAGTCTCTCTCTCTCTCTTTGCCTGTCAGTCTCTCTCTCTCTCTGCCTGTCAGTCTCTCTCTCTCTCTCTGCCTGTCAGTCTCTCTCTCTCTGCCTGTCAGTCTCTCTCTCTCTTTGCCTGTCAGTCTCTCTCTCTCTCTTTGCCTGTCAGTCTCTCTCTCTCTTTGCCTGTCAGTCTCTCTCTCTTTGCCTGTCAGTCTCTCTTTGTCTGTCAGTCTGTCTTTCTCATTCTCTGTCTGTCCCTGAGTATATGCCATTATTATGTTACAAGGGAGATAACCTTATTTGAAAAAGGCATTGTCCAGGTAGTGGGTAACATTTATAACTTCCCAGTCCAGTGAATTTTTTTGAGCATTCTCACCACATTTCTTTTCTTCTTAAAACTGTTCCTCACTACTCAGACAATCTTTTCTGAATCCCTGTTTTCACCCCCCTCCCCCAGGAAACATACCATTTCAGTGGTGCTAGTTCTGCTTCTCGTGACATTTTTATGTTTCACAATCCCTGTGAACAATCAGTGCTGGCTTCACTCTTCCCTCCTACAGATGTAATTGACATCGGAAGGAAATGAGAGCGCAGCAACTCTTACTTCCACTGGATGTATTGATTTTTCCGACAGGGATAGAGTGAAGCCAGCGCTGATTTTCCACAAGGATTGTGTGACAATGCCATGTGAGCCCCAGGAGAAGCAGAGCTGACACCACTGAAACAGTGCCAGCACCAAAAATGAGCATAGGTGTTATTTTCCTTATGGGGAGGAGGAACATAGGGCTACAAAAGGGGTGTCCAAGTAGTGGGTTACCTATTTAACAGTTACTAACAACTAACTGCAGTGTATCCATGTTCAGCAGAAGTGTCCCATATAAAATGCCAGCAACAGTCAGTATATTTTAATCTTGATCCTTTAACGTAAATATATGATAATGTCAAGGTAAAAAAACAAAATCACTTATCGCTCCGTCCATACCCTATGACGGTAAGCCAGTGGCTCCTGAGAGGTTGTAAGTTCACCAGCTTCATTGATTTACTGTGCATGCCCAGGGCAGGAAAAGCGACACCATTCTCGGCCAGCCCAGGAGTTGTAAAGAGCTGAAGGAGACATCAGAGCTGAAGCTCTAACATCAGATAGGGCCATAATTGTAATAAAAGAGCCGAGTATAGAAGAAATAGGTGGCCCTCTCCCCGATCCATAAAAGTCCTTTATTTTGTTTGCTTAAAAACCATAGATGGATGCAGGAGGACGAAGCAGCGCTGCTCCTGCATCTATGGTTTTTAAGCAAATAAAATATATGTAGTCTATTTGAAGGTTTAGCTCTCTCCAAGTGGCCAGTTAGTGCTCATTGTACTCCTTTTTTGTCCTATCATGAGTGTGCTAGATTAATGTTGCCAGCTCTATTTGACTGGTTGTTTGTGTCGCGGGCGGCGGGGCGCTGCGCTCACCACGCTCGGGTCCGGCGCTGCTGCTGCTCGGTGGCTCGAGCGGTGGGCCGGATCCGGGGACTCAAGCGGCGTGAGTGAAAGGGGGGGGGGGGTAGTTCGGTTTGGGGATTTGGTCAGTGACGCCACCCACGGGTTGTGGTGAGGTTGGGCACCACCGCTGCTATTGACGGGGATCCCGGGAGCGATTGTAGGGAGCAGCTGGGATGTTTCTCTCCCCTCCGTGGGTAGGGGGTTGGTGGTCCCGGGGCCCGGTGAGGTGTCGGGGAGGCAGGGTTGGCACGGTGCAGGGTCGCTTGGACTGCGCAGCGCGGTGCCGGATGGCACGGTAGTACTCACTCAGCCACAAATGGATGCAAAGTATCTGGTAAACCAAACGGCTGGATGGACGGGTCCCGCAGCCAGCTGCTGTGGTTTCTCCCGGACGGTTGGTGGTGGCTGCCTTTCCCTGCACCTTTGTGTATGTTCGGTCCCGATGGCTTCCCACCGGTAACCCGCTCCCCAGCGTGTATATGTGCCGGAGGAGCCCTTTTGCCCGCAGGCTCTGGCCCTTGGAACTCTAGCTGTGGCGGTAGCTGTATTTCCTTTTGCTAGTTGGACGGTTGCCTTCAATCGGGTCTTGGCTGTTAGTGACCGGAACCCCAGGGGTTTCCTGACGGATTTGACCTATTTAACGGTGACTCCAAGCCTGGTAGGGGTCCGCAGGCCCTGCCGGTTTGTGCTGGCTTTACTTCGCTCCCCGGTTCGGTACCGGCAGGCCACCGCCCGTCCCCGGTCCTACGGTTCCGCGTTGATCTGCCTCTCCTGCAGACGGCCACCACCGTCTGCCAACCTTGCTCTGGGTGCCCGGGCCACGTACCCGGACACGGTCAGTTTGCTCCTCTATTACCACTTTACTCCTCACTCTTCCACTTCCCTAACTGATCTGCTTTCCTTTTCCCGCCTCCAGGACTGTGAACTCCTCAGTGGGTGGGGCCAACCACCTGGCTCCACCCCACCTGGTGTGGACATCAGCCCCTGGAGGGAGGCAACAAGGATTTTGTGTCTGGCTGATGTGCCTATCTCGGGGTGGGGGTGCATGTTGTAGTACCTGTGACGACCTGGCTAGTCCAGGGCGCCACATTTGTGGTCAGAGTTGTAATAAAGACCCCCATCTAGGGAAGTATGTGTGTGTGCAGGGAGGGGGGCAGCATATCTGCCATTGTTTGACAGCATGTAATAAAGATCATTGAGGTTTTTATTACAAATATAGTCCTGCCTCTTGACAGAGTCCCTTTAAGAACAATCTAAATTTTCTGTTAGGCGATTTAAATTCCATATAGTGTAATTCTGGCTTTACAGCAGTTTGTTTGCGGATTGCTTGAGGTCTATAGCACAATTGCAGCATCCAAACAAATATACTTCACATTCACTTCATAGTAGGTGGGCCTGTCTGCTCAAATGCCAGGGCTGATTTTCAGTCCCAGTCTGGCCCTGAGCAGAGGTATACAGTGAGCGTCATCATGTTGCCTCCATCCTTAAAATTTCTAAGACGGCAGTCAATTACAACAAAGTCAAGCAGCAGACATTGGGGACAACAAAGCTAAAACCCGGCAGAGGGCAAAGGCGACTCTCCCCTGCCAGGGATGACCGTTCTTTTATTCGAATGTCACTCAGCAACCGCAGGATGACATCAAGTGACCTTCAAAACGAATGACAAATGTCAGCTGGGGTGAAGTGCACGGCAAGAACAGTTCGTAACAAGCTCCTAGAGGCAGGGTTCAAGGCATGTAAAGCTAGAAAAAAAGCCTTTCATCAATGAGAAGAAAAGGAGAGCCAGACTGAAGTTTGCAAAAGACCATAAGGATTGGACCATAGAGGACTGGAGTAAGGTAATCTTCTCTGATGAGTCTAATTTTCAGCTTTGCCCAACACCTGGTCGCCTAATGGTTAGACGGAGACCTGGAGAGGCGCACACACCACAGTGTCTTGCACCCGCTATGAAATTTGGTGGACGATCCGTGATGATCTGGGGATGCTTCAGCAAGGCTGGGATTGGGCAGATTAAACTTTGCGAAGGATGATGAATCAAACCGCATTAAAAGGTTATCCTGGAAAAATAGTTGCTTCCTTCTGCTCAGGTAATGTTCCCCAACTCTGAGGACTTGTTTTTCCAGCAGGACAATGCGCCATGCCACACAGCTAGGTCAATCAATATGTGGATGAAAGACCAGCACATCAAAACCCTGTCATGGCCAGCCCAATCTCCAGACCTGAACCCCATTGAAAACCTCTGGAATGTAATCAAGAGGAAGATGGATAGTCACAAACCATCAAACAAAGAAGAACTGCTTATATTTTTGCACCAGGAGTGGCATAAGGTCACCCAAAAGCAGTGTGACAGACTGGTGGAAAGCATGCCAAGACGCATGAAAGCTGTGGTTAAAAATCATGGTTATTCCACAAGATATTGATTCCTGAATCTTCTTGAGGTAAAACATTAGTATTGTTGTTTCTAAATGATTATGAACCTGTTTTCTTTGCATTATTTGAGGTCTTAAAGCAATGCATTTTTTTGTTATGTTGACCATTTCTCATTTTCAGAAAATAAATACAAAATTTATTGCTAGGAAATTTGGAGACATGTTGTCAGTAGATTATAAAATAAAAAAAATCTTACATTTTACTCAAAAATATACCTATACAGTGAAAAACTGAAAATTTTGCAGTGGTCTCTTAATTTTTGCCAGAGCTACTTATTATTATTATTATCACTATTATTATTATCATTAATATTATTATTATCTATTTACAGAGCACCATTGATTCCATGGTGCTGTACATGAGACAGAGTTACATACATTATATATTATATATATATATATATATATATATATATATATATATATATATATAAAATCAATTGTTGTGCTTATTAAAGTGTCTGTTGGGTTAGTCTCTCAATTCCCCAAGGAACTGTCTGCATTGGCCGCGGATAGCCAAAGAGTGCGTTATCCCCTGCCCATTTGTTTTGGACGACATTGTTCACTCCCCTACTGGCCTACTGGATTAAGGGACTGTGAGGTAGTAGGATGTTGTAAGATAGGGCTTGCCCTGTGCTAGATGACTGCAGGGCAAGGAAGTAATTAAGTTGTGAGATTAGCCCACATTGGGAGGAGCCAGCGACTACCGAACAGGACTGATTACACCTTAGATTCAGACAGTGCTTTACTACTGTTGAGTTTGTACGTGTAGGTCAAGTTATACCTAAAACGACTGTATAAGTGGGTGATCTCATTTACTCTGAAGAGGTAGAAAGGTGGTGAGGTACTGATAAGTCCTGCTATTGATTGGAACTTCATGCAAGAGAGCTAAGGGCTAGAAATGGATGAATGGCTCCAAAACTAGAAACTGAGCTAGTGGACGTACTCTAAGCTGGGCACCTGATCCTTCCTGGCAGGAGTAAGCATCAACTTCGATGTGGCAGGGTTCCATCATTTTGTATGGAACCTTCGTCAGCGACTGCAAGCAGGGGAGTCTTTGCTGGGACTATGGCAACCCCCTTGCCATCATCTTGTCCAAAAATCATCTTGTCATCTTGTCCAAAAGGATAGTACGTCTAGAGGAAGTGCCTGAGAAGCCCAGGTCTCGATCCATAGATTACAAGAGACCCCGCATCACCAAGTAGGTGCTCAGGAGAAAAGTAAAACCGAATAAAAAATAGGGACTCCGGCACTCATGAACCCCAGTAAAGAAAAAACAAAGATAATGATGTTGAATGTGTTGAACTAAAAGAAACTTTGTGTCACGGGGTATGTACAGATGGAACAGGAGCTCCTAGGTTGACACTTAGACTGGAGCCCCTGTGCTGCCCCTTATCTCGAAGGTAGGCTTGATGGTACCCAGGTTCGAGCCCCCAGTGCGACCCTATCTCCTGTCCGAGTCCTGCTACTAGCCCCTCCAATCCTGGTAGAGGGCCAGAAACCCTGTAACCAAAACCCCACAAATAAGCACAGACAAGGGTAAACGAAAACTTGCACACACTGCACTCAAACACAAAGGAGGGACAGTATGTGAACTGGGGAGTACAGCAAAAGTGGTAGGAAATAAACACACAACTGGAGTACTCCTGTAGATCACCATATGCAGCTTGTAGATCACCATATGACAGGATAACCACAGGGACCAGGAAACAAAGCTATATTCAGCCCCAGTTTCCAGAGCCTTTTAAAAGGTGAGGGCAGCTGGTGGTGATCTGCAGCCTGAGCTCCCAGCAGATCATCACAAGCCAGCAGGGATTAACTCCTGCTGTGCTGGAGAGCAGTGAAGCCAAAACCAGCTGACGCCCAAGACAGCCTTTGCAGCTAAGTGATCCCAGACTGTTTGTCAGACTCTGCAGTATGAACAGAGTCCGACTCTGCCATGACACCTGATGTGTGCGATGCTGAACACCGCATGGCAATTTTGCCTTATTAACTATCTTCACTCCAGATGGGACCTGTTTGGCCTGAGACATCAGCGATATGCATCCATCCCAATGGTATGACCTACAACCCTCAAACCCTTGCTGCCAACCAGGTCCACCCCACCATCACACACAATATCTCCCATCATGTAGGGATAGATGGGGCAGGACGTCCCCAGCCTTAACCATGACTACCACCCTGGGCCTCTCTAACAACTGGCGTAATCAGCAGTACTAGGCTCAAGCTGCAGTGAAGACGTGACCATGGACAGTGGATTGATGGAATGTGGCACAGCACGGAAAAAAGGCTCTGCCCTTCATGGGCTACCTCCCCCAGTCATCCTCACAGCACGTCGCTGGAATTAGGTTCTCTACCCCTCCATCATAAGGTAGCAAAAACCTCGTGACAGATTCCCTTTTTGAACCTTGTAGTTTGCATCAGTTTAATGTGCGTTAATGCACTGATGCTTGTCGTACATTTCTAGTAATATGTCGCACCTCAGGGGTATGGGGTACTCTGCCCGGGCCTGGTTTCACTGGGAAGTGTCACGAGTGTAATGGCCGGTGCCCGATTCCGTGACCCGGGGGGGGGGGGGGGGCGCGCTTTTAAAAGGGGAGTATTTACAGGGATTATTAATAAAGTTTTGTCATGGCGCCACTTGTGGGTTGAGGCTATATGGATGGAGCCGCTGCTGCACAGTTTCTCACTGCTGGGGCTGATGTTAATGGCAGAATGGATGTTGTAGCCCTCCGCAAGTAGGGCTAGGCCCCAGGAGGTAAATGAGGGTGTGGTTGTTTATATCCATTGATAATACTGGGAAGCGGAAAGAAAGTAGGTCACACAAGGGATTGCAGTGTAACTGGTTCTTTACTCACAGAGATGTTGCTTGCAACCCGATGGAGGCTGGTCCTCACCACTGGTCCCCGTAGTTCCAATGCCGGTGTGGTGACCTGGTGGCTTACTTCCCCTGCACCCATCTCTGGTTGTTGGGTCCCCGTGGCTTGGAGAGTCTGGGGGTCCGCTCCTGGTTGTGTTTCAGTCTTAGTCTGTACGGCAGGCAGTATGAACCCTGTTGGGTCGGTTTTCTGTTCCCGGTCCCAGGTTCTCCTGTCACTGCTGTGCCCCGAACTCTACGGTGGGTGAGGTCCTGAATGGTCCCCTCACTGTGCAAATTTTATCAGGTCTGCCTGGACCGTTTTCCTGACTAGGGCTCTGCACCCTGTCGGTGCTATGGTTCCGAGAGTACTCCATCGTACTCCGTCGGCAACCACATGACTGAGCCTGAAAGGTCACTGCTACACTCTCCCGACAGTACTGTTACGTCCATCTCCTTTTACTTTCACTTACTGACTGTCTGGCCCCTCCTCCCTGCTTGTCGTCTAGTAGACTGGATCCGTCCCACCCCTAGCTGGCCATCCATTGGGTCCAACTCTAGCCCGTCACCAGTTTTGGGGGGGGCACAGGGATTGTATGAATGTTTTGGTGTCACCATCACTGGTCTTCTGGGTCCCTGGGGGTAGGCCCTGCATCTCTGACAGGATGCAGTTCTTTGTAGTTCCTGATGGCTCAGGGGCGCTACAAATGCATGGGAGGTGGGCAACTGGCATCATATTGTTTATGATAAATGAAACCACACAAGTCTTTTGGGTATCTTTTTTTCAGTAACCCACCAAAAGCATGGCATGATGGGACCCACATGTCCTTGTGTGAGGGCAAAGGGACAGTATAATGTTTATACTGGAAAGTGCATACATTATTCATGTATACATTCAAAGTAACCAATGGGCGGTGAATAATGGAGTGGAGGCAAGGTGAACAAGGGACATGGGCTATTTATCTGTGTGGGTCGCATATGTTATTGACTCCATAGCACCCCGTGTTACATTATGTAAGGCTCCATTTGCAATTTAGGTTCCATGTAATGCACTAATACATTTTTGGAGGGTACAAAGTTTTTAATTATTATTTACTGAACCACAAACGCCAGAAGAAAGCGTGTAAACACAGCAAATAGGACCTTAAGAAACACAAGCATGAAAGGGCCTTTTAACAGAGGGGCAGCAGCATACAAATCACCCTTTATATTATGTTGTGACCGTACAAGGGGCAAATTCCCTTTTTTTTGCATATAATGTCCCGGACTGTGATGGGTGACATCAACACAAAGGCAAGAAGAAAAGAATTCTCAATGCTTTGTGTCTGTTCAGTGCACAAAGAACAAGATGTGGGCTGCGTAAATCACAAGACTGCAAGGACTCTATGAGATCATGCCAGGAGTAGCATGGTACGGGGTGTTTGTATTATACCAAGGAGCAGTATGTGTTAATGGAGAACTTTATCCAAGTATAAGAATGAATAAAAGAAGTTCTTAGAACTTTACAAAGTCCACATTTTATTTCCATTTTTTATTATTATTACTAATAGAGATCACAAATGCCTCCAGGATTTGTTGATGCCATTATAAAAGTGCAGTGGTGTGAAAGCTGGGGAGGGCAATGAAAGGCAGCAATGCCAGAAGGAGGACATGAATGGTGGCCTGTTCAGTACATTAACAGCTGGGTTTGTGTGTTTCGTACAGGAATAGCAGAGCAGGGTACAGCACTGGGTGTAATGGAATAAGTTCCCAATATCACATCAGTATGATTGATGGGCACTGCTGTGTTGTTAACCCGCTGATATGGCCCTGGCTGAGTGACAGCTGGGAGCAGCTCAAGTAAAGCCTAACGGGGAGGGAGCAGGCGGGGGAGCAGGATTTAAAGAGATGTTCTAATCCCTTGGAGCTCTCTTTGTGCCTGTCTATCTCGTGAGGTCTCTCTATACCTTACATTATTCCTGTGAGGACACTTAGAGGTGAGAACTTCGATTTCTATGTAGACCAACCTATTGTGGAATCTTTGTAAACTTATAGAGAGGGGACATTAACTGTTTTTCTAGATTTTTTGAACAGTTTGCATAGTTTTAGGTGCTTTATAACACAGCGGCATTCTTAGTAATGAATGTTCTAGCTTTGTCTAGTATTATTTACATTTAGGGTCTGTATTTCATAAGTACTAGCTAAGTAGGAGCTATAGTAAATATTTGTTATGATGCAGCATAGTGTAACTATAGGGTATGGATTATAGACTATCCTAATGTATTTATATGCTGGCATATTCCTTACAATGTCCCCTAATGTTTCTTTGATATGTATTGTGATTTATTCCTCCCATATCATTGTATGTTATTACAAATCTACAGGTTTTATTCTGTAGCCAAAGATATTTCACTTGACTTCAAGAATGTGAAATGTTAACGACGGTGTTCTGTTCAGTGTCCGTCTCAGAAAACACAATGCACTGATACACTGTCCGAGACATTGATTTTGAGTTTCCACATTCAGTTTGTAAATTCTCTTCGAATGACTGGCTGTAGGGTACGTATGTGACTGTGGTACAACTAAAAATCTGTTCACATTAGTGTCATGGCTTCCGTTCACAACAGCTATGCCAGATTCATTCTTAAATTAGGTCTCTGTGGGTGTTCGATGTTTTATAATGTCAACTGAATCAAATTCACTTGAGTTTGTTATTGTCATATTTGTGATGTAATTTGTAAATATTTTCTGACCCCTAAAATTAGTAGATTAAAATAATAAAAAGTATCATTTGGTTGTGTAACATGTATAATATAGAAGAATTCTTTGACATGTTGTTTAGCACTAAGTAACTACAGCTCACTTGGGTGAAATGTTCACATTGGTGCATTGTAATCACAATTTATTATAAACAAGGCTTCATTTAGGAGGTGGAAACTGGACACCTACCTAAAGCCCCTATTTCTTGAAATCCCCATGAAGGACATAAACTCCAGGAGTAACTAGTTTCACTCTAGCTTTGAGTAATCAAGCAGAGAACTTAGTTATATATTTTGTGTTTTCAGTGGTTGAATGTCCAGAATTTTTTAAATTAATCCAATTCCTTTCAATTTCAGGAGAAGAGTTGCGATGGTGAGTAGAATCTAATAGCCTCATCACTCCATGCTTGTCTTATTTTACTCTGCTCCTTGTCACACGTGTCACTTTGTGTTGAGTGGCTGTCTTCCCCGTCTTAAGCTGATTAGCTGTTAGTGTTACTATGTCCTCTTACTACACATAAGTGCTTCTCAGAAGGATCTAACAAGTGACCTGCTTGGTATATTCGTGTTGTCATTTTTGTCTTGCTGTCTCATTTTACCCTTCCTCCACTTTTTTGTTGGTTCAACATGGTTCCTCAGCTGTCTCTTGACCAGCTCATTTTGGATCATCCTATGTACTCCAAAGATGGAGAAGTAAATGAGATGTGGGTACCTGGGGTTGCCCCAGATGGCCCTCCTTGGGGAATGAGGCCTTCAAAAGAAACATCACAGGAAAAGAATAATGGGGACAATGAAATGCAACAACATGAAAATGTGATAGACAGCTATGAGGATCTGCAAAGGGTTCTGATCAATGCAGGGCTACCTGAGACTGAAGACCGGAGCAAGCAACCACGTACAGGTAAGAAAAACCATCTGCAACTAGGGCCACATAATTTCTCTTCTCCATTGGACTTAATTGTACATTTAATTGCCCATGTTAATATCCTGTTATAAAAATCGCAGTTCAGTAATCCTGTCTTGTTCTTTTAAGTTTAATTTAAAATTTATTTTTAAAGATGAAATATGAAAAATGCATTAAAACTGTTCATAAGCAGTAGAAATCATCTGCTAGTAGATGTAACTATGTCTACAAGATTACATAACATTAGTACATTGTTTGATCTGAATTTTTGAAGCCTCCAGTGGCAGCTATGTAAATGACAATGAGGTTACGTGCTGTATGTATTGCTACAGTATGTACTTCATAATAGTACAGTGTCACTAGAGGTCACTGTCTACTAAAGGTTTTGTGTAAAGATTGGTCACTTGCTATAGTCACTCTCATATCAAACTTTTTTTCCTTTTCCATGGTCATGATCAGTAAAAAGCAAATATACTTTCTTTTAGAGGATTTCCAGGCACACAAAAAAGTTTTTGCCGTCACTCTATTTGAGCCCAATCGTAACAGTTTGCAATGTGCACACTGTCAGGATGCCTCTCAATTTCCAGTGAGAGTGGATCGTCTCATTTTGTATATATGGGATTTGCTTGCATGCAGTCATGTGCTGAGTAGATTCTCATTTGCTTATCTCATCATTGAGAATTTATCATTTAGAAAAGCAAGTGAGAATCTAATGGACACACCAAGTGATTTCTGTAGCCCCTCTTTGTGACTGTAGATTGCCGAATTGTGACAGTTTGCAGTGTACACACTGTCAGGATTCCTGTCTATTTGCAGCGGTAGTGGGTGATTGCAAGAATAGGATTTGCATACTGATAGTCATATACCAACTAGAGATTTTCAATCGATTCTCTCAATGTCACAAGTGACCACCCTCTTATGCTGGAAATGGAGGGGAATCCTGAGTGTCCACATTGTTTACTGTCACGATTCAGCAATCTACATTTACATACAGTATATTGAATGCAGTAATTTCTCTCCAGTCTGGAAAACCCCATTAATAAACTCAGGATATAACATAGGTCAAGTTGCCTCTTGGCATTTTCCAGTTCTAATTTTTACAGCAACTGAATACTGCTAATCACAAGCCAGGTTATCAATGTGTGATCATAAGGCACTTTCAGCTGTAGAATCCCCAAAATCATCAGAATAAGAGGATGATGATGGTCCCACACCCGTGCTGTGTCACACATCCATGCAGGTGGACAGGCACAGGATGAGTTGCAATGCCGGCCACATCCACATGTACTGTACATAGAGGTCGCTGTGTTTGTACTGCAATAAAGGAACCGAGGCACTCCAAAGAGCTCCACTGTCCTCTTATTCTGATTATGACACACATTGATTACCTATGCTAAGTATCGAAAAATTGAGATAATTCTACTGAAGATACCTGAATGAAGATAATGGATCATTTCAGACAATAATAACATTTTTATGTGATTTGTCAGGTCATACCATGGATACCACAACAATATGTGTCCTTGGAACTCCCAGCTTTGCTATGTCTATTCTTTTGGAGGGTGCGAAACAATGTCCTGGTAAGGCCCAACAGAAGAGTCTATGATGTGGGAGTATGAAACAAGTAAGAATTAAGTAAAAATATGTCTTAAGAGTACATTTTACTTTTTGTTTAGGAAAAATACTACTTTGTCTCACCACCTCATGGTTCTGCCCAGCCTCACCTACTTCAGCCACCATAGCTCCTCTTTTTATCAAACAGGCTGTGACTTTTGATTATGGGGGTCGCACTTACTTGGACACTTTTTCTCCACCTCGACGTGTCACTTACCTCTCCTGGTTGGGAGGGCCTCAATTCCTGATGGGGGAGCAGTGGGAATGTCCAATGGGAGGATCTCCACAACTTTCCCATTTGCTTGCTAATACCTTGGGTGTTCGAATCCTGCTGGATTCTAAGGAACTGCCTCTTACTCCTGCCCTGCTTCTAAGTAATTCCTACCAGTTAGGCTCTTGGGGAAGATATACTGTGAAGGCCAAAACAACAAGGGTGGTGGAGCTCTATCACAAAGAAGGACAAGAAGAGACAATTCGACAAGAGATCTCGGCATATCTTACCTCACTAAGGATGAAGGGCCATCAGAAGGTATTTAAAAAGTTCTCCTTTTAATCAATATTTTTATTTACTTTGAGATATAGCTTGTTTTCTGCTTCTTCTTTTATTTCCCCTTAGGTTGTCTTGAAGACCTTTTGGCCTTATCGTGGACGTTCTCCAAACACGAGTTTCTACTCATCTCAAGACACTGTACAAGTGTCAGATGTGGTTGTGGGGCTTTTTTCTGAGCTCACAGAAGGACAAGCAGTCTTGCTTGAGGGCTTTGTGATGACTGTGCCCCCACGTAGGATCAAGCCATCGCCACCTCCTGCCTGTATACCACGTAAGTAAGGGGATTTTGAGGGGAAAAAACTGCATGGGAGGGGCTAGGAGAGAGTGATACTATGTAGAATCCTCTCCCCACACCACCTTCCTTCTGTCTCTTCCTTCCCATTTGTCTTTTTTTCTGTCCACATACTTTTTTTGCTGTCTTCTATTTTTTTCGTGCAATCTCTCATCTATACATAAATTTCTCATCGTCCCTCAATTTCTTGCTTCATAGTCAGTCCGTATTTTTTTTCATGTTCTTTATTAAACATGTTCCTCTCTTATTGCATACCCTGTCAAACTTTCCCTCCTCCTCTTCTATATTACACTGGGCCCTTACTCAATAAATATAACTGACTCCTGTGCTGGAGAAGATTTTGTGTTGTTTTTTCTCAGTTTGGATTTTTTCCAGCACTGGATAACAGCCTTATAGAATTCTGAGATGATGGGTCTCTCTTCCAGTCTCAGACATGCAAAACTGTCAGATTTAATTGTATCTGTATTGAAGGAGGGTCAGTTCTTTCTTTCTCTCTCTCTTTCTTCATCTCTCTATTTCTTGCTCTTTCTTTCTTCCATCTATGCTTTTGACATTCTCCACTTTTCTCGACTACTGCCTTCCTCCTTCTCCCACTCTCTCTTCCTGTATTACTGTCTCTGCCCCACCCCCCAGGCTGCTCCGTGCGCCCCCCAGAGCTGACGATCCGTCTCTGTGCCGTTGTCTGCCGATCTCGCGGAGACCAACCAATTCTAAGCAAGGTAACGGGGCTGCCCCCCAATCTCCAGGGGCTTGTACCCCCCAATCGTCAAACCCTTATCCTGAGCCCCTGAAGAAAAGAGTTCTTTAGATTTTTTTAAATAAGACATCAATGTCCCAGATGTTTTACGAGCATATAGTGTATGTTCACCAGTGATTGTTAATAATTTTGTGTTTGTTTTCTTTATTATTTTATGTAATTCATAAGATTTGTGGTGCCTCTTTTGCAGGTGGTGTGTATGGTCGGGCGGGCAGAAAAGCCTCTCTGCCATCGATTTACACTTCCTCAGTCCTTGGATACTACTCTAGAGTTATGGGGAGTGGTGGATGAGACTCAAAAAAGAAACATATGGGTCCAAATTAAGGAAGCCTCAGAAAAAACCATGAAAGCAATAATGGAGGAAGAAATAAAACTCAACCCCAAAGAAAGGGGAGGGAACAAGGTGCAAACTGATGCACTCGGTATGGACTTCAGTTACTTTGACTATATGTTATCCTAAATATAGGGAAATGTAATTAGGCTTGCTTCTAAACACATTTAGCCTTTCTAATGTGCTTGCAATAACCATTAAAGGGAACCTGTCACCACTTTTTTGGCCTATAAGCTGCGGCCACCACCACCGGGTTCTTATATACAGAATTCTAGCATGCTGTATATAAGAGCCCAGGCCGCTGTGAGAACATAAAAAACACTTTATAATGCTTACCTAACGGTCGTGTGGTTGGCCATATGGGCATCTCCGTTGTCCGGTGCCGGTGCCTCCTCTTTCGGCCATCTTCGTCTTCCATCTTCTGAAACCGCGGTGCATGATGCTTACGATGTCATACACACTCGCCAACATTCAGGTCTGGAGCAGGCGCACTTTTGGGCAGATCAAAGTATTGTAGTGCACCTGTGCAGGACCGGTGAGTGTGTATGACGTAGACGCGTCATGCAAACAGGCTTCAGAAAGAGGACGAAGATGGCCGAAAGAGGAGGCGCCGGCACCAGAGAACAGAGATGCCCATATGGCCAACCGCGTGACCATTAGGTAAGTATTATAAAGTGTTTTTTATGTTCTCATAGCGGTCTGGGCTCTTAGATACAGCATGTTAGAATGCTGTATATAAGAGCCCGGTGGTGGTGGCCGCAGCTTATAGGCCGAAAAAGTGGTGACAGGTTCCCTTTAAGAGCTAAAGGGGTGTTCCAGTTGCAAAATATTTATGGCCTTTTCTTACTATTGGCAATTAATTTCCCATTAGTGGGGTCAACTCTTTGCAACCCACTGCTGACCAGCTGTTTTCAGGGTCTCTGCTCTATTTACATATATATACTATATATATAAGTCTTCATAGAAGTGGCGGTACTAGGTATTGTAGCATTGTTCCATTGAAGCGAAGGTGGCCATGCTGCAATACTCAGCACAGCTGCTACTATGTATATGTCTACAATACCGCACAGACTTCTGAGCTAGATACGAGGAGTCACTGGAGGAATGCGGGAAGGCAGTTCTCACATACATGTGCCAAACTGAGGCTGCTGTGTCATTTTAAGATAACAGCTGATGCAACAGTTGCCTGGGCTGCTTCTGCCTTAGCTACATTCCTAAATAACAGAGCACCTTCAGTGGTTAATTCAATAGAGTTGGACTGTTCCTCAAATCTTAGGCCCTACACTTTCCCACAACAGCCCTGGAACACCATGTCAAAAATCAACACTACCTTTCTGTGCAAACCCTGACAACTGGACAATGCCACTTCCCTTATCAAAAGGATGTGTCATTAGAGGGTGACAGTATCCAATTAAATGACAGTATCAGACTGTGTAGAGAAATAAGGGAATTGTTAACTCTGAGATGTTCAGTAGACATTAGCAATTTGGAAACTTTCTGTGGATTTGCATTATTTACTGTATCAGAAAAGGAGGAAAAGGTAACCATTGACATCTGTAAATACAATGTGAGCAAAATCCACTCTTTCTATGCCCTTGGAATGCCAAATTAATAAGATTGTGTTTTACAAGTGCTTGGAGAAAGCAATGCAGCACAGCCAAGTATGAGTTTCTGCTTTATTACATCATGTGAGCGGCTTATATAGTACCCCAAACAAAGAAGTAACTATGCACCAATAAGAGCCGCAGTGGGGTGTGTAGAAATGTGAAACTTCCCCGCCCATCATCATGTTAGCTGAACCCTATCAGTTATAAGACAAGATGGTTTCTATACAATACAAAATGGCTTGTATTCTCTCACAACAATGATTCAAAAGTGGCATCTACTCTAAAGGTGGTGTCACACATAGCGACAACGACGTCGCTGCTAAGTCACCATTTTCTGTGACGTAGCAGCGATGTCCCGTCGCTGTTGCTGTGTGTGACATCCAGCAACAACCTGGCCCCTGCTGTGAGGTCGCTGGTTGTTGCTGAATGTCCTGCTTCATTTTTTGGACGTTGCTCTCCCGCTGTGAAGCACACATCGCTGTGTGTGACAGCGAGAGAGCGACAAACTGAAGCGAGCAGGGAGCCGGCGTCTGGCAGCCTGCGGTAAGCTGTAACCACAGTAAACATCGGGTAACCAAGAAGCCCTTTCCTTGGTTACCCGATATTTACATTAGTTACTAGCACCGCTGCTCTCACGCTGCCAGTGCCGGCTCCCTGCTCCCTGCATACGTAGCTGGAGTACACATCGGGTAATTAACCCGATGTGTACTCTGGCTAGGAGTGCAGGGAGCTAGCGCTAAGTGGTGTGCGCTGGTAACCAACGTAAATATCGTGTTGATTACCCGATATTTACCTTAGTTATCAAGCGCATACGCGCATACGCGTCGCTGCTGGCTGGGGGCTGGGGGCTGGTCACTGGTTGCTGGTGAGATCTGCCTGTTTGACAGCTCACCAGCAACCCGTGTAGCGACGCTCCAGCGATCCCTGCTAGGTCAGGTTGCTGGTGGGATCGCTGGAGCGTCGCTTAGTGTGACGGTACCTTTATTGTAGACATTGTCTTTCCTTATCTTCTCCATCTGGTCCAGGCTGCCATGGCAAATTCTCCAGACCATTGTAGAGTTTAATGCATTTTGGCCCATTGATTTTGCAGCCATCCACAGCCTCTATAGCAACACAAATACATTCAGACCTTAGTCCAGACCCCAAATGAATTCACAACACAAAATGGACATCCTAAATTAATTCAAACCCTAGTCATACTTCCGAAGTTAACCAAACCTCAGACCAGACACCTAGATTAAGCTTAATAATACATACAGCAAAGTAAATCATTTTAGAACCTAGACCAAACCTCAGAATAAATAATCAAGAATAAATAGGGACCTCAGACCAAATACCTTTAAGAAATTACAGCCTTTCTAAACTGTTACAGTCCAAATACCAAAACCCCCAAATGAATGATCAGACCATCAAAACTACCCTTGACCCTAACCCAGAAAACTCTAAATATACATCGAAAACTAGAACCCCAAAATATAGCTAGCCATAGATATGATATACAGTACCTTGCGAAAGTATTTGGCCCCCTTGAATTTTTCAATCTTTTTCCACATTTCAGGCTTCAAACATAAAGATAAAAAATTTAAATTTTATGGTGAAGAATCAACAAGTGGGACACAATTGTGAAGGTGAAAAAATAAAAAAACTGAAAATTGGGGTGTTCAATATTATTCGTCCCCTTTACATTCAGTGCAGCAAACTCACTCCAGAAGTTCATTGAGGATCTCTGAATGATCCAATGTTGTCCTAAATGACTGATGATGATAAATATAAGCCCCCTGTGTGTAATCAAGTCTCCGTATAAATGCACCTGCTCTGTGATAGTCTCACTGTTTAAAACACAGATAGCTTCATGAAGACCAAGGAACACAACAGGCAGGTCCGTGATACTGTTGTGGAGAAGTTTAAAGCCGGATTTGGTTACAAAAATATTTCCAAAACTTTAAACATCCCAAGAAGCACTGTGCAAGTGATCATATTGAAATGGCAGGAGTATCATACCACTACAAATCTACCAAGACCCGGCTGTCCCTCAAAAGTTTCATGTCAAACAAGGAGAAGACTGATCATAGATGCAGCCAAGAGGCCCATGGTCACTCTGGATGAAGGACAGAGATCTACAGCTGAGGTGGGAGTCTGTCCATAGGACAACAATCAGTCGTACACTGCACAAATCTGGCCTTTATGGAAGAGTAGCAAGAAGAAAGCCATTTCTCAAAGATATCCATAAAAAGTGTCGTTTAAAGTTTTCCACAAGCAACCTGGGATACACACCAAACATGTGGAAGAAGGTGCTCTGGTCAGATGAAACCAAAATCGAACTTTTTGGGCACAATTGCAAACGATATGTTTGGCGTAAAAGCAACACAGCTCATCACCCTGAAGACACCATCCCCACTGTCAAAGAAGGTGGTTGGAGCATCATGGTTTGGGCCTGCTTTTCTTCAGCAGGGACAGGGAAGATGTTTAAAATTGATGGGAAGATGAATGGAAGCAAATACAGGACCATTCTTGAAGAAAACCTGTTGGAGTCTGCAAAAGACCTGAGACTGGGACGGAGATTTGTCTTTCAACAAGACAATGATCCAAAACATAAAGCAAAATCTACAATGGAATGGTTCACAAATAAACATACCCAGGTGTTAGAATGGCCAAGTCAAAGTCCAGACCTGAATCCAATCAAGAATCTGTGGAAAGAGCTGAAAACTGCAGTTCACAAACGCTCTCCATCCAGCCTCACTCAGCTCCAGCTGTTTACAAAGGAAGAATGGGCAAGAATTTCAGTCTCTCGATGTGCAAAACTGATAGAAACATACCCCAAGCGACTTGCAGCTGTAATCGCAGCAAAAGGTGGCACTACAAAATATTAACTTAAAGGGGACGAATAATATTGCACGCTCCAATTTTCAGATTATTTCTTACAAAAATTTAAAATAATCAATAAATATCGTTCTACCTTCACAATTGTGTCCCACTTGTTGTTGATTCTTCACCATAAAATTTAAAATTGTTATCTTTATGTTTGAAGCCTGAAATTTGGGAGAAGGTTGAAAAATTCAAGGGGGCTGAATACTTTCGCAAGGCACCGTACTTGTAGTTGTCAGCCCAACATCTCACTTGACTCCCTCAGACACAAGAACACATTGCCGAGCATTTTAAACTGCTTGATCCCTCTTATCCCTGACATTACCTGTTGGGGGAGTGTGGGAGCCCCTAAACCCATTAGATGGTTGGCTGATCCCACCACAATTAATAGGTTCGTCCAATTTTCATCTAATGTCTATGGTGTCTTAATACACCCACAATCCAGAGCCCTGTAAATCAGGACCCTGGTCAGACTAATTGAAACCCCCAAAATTAATACAGAGGCCAGACCAGAACCTCTAGAGCAGCATTCTAGAACCCTTGACTAATATACATTCCAGTCACATAAATTAATACAAAATGAAGATCAAACCACAAATACTTCTATATCAGCCCATGCTCCCCAATGAAGCCTCCTTGCAGCTCTGCCATGTTGCTTTAGGATTTCCACATAAATGGACATATGACCTAACTCTGAAGGGCCTTGAACAGTAACAAGACCTGCTCACATATAGAAATTTGACCATGTCTGCGCATGTTTGTTCAAAAATAATACCGCAATAGCTTTGTAGATAAGATGTAATTGAAGGTTTATTGAAGTGTCAGGAAAATTTTACTCTGGAGAAGGCAAAGTGGCAATGTTTCAGCCAAAGACAAACCTTTGTGACAGGCTCAAAGAAACAAAAGATATTAAAAATGATATATGTGTCACCCCGGGCGGTGTATAACTGGGGAATGTCACCGGGTGGCCGTTGCCCGGTCCCGTGCCCTGGGTGCTTTTTAAAGGGGTATATTTAAAAGGGTATTAAAGGAAAGTTTATCACTTGACGCCACTTGGAGTTTGCGGCTATGTGGAAAGAGCCGCCGCTGCACAGTTCTTCCTACTGGGGCTGGTGTTGGTTGCAGCCTGGATGTTAGGCCCACCGCAACCAAGGCTGGGCCCTAGCGGATAGGTGATGTAGATGGGTGCTGAGGGAAGATAGGCCACACAAGGGGTTGCAGTGTAACTGGTTCCTTTACTCACGGCAAGATGTAAATTGGTCACCCCAGGAAGGCTAGTGTTGACCGTAGGTCCCCTTAGTCCCAGTGCCGGTTTAGTGACCTGGTGGCTTCTTTCCCCTGCACCTATCTTTGGTTGGTTTGTTCCCGTGGCTTGGAGCAGCTGGGGGTCTCCTTCTGGTAGTCTCTTCATGGTAGTCTAAATTACGGTAGCGTGAACCCTGTGGGGTCAGAGTCTCTGGTCCTGGTCCGCAGTTCTCCCGTTGCTACTGTGTCCTGAACTTCAAGGTCAGTGAGGTCCTTGATGGTCCCCTCACTGTGCAGATTTAATCAGGTCTTCCTGGAGCATTTGCCTGATCTAGGATTCTGTACCCCGTTGGTGCGAAGTTCCGGGAGTACTCCATCATACTCCACCGGCAACTAACCGCCTGGGTCCTCAGGTTACTGTTCACTCCTGACAGTCCGTCCTCTCTCTATCACTGTCACTGCTCGACTACTGTCTGTCCACTGTCTGCCCCTCCCACCTAGTCATCTAGTGGACTGGATTGGCTCCACCTCTAGGCGGCCATCCATTGGTCCACCCTAGCCTGGTACCAGTCTATGGGGAATTTTGGGGAAAACAGGGATTATGTGAAGTGTTTGGTTGTTACCACCAAACACTGGTCTTCTGGGTCAAAAGGGGGTAGGCCCTGCATCCTGGTGGGGATGCAGTACCTTGTAGCTCCCTGATGGATTCAGAGGTGCTACATATATACTCCAAAATGTACACTATACAACAGTCAGTTGAAAAAATGAATCTAATGATAGATGGATTACATATACATATATATATATATATATATATATATATATATATATATATATATATATATGTATATGTACACACTAGAGATGAGCGAGCATACTCGGCACTGCTCGACACTCGATCGAGCATCAGGGTGTTACAGCTTCCGCTCACTGCATACTGAGTGGTGGGTGAATCGGCGCCACCTTGATGACTGGAAGCTAAATGCTGCCAGAAGTAATAAAGTTCATTTCCTCCCATCAGTGGGGCTTGGAGTACAGGTTCCGGGCAAGTTCTGATAGATATCAGCCTGTACCCTTACCTCATGTCTGCAGGTTAATAGCTTTTTTTCACATGACAGGTTCCCTTTAAGCATGTGGAGGCACATTTGTTACAAAGGAAAGCAGCAGTTGCCATTATTACAAACAGAGTGAATATGGCAGACTACTTTACACATTTTGATGGACCACACAGGTCTTATTTTTGACAACGGGACCAGCGTATACCCCAGTGTTATGTGCTTAATAAGGACCTGTACAAATCCTCTCCCCCAGTCCTTTTTCTTAACTTTCTTTCCCTCTCACCCTCTTCATGTTTTTATGTATTTTTATATTATTATTGTTGTTGGGTATATTACTCACTGTCACTGCTCAGGACAGCACTGACACTGGCAACGCAGGAAGCCAGGGGCTGGGGAGCTGTGCACTCCTGACACAACAGTGTCGTTCAGATCACAAGAAACTTTCTGTTAACTACTTCCATATACCATGCTAGAAAATATTTGCTCACTTGGGACCCAATTTATAAACCAGATTGGAGAATTGACACCACCGAGTAGCTCTGTCTCATCCATGCTTTACATGTCAGGCTATTTGTAAAGTTGGGCACTCCATTTTTTAGGCTAGTTTCCGTAGCGTTGACTCGCTTGAATACAAGCTGAGCTGCGGTACACGATAGTAGCCACTATGCTGTGTAAGGAGCAGTGGTGTTTTGGCTATGTACAGTACAGACCAAAAGTTTGGACACACCTTCTCATTCGAAGAGTTTTCTTTATTTTCATGACTCTGAAAATTGTAGATTCACATTGAAGGCATCAAAACTTTGAATTAACACATGTGGAATGAAATACTTAACAAAAAAGTGTGAAACAACTGAAAATATGTCTTATATTTTAGGTTCTTCAAAGTAGCCACCTTTTGCTTTGATTTATTATTTGCACACTCTTGGCATTCTCTTGATGAGCTTGAAGAGGTAGTCACCGGAAATGGTTTTCCCTCCACAGGTGTGCCCTGTCAGGTTTAATAAGTGGGATTTCTTGCCTTATAAATGGGGTTGAGACCATCAGTTGTGTTGTGCAGAAGTCTGGTGGATACATAGCTGATAGTCCTACTGAATAGACTGTTAGAATTTGTATTATGGCAAGAAAAAAGCAGCTAAGTAAAGAAAAACGAGTGGCCATCATTACTTTAAGAAATGAAGGTCAGTCAGTCCGAAAAATTGGGAAAACTTTGAAAGTGTCCCTAAGTGCAGTGGCAAAAACTATCAAACGCTACAAAGAAACTGGCTCACATGAGGACCGCCCCAGGAAAGGAAGACAAAGAGTCACCTCTGCTGCGGAAGATAAGTTTACCCGAATCACCAGCCTCAGAAATCGCAGGCTAACAGCAGCTCAGATTAGAGACCAGGTCAATGGCACACAAAGTTCTAGCAGCAGACACATCTCTAGAACAACTGTTAAGAGGAGACTTTGTACAGCAGGCCTTCATGGTAAAATAGCTGCTAGGAAACCACTGCTAAGGACAGGCAACAAGCAGAAGAGACTTGTTTGGGCTAAAGAACACAAGGAATGGACATTAGACCAGTGGAAATCTGTGCTTTGATCTGATGAGTCCAAATTTGAGATCTTTGGATCAAACCACCGTGTCTTTGTGCGACGCAGAAAAGGTGAACGGATGGACTCTACATGCCTGGTTCCCACCGTGAAGCATGGAGGAGGAGGTGTGATGGTGTGGGGGTGCTTTGCTGGTGACACTGTTGGGGATTTATTCAAAATTGAAGGCATACTGAACCAGCATGGCTACCACAGCATCTTGCAGCAGCATGCTATTCCATCCAGTTAGCGTTTAGTTGGACCATCATTTATTTTTCAACAGGACAATGACCCCAAACACACCTCCATGCTATGTAAGGGCTATTTGACTAAGAAAGAGAGTGATGGGCTGCTACGCCAGATGTTCTGGCCTCCACAGTCACCAGACCTCGACCCAATTGAGATGGTTTGGGGTGAGCTGGACCGCAGAGTGAATGCAAAAGGGCCAACAAGTGCTAAGCATCTCTGGGAACTCCTTCAGGACTGTTGGAAGACCATTTCCAGTGACTACCTCTTGAAGCTCATCAAGAGATTGCCAAGAATGTGCAAACCAGTAATCAAAGCAAAAGGTGGCTACTTTGAAGAACCTAGAATATAAGACATATTTTCAGTTGTTTCACACTTTTTTGTTAAGTATTTCATTCCACATGTGTTAATTCATAGTTTTGATGCTTTCAATGTGAATCTACAATTTTTAGTCATGAAAATAAAGAATACTCTTTGAATGAGAAGGTGTGTCCAAACTTTTGGTCTGTACTATATACTATTTATTTCCTGCTGGAGATGATGCCGTCTGATCTGTGGGGAAAATGGTTGTCTGATCTGATATTTATGGTCTGTGCTCTGAATAGGTTACCGCAATAAGGGTAGTGGAAAATCCCTTTAACTTTCAAGAAAATCAAAAGATTAAAAGTTATTCATACTTTAGTAAGTTTAGTACCTTTAAAAACAACAGAAAAGATAAACTTTACACATTAGATTTTTCTTTGTCTGTTTTTTTTTCTCAAGGTGTTGATATGCTGCTTACTTGTGTTGACTACATGGTGTCACCAGTCATTCTTGGTGTAACCACTGATCTTTGTCTGGAGAGCTGTGGAATCCATGAATGTCTTCTTGGAAGCCTGGAAACTGGAAAATCCACAACTGTTGACTCTGCATCCGGACCTCTCATTGAGACAATGCTAAGAAGGTCTATGACCTATGTGATGGAAGGAAAGGAGGTTTTGGTGATCGGGGCTGGTGGCATAAGCAAAAAATTCATCTGGCACGCTGCTCAAAATTATGGGATCAAGGTAACATATATTATCATCAAAACCTATGAACTATGAATTGGCATTGGCCTGATTGGCTGAATACTGTATAGAACCTAGAGTAAAAGGGAAGCTATCATCAGAAGATGACCTATTGTTTAAGTAAGGATTTTGTGTTAAATGTTTTTGTTAATAATTTTGGCAATATTTTTTTTACATCACAATCTATATTAAAATGCAAAATATAAATCTTGCAGTTCTCACACTGAAAAGTGAAGCTTTTAAGATCCTAACTTCCAATTGTCCCCGTAAGAAAGAACTGTATGTAGTCACAATGGGTAGCATCTAAGCGAATAGGTCATTGTAAAGGGAGGGGGAGCAGATGGAGCTGTAACATCACCTATTGTGATTGGTGGATCCTGTGTTATCAGCTGTGTATAGAGGTGTAACCGGTTATTATAATCAAGACTCATGACAAGGAGCCCTCTGAAAACAGGACAGGAAGTATGAATCTGAAAAAGCCCTAGGGCCCAGTGTGAAAATATCAAGATTACTAACATTGTTTTTTAATAAAGGTCATGATATGAAAAAAAAAAAAAAAATATATATATATATATATATATATTTAAAAAAAAAAATACATGTAACTCAATAACCTGATTTCAACAATAGGTAGGTGATTTTTCTGATGGTAGCTTCCCTTTAAAGGGAACCTGTCACTAGATTTTTCCCTATAAACTGCGGCCACCATCAGTAAGCCTTTATAGATAGCATTCTGTAATGCTGTATATAAGTCCCCAAGCCGGTCTGTATAGCAGAAAAAAAGACCTTTTATTTTACTCACATGTGGGGTGCTCCAGTCCGATAGGCATTGCTGATCATGATCTGGTGCCTTCTTGCTTCTTGAAATCGCCCTCCTCTTTCCCTGCTTTGTGTCACTACATCATCCCCATGGTGTCCTCTATTGTGCTCCTGCGCATGCAAACTTCTCTCTGCTCTGCTGATGACGCGCCCACGGAGTCCCTCAGGGTTTACTTGTCACCGGGCCAATGTCGATTCGGGTTGTTACAGCGGCCAGGCCTGGTTCTGTGACCTCGGAGGTGTCAATAAATGGGGGAATGATGAGAATGGAGGTTGTAGTTATTCGGGACGCCACCGGCGGTGTGCGTCCAAGTATTAGCCGCCGCCGCTGCAGGAGGTTTTCTCTGGGGCAGATAATAACGCAGCTCGGATGGTATAGCTCTCCACAGGCAGAGCTCAGGCCCCAGGGAGGATGTTGGGAGTTATTGTCCACTCAGGGTTGGAGGTGGTGAAGAAAGGGAGCGACACAGGTGTTGCAATAAAAGATCTTTACTCACCGACATGTCGCTGCCTTTGGACTGCCGGACTTCGCTGTCATGGGCTCCAGCCAATCCTGGATAGTTCGGAGGTCAGAACCGGTGGGTTTCTCTATGAGTCCTTCCTCCCTGCATTGTGTTGTGTGAGTCCCGGCTGCTTGAAGCTACACTTGAACTCGAGTCTTTGATTGGCTTCATTCCTGTCCCATATAGCAGGCAGCACGAGTCTGTTACTGGTGCCGCTATTGTGTCATGACTCCTGGCTCTATATGCTGCTGTGTCCTGGGCATTTTGTGTGAGCCAGAAGACTTGAAATCCTCTGCCCGGCGGATTCTGCTGGTGGGACGTGTAGTGCCTACCAGCCTAGGGCTTCGCACCCTGTTCTCTGTGTGCCTGGTCCTGAGGGAGCTATGGCGTAGTTATCTCCTTGCTGACTGTGTTCTCCACGTCTCACTTGTTCCCTGTCTGTCACTGTCTGACTACTGACTTGATGGCTCTGCGTGTGTCACCTTACTCCCCGTGTGTAGCTCCACCCCCCTAGGTTGCTAAGCTAGTGGGTGGGAGGTCCCCTACGTTGTGGTGACCATCCAAATGACTCAACGCTAGCCCAGTCCCGGTGAGAGGGCAACTAACTGTATGTTTTGATGGATTGTGGGGGTTTTACCGGTGATGACCTCCTCCGTACCCGAGATGAATAATGCACCCCGGATGAGGTGCAGTACCCTGTGGCGCCACACTGAGGGCAGAGCAAAGTATTGTAGTGTGCATGCATGGATATTCTTTAACTTTCCCACACCTGTGCATTACAGTACTTTGCTCTGCACTTAGCAGGGCAGAGAGAAGTGCACGTGCACAGGAGTGCAATGAAGGACACTGTGTGGATGATGTAGGACGCGTCATCCAAAGAAAGCAAAAAGAGAGGACTCACTGGATCAAGATCAACGATGAGGTGAGTAAATTAAAAGGGTTTTTTTATGTTATACAGATCGGCTGGGGACTTATATACTGCATTCTAGAATACTGTATATAAGGGCGACTTACTGGTGGTGGCCACAGTTTATATGGAAAAAACCTGGTGACAGGTTCCCTTTAACCTGGATTTTCTTAGGCCAGGTTTAGATTAGCATAATACAGGTGCAGAAGATGCAGTTGCACCCTCGCAGTACTTT
The DNA here is from genome assembly GCF_048569485.1 of Anomaloglossus baeobatrachus. Lineage (NCBI taxonomy): Eukaryota > Metazoa > Chordata > Amphibia > Anura > Aromobatidae > Anomaloglossus > Anomaloglossus baeobatrachus. The sequence continues at coordinate 254,902,670 of NC_134357.1, forward strand.
CTGAGAGGACCCTAAAGATCCTACTGTCAAGGGTTTAGAGAGTGGACAGAACTTATGACAGGTTTATGAGTCAGGGTGCTTGCAAGCAAGGGTCAAGATATTTAAATCCAAAAAAGTCCACTAAATTGAGTATTTTCGCTTGATGATTCAGAAGCACTTACATCGATTTTGTACCACATTACAATTTTGTATTGTACATCCCTTGATGAAGAAAGTCAACCTATAACCCAGAAGCTCGTTGCCAAGTGGGGGCAACAATAAGTCACAGCCAGAGTATGTAGATAAACATCTAAAGAAGCAAATTGAATCCTTGCCTGGGTGAAAAAAAAGCATGACTATGTGACAGATGGGGAGCCCAGTACAATATATAAGCTATGATTATATGGGTGCCAGTTACAAATTTTATTTGAGGCCCATGGAAAGATGTATACAAATATTATGTATCTGACACTAACTTTTCATTTTTCAGATCTATTTGGTGGAATCAAACCCAGGACATTTTGCCTCATCACTTGTCACCTCCTTCATCCATTATGATTATGAAGATCCCTCTTGTGATGATGAGGAGCATGCACAGAACATCTTATCTATAGTTAGGGAAAAAGGTTTACATCTTTCTGGTTGTATGGCATTTTGGGATGAGTGTACTATCCTTTCAGCTGTCCTGTGTCGTATGCTAGGTCTTCCTGGCCCACCTCCTAATGCTGTGAGGCTTGCTAAGCGCAAGACTCAAACACAGTTATGTCTCTTCAACATGACAGCTCCGTCTCCACCTTTTCCATATGCTGGGGCATTTGCTGTACCCTGCTTTCCCCTAGGTCCTGGAACAGGTGGGGTAGAAGCTGCAGAATCAATTCTCTCATACCCATTGGTTGTAAAGCCAGAATCGGGAGCAGGAGCTGTTGGTGTGCGATTAGTTAAGGATGCAGAAGAGTGTAGAAGGTTAGTTAAAAAAATGGGGGTAGATCTGGAAGATTGTAAGCTTGAAAGTAATGGAGAGACTCCACCTGCCATAGATGCAGGTGGCGTTCGTCATAATGAAGAAGTTTGTAATCGCAAAATTGGGAGTAATTGTGAGTCATTAGTGTCTGAGGTGGGGCTATCGAATGGAGTAAGCAGTGCCAACCTTGATGAACCAATAAAGGTTCAGACACCTCCTCCACTGCTCGCGGAATACATCACTGGCTCTGAGCACGATGTGGATTTGGTCTTGGGATTCAATGGCCGCCTTTTGGCAGCATATGTATCAGACAATGGGCCAACTTTACTCCCAGGTTTTACTGAAACCGCAGCAGCACTTCCATCCCGTCTTAGTCGAGAACGTCGCTGTCAATTGATTCAGGCAGCTTCTCGCAGTTGTAGAGCATTAGGCCTTTACCCTGGGGTTTTCAATGTTGAACTCAAAATGACTGAATCTGGCCCAAGGTTGCTGGAGATTAACCCCCGAATGGGTGGATTTTATCTGCGTGATTGGATATGTCATATCTATGGCACTGACCTGGTGCTCGTTGCTTTGGCACTGTCTTGCGGGCTGGAGCCTGCATTGCCTGAGAAGGGAGCCCAGGAGCATGCAGTTCTGGTTGGGGTTATGTGCACTGGAGAATCTCATGAGAAGGCTTTAGCTAGCACAGCAAATCCACAGAAATTGTCTGAGCTGCACAATGCTGGATACATACGATTCAACCGTCTGGAAGGAAGTCCAGTGCAAAAGCCAGATCAGGAACCATACGGCAATGTAGCATGTCAAGGAGAGAGCCAAAAAGAGGCCAGGGAGAGACTTCTGGGGGTGTGCTCTGTGCTTGGCTTAGATTCACAAAGCTATCCTTTGCATTATCTGACTGGAGAGTTCCAGTGAGTGATATCTTGATTCAATGACGGTTGGGCTTTCACAGTGGAAGAGTGCAGAACAGGTGGGAACAAATATAATGGATACTTTAAGAAAATAATTAGAAATAGTAAGCGGGATCATCTTTCTTTCACTTAACATATTTTGCAGCCATTGTCTCAAAGTTTGCACCTATGTGTACAGCATCCTTGACATCCAGTGTAGCTCCAGCTAATTTATTTATGTACATTAATATAGGCATGGGTTCCATCTCTTAAACCCTCACCTAGCCGGAAAATGGGAGGTTCTTGACTCCTGTGTGCCAATTCTTCTTGCCAATGTGTGACACAAATGAGGCCATTTGTCATTGAGACTATGGAAGCTCGGGATAAAGCAGAGCAAACTGCATTACGTGCATTTCATTACTTCCAGCGCCTTCAGTGCTGAGAGCCACCTCTCTGCTGAAGTCAAAGCTTTAGGTGACTGTTTTGTATTGGCAAACAGGATTAAGGGGACCCTCGTTCTTCAAGATGGTGGATATCTCAGAGTTAGAACCCCAACCCAATAGATATTTACTGCATATTACTATTTTTTAAAAGATACAAAGTCTAATTTTTACTTTTTTTGTGGATAACTTGAAAAACATTGCCTCAAAAAGATGGCCATAGTACAGAATATAATTGTAATTTCCACTTGTCTAGTTGAGGGTTAATTTTCTGGGTATTATTTTACTTGAAGTAAATGTATTTGTTATGTCTTAGATATTTTTAAAATGAATATGATCAGGGTAATCTTGGACAAGCTTGTTAGGATCAAGTAAAAAACTACAAGTCGTATGTTCTATAGAAAGTGTAGACTATTTGCCCAATTAAGTAAGTGAACTAATTAAAGGCTTTTTCCAGAAAATATTTAGATGACCTATCTTTAGCTCTGACCCCTGTGAACCCTACCACTCAGCAGAATGGGATTGAATTGTAGTACCAAGTACAGCCCCGCGTATGTATGAGCTGTGAAATGTGGCATTCTGTGATGTCTCTGTACTGTTGATCAGCTGTGGTTTGTGGGGGGTTTTTTATCTTACCCCAAAGGATAGGCCATCCATATGTTTTTTTCCTTGAAAACTTTAATGATAAATTCTGTAAAAAATAATGAAACTATAACTCTACAAATGTACAGTAAATTCTACAAACAATAAAATATGGATACAAGATTGTTGTTTTACGCTTATAACACAGGTCAGAAAGAAGTATGAAATATATTATTATATAATCAGCAATTTTGTTATTTTTCTCATTTAGAAAATATCTGTTTTATAAAAGGGCACTGGGTGAACGGTGCTAATTTTACTAGAATACTTAGAATATTAATAAGTTCCACATTTGGATGTGCTAAAAAAAAATTCTGTGCTGAGATAATCTTATAAATGTGTCCTTGTTATGCACTGTGTAATTGACATGTGTATCACTGTCTGTTTTATCACAGGAGTGAGTGTTTCTGTCATGTCACAAGTCTTCTGAGCTCAGTGACACACTCATTCCTGTGTTACCTCAAGTAGGGAAATGTGTTACTTCATGTAGGGAAATGTGTTACCTTATGTAGGGAAATGTGTTACCTCATCTATGGAAATCAAAGAAGAAGGAAAGAAAGCAATCTGGCACATGGAGAGTAACTGCCTCTCAGGATAAATTTCCATCTTGTTTATTCACGTATAGTGGTAAAAATATAAAGCATGTAAAGCATGATTCATGCACAGCTTCAATGTGTAGAAAAAAATTGACAGTTACCGCGTTTCGGCTACATATTGTAGCCTTTGTCAGCCTACCATAATATGTGAATAAACAAGCTGGAAATTTATCCTGAGTGGTGGTTATCATACTCTCCATGCGCCGAATTGCTTTCTTTCCTTCTTCCTTGATTCAACTGGGTGGCGATGCCTGTGTGTCTGAGCGGCAGGAGATGCAAGTAACATGTCAGAAGGGGTGAGCTGAACTTGGATTTATTATTTCATTATCATCTAGGGAGATGTGTTACCTCATGTAGGGAAATGTGTTACCTCATGTAGGGACATGTGTTACCTCATATAGGGACATGTGTTACCTCATGTAGGGACATGTGTTACCTCATGTAGGGAAATGTGTTACCTCAGAAAGCACTAACTGCAAGCTCCTGCTGTTTTATCTGTATACTCCCTTATCATTTTTGATATATGTTCCCCCGGCTACAAAATGTGGCATGTGCCCATCATGAACTTGAGCAGCTTTGCATGGTCAGACCATAGCAGGAGTACTTTTATGCAATTATCTCAGCATGAGAACATTTTTTTAACACATGCAATTGCGAAACTTATTATTAGTTCAAGATTATTGATCAACATGTACTTTGTTCATGGGACAACCCCTTTAAAATGATTGTTCTGATCATCAATATTCACTGACTGATAGTTTAAACCAGCAGCATGGTTGCGCCTGAACAATGGGCTCAACGATTCTGTGAGGCTTAAATGTCTCCATTCTTGAGAATTCAGGATTTTTCATAACAAGTAAATTGCAAAGTTGCTTTTTATTACAAGCAGTTTTCAATTTACATTGTTTAAGATTTTGAGACAACCCCTTTGAGGAATAACAAAGTTGTGTTTCTTTCTATTAATCAATAGTCTATATTTCATAAATGTCTCACAGTGACCTATACTCATGTCCTTATTTAAATAAACTTGTAGTTTTTTATGGAATGTAATGGTTTCAATCACAAGGAGCCACCATCGGATGAGCTATTACTCCGTGTAACTATTGCCTCCAAAATTACACATTTTTAATGTATTGTAATAATTTCGACTGACAACCTTGAAGAGATGTACTGGAATCAAAGAGAAGGCTGCTACTGACAGTACTGAGTGATGATCAAGAAATTGACACCACTATGCTACAAACACCTTTCATTTTTCTTACTTTTTCTTTTAAAAGTATCATCAGATTAAGCCTATTTATAGTACTGTTTCAGTGTCTCACATTGAGGCCCCCTTCACACGCACGTGTCTCCGGTACGTGCTAGGTCCGTGCCCGCATGTACCGGAGACACGGGCACACGTAAACCCATTAAAATCAATGGGTTTATGTGCACGCACGTGTGCAGCCATTGGCCCGTGTCTCCGTGTGGAGCAGACGTGAGCCCGTGTGTTCCACACGGATGCATGTCCGTTTTTCTCCAGCAGCACGGGTGTCACACGGCCCGCACCCGTACCACACGGATGTAGTGTGGTTGCGGTCCCGTGTGACACGTGCCGGAGAAACACACGTGTCAGAGAAAAAAAAAAAATCTTTACTCACTTTCTCCAGCCCTCCTGTCTCTGCCGCTGCTGTTACTTGCTGCCAACCACCGCTCATTATGCTCATTTAATATTCACTTCACTGCGGCCGGCAGCAGCGGGGAGTCGGCAGCACCGGAGACCGAAGATCAGCACCACGGAAATCGACGCCAGGGACAGGTGAGCATAAAGTTCCTGTTCTCCGTGTGTTATCACGGATAACACACGAAGAACACATGTAGTGCCATAAACACGGCACATGGAGGGGAAAACGCACCTTTGACACGTCCGTGAAAGACGTGCGTGATTTTCACGGACGTGTGAAGGGGGCCTAAAGGGAAACTGTCAGCAGGTTTTTCCTACCTCTGAGAGCAGCATGATGTAGGCAAAGAGACCCTGAATCCAACGATGTATCACTCAGATTACTAGCTGCAGCTGTTCTGTCACAATCTGAATTTTTAGCTTTAGTCATGAAGAAGAGTTCAAAGGGTTGTCCCAGCCCGCACCAGGCTTTCAATAAAGATTGTACTTTGACTGTGAGGTGTCAGTTACAGCAGGGGGCTTGTTGGGCTGCTGTGGGAGATGGGAATGTGAGTAGAATCTTTTGGTGTTTTGTTATGTATTAGAGGCAGAACGGGGACTGTACAGTATATACCAGGAAGGGGCCCAGGATATGCACATATATACCAGGATAAGGGACATATATGCCAGGGTGGGGGACTTATGTATAACAATGGGGGACATATATACCAGGATAAGGGACATATATGCCAGGATGGGGGACTTATGTATAACAATGGGGTCATATATACCAAAATGGGGGCATATATACCAGGATGGGAGACAGATATACCAGAAAAGAACCCAGGTTGTTGGACATATTTAAAATGATGGGAGATAGACATAGCATTTAGGGGCCAAGAATGGGGGACATGTTTACCAGAAAGGGGCTTAGGATGGACAACATATATATATCAGTATCAGGAAGGAGACAAGGATAGGGCCATTTATAGGAGAATGGGGGATATACTGTATATACCAACACAGGAGATAGATATTCCAGATAGGGCCCTAGAATGGGGGGACATATTTACCAGAAAAAGGACCAGGATGGGGATATTTATACCAGAATGGGAAACATATATACCAGGATGGGAGACATATATACCAGAAAGGGGCCCAGAATAAACACATATATGCCAGGATGTGGGACTTCTTTACCAGGATGCAGCTCAGGATGGGGGACATTTTTACCAGAATGGGGGACATATTTACCAGGAAGGGGACCAAAATGGGGGACATGTAGACCAGGATGGGGGCATATACACCAGGATGGGAATATATTTACCAGGAAGAGCCCCAGAAAGGAAGACATATTTAGCAGGATGGGGGACATATATACCAAGAAGGGGTCCAGGATGGGGGATAGTAATACAGGATGGCGGACATTACTACATAATGAAAGGGAGGGGGAGCAACACTTATGTCTTAATAGGATTTAGAAAATGTCATCAGGTGACTGTTAGGATAGCATGGGACAAGGGCTCCTAGTCTGTCTCTCACGCTAGGGGACCTTAGGCTATCCCTAACCTCCAGGCTACTCCTGAAAGTGGAGAAGCCTGAGTCCCTTTTCTTGGCTATGCTCCTGACCAGTACTACTCTGATATCCCTCGCTCCCACCAGGGAAGGACGAGGCAGCAGAAGAAGGGGAGTAGATGAAAGAAGAAGTTATTGGAAAGAGTATCAGAATCTGCAGTCTGAACAGAACCCGACACTGCCATGACACTAGTCCTCCCTCTGATAGTGGCCTATGGACACTCAGGACCCTGTTTCTCTGGCTAAAGACAATGAAAAGTCCTAACCTGGCACTCAGCATGTATATCCGAGGCTGGTACCCAAGTCCTCTCCTCAGGACCATGACCCAACCAATGAACCAAATAGTGCAATGAAGGCTAATAAAACGAGAATCAACAATCTTGGACGCCTGGAATTCTAAAGACCCATCGGCAGAGGTAAGCGAAGAGAGGTTCCTAAACCCACATATTTCTTTACCAGAGATCTGTGGAATACAACATGGATTTTAAAAGATGCAGGTAATGCAAGACGGAAAGCAACAAGATTAATGACCGCTGTAATATTGTATTGACCAGTAAACTGGAGTCCTAACTTTAATGAAGGTATCTTAAGGTTAATGTTTTCAGTAGATAACAACACAAGATTAATCACACACAGATCCGGATCAGGCACACATTTACCGTCAACCACACATTTATATTAAGAACCCATGTCCCACAAATACTGCTGAACCTTCTTCCATGTAGATGATAACGATGAGACAAATAGGTCCTCCCCAGGTACCCTTGACGAGTGCTCCTTCAGAAACATACATAACTGGGGATGCCGACCATAGACACAAATAAAAGGTGATACCCCAGAAGATTCATGGCGTTGATTATTAATGGAAATTTCGGCGAGAGGAAGGAAAGAGAACCACTGTTTCTGATTATCAGATGCAAAACAATGTAAATACTGCTCCGAATTCTGATTTATACATATCCAAGACAATATTAGAGGGCACTCCATGGAGATTGACACTATCACGTACAAAAACCTGGGCTAAAGTCTTGGCAGTAGGTAATAGGATAGTAAGGCGATAAAACGTGTCATGTTTAAAAATGTATCCACCACCACAAAAATGACCAAATTACCAGCAGAGGAGGGTAAATCCGTTATAAAATCCATAGGACTGTCCGTCCAAGGTTGGCTGGGAACACTCAAAGGCTGCATCCCGAAAGACAAGAGTGAGATGACTTCGAGTGCGTACAGGTGGCACAGGCAGATACATAGCCTACCACATCCCTCCAGATCATGGGCCATGACAAGCGACGCAATATGAGATCAAGAGTCATTTTAACTCCAGGGTGATGAACCAGAACAGGATCATGATGCTCTCCCAGAACCTTAAGAAGAAGATTCAGAGGAACAAACGGCTTGTTCACTGGAACCCAAGACAGTGCATCACCTTGAGCCTTAAGGCCCCGTCACACACACAGATAAATCTTTGGCAGATCTGTGGTTGCAGTGAAATCATGGACATATTGTTCCATTTGTACACAGCCACAAACCTGGCACTGATTGTCCACAATTTCACTGCAACCACAGATCTGCCGCAGCTTTATCTCTGTGTGTAACAGGGCCTTTAGCGATTTCAGACTCAAAAGCTGTACTGAGCGCAACCTGCTCATATTCCATATGTAAAAATGAAAGGAACATCGGATGTACAGTATATTCGTGCACTCTGTTGACATCAGATTGCTAGATTATATACAATGAAAAATTTCTTCTAACAATAGTCTCTATACATTATAAAAGTTTTACACACCAAATAGGGAGTAAACTCACAAAAATCATGAGAGCCGCACATTGACTCGCTCTCAGTGGTTGAGGAGTGAACTCACAAGGATCCTAGGAGCCGTACACTGACTCACTCTCCATTAATAACTGAAGAGTGACTCCATAAATATCAATTGGAGCCACCCAATGGATCATTCTCAGAGCAAGGGAAATGATTCCAGGAGCCGCACATCGACTCACACTCTACGATCAACTGGAATGGAATATGAGCAGGTGGTACTGTAATTATATATATATATGTAAATATATTTTATTGTATGTCATAACCTAGCAAATTTATATATGTTAGTTATAAAACATTCAATCCATCTAAATAAATATTATAAATGCAACAAAAGATAAAAAAAGAAAAATTATAAAAAGAAATACAAATAAATCTAAATTTATTTAACATGCAAATATTTTCTTTAACTTTTCATGTACGCTATACCTACTGCTTAGGTTATATGACATAATTTCACAAGGTTTGCTATTCATTATTGTTTCTCAGTATTTAGGGTGTGTTTTGCACGTTTTTCACCAATACATACACTGTGCTTACTGCTAATGGGGCTGAACCTTATTAACATTTGATTAACACTTGTTTATTTAATATATTGGTGTGTTCACCAGACCAGGTTTCATTTAAATGCCTGCTGTTTGGTTTAAGCTCCATATCATGATTAAGGATGCTGCATGCAGTTGAAACGCGTAGATGGAAATGCTACTAAAGCCATTATATTTTCTCTAAAGGATATGTAATCCTCACGATAATGATCGATTTTTAATGCTATTCATTGGAAAACACTACTAAACAAAATTGCTTGTTGAGCTGGATTCCCCATCTTCTTTTGGGACAATATTATCCACCCGCAGTACCTCACCACCAGAGGAGTGGTGACATAAACAGAAGTATTTGCCTCCCTAAAAGTAACAAACCAGCTGAGCTCCAACAAAAATCTTTCTGGGCAGTTTGGGTTTAGAGGATCCAGCAACCAGGACAGATTGCTCCGGTGTTGTGGACTGAGCTTGTTACTGTATTGCCCCCTTTAATTCAGCCACCTGAAGAGACAAGGTCTGCAAATGTCTCACTAGTACAACAACCGGGTCCTTGCTGGAATGTGAAAAGTTGGGCCAGCTATAATGTCACAGGGTGATTGTTAGGATAGCGAAGGACAGGGGCTCCTATTCTGTCCCTCATGCTAGAGGACCATATTCTATCCCTAACTTCATGGTTACTGCTGATAGTGGATATGCCTGAGTCCCGTTCCTGGCTATGCTTCTGACCAGTACCCTGATACCAGAACTAATCGAATTCTCCCCTTCCCACCAGGGAAGGACAGGGCAGGAGTGTGATGCAAAACAAATAAAGACAGACAAGGGAAAACCAAAACTCTGACACACCGCACACACACACACACACAGGAATAACAATGAGAGACTCAGGAGAAAAGCAAGAGCAGGAAGGTAACAAAAAGGCAACAACGGTTAACTCCACAACCGCACTCTGCAAAAAGTATAACGACCACCAAATAGTCTGGATCACAATACCTCACCAGACCAGCTAAGCTAAACTATAACTAGCATAGGTGGATGGATCTAGCCAGCATATGTAGGAGGGGAGCATATTTGATAGGTTCCCCCACAATGTATGATCAAAGGAGACTAACAAGCTGACTTGCAGAGATGAACTCTTGCTAGCCTTCCTATGAATTACCACTCTGCATGTCAATGCTCGAGTCTGCCTGCATTCAGTGGCATACCGCCAATAGAGGCAGACCACGCTACTGCTATGGGGTCCGTGAACTGGGGACCCCGGCGACAGCTGTCCGCTGTTTCAGCACCAGCACCGTTCCCCCAACCAGGATCACACTTTCACATGTATTCTTCATCACAGATGCCGATACAGTTGAAAGCAATGATGAGATGGAGTGCAGCGCTCTCTTTTATCATTGTCCCACTGTGACTGTGCTCTGACAGCTCAGCACTACTGTGCATTGCTGTGTTGAGCTGTGCACAGCACAGAAACAGTAGGTAAACGAGGAGCAGCTGCAGAGGACTGAGGAGAGGTATGTACGAGTATTTATTCAGTATGCAGTCGGGGGTGTTTAATACTATGTAGGGGTGTATAATACTATGTGGGGCTGCATAATACTATGTGGTGGTGTATAATGCTATGTGGGGTTGTATAATGCTATGTGGGGTGCATAATGCTATGTGGGGGTGTATAATACTATATGGTGCTGCATTATACTATGTGGGGGCGCATAATACTATATTAGGGTATATAATGCTATGTTGGGGTGTACAATACTATGTGGCACAGTACTATGTGGGGCAGCATAAGGCCATGTGCCCACGGGAGCTTTTTGCTGCAGAGTTTGCCGCGGAAAACCTGTGGATTTTTCTGGATTTTCCAGATAAATCCGCAGGTTCTAGCATGTACAGGCACTCCCCATGTTACCCTATGGGACATGGGGAGTGTCTGTGTCCACGCTGCGGAGATCCCTCAGCCGCACCTAACTGCATGTCAATTATTCATGCGGATTTACTTGCGGAGATGCCGGCCCTCCGCTATGGAGATAGAGGCCGCGATGTCCGCAGGTAAATCGCGTGAAAGTCCACATGTTTCCCGCAGCTATTCCGCTGGAAACTCGCAGCTAAAAATAGCTGCGAATGCCGGCGGGCAGCTGCGGGAAACATGCGGCCGTACCTGCGGATACATCCGCAGGTACGAGCGCCCGTGGGCACATGGCCTAACACTATGTGGGGCAGCATAATAATATGTGGGGCAGCAGAATCCTATGTGGGGGAGCATAATGCTAAGTGAGGCTTCATAAAAATATGTGGGAGTGCATAACGCTATGTGGAGGTGCATAACGCTATGTGGGGCTGCATAATGCTATGCAGGGATGCATAACACTATGTGGGGTGCATAACGCTATATGGGGCAGTTTAATACTATGTGGGACTGCATAATGCTATGTGGGGCTGCATAATTCTATGTGGGGCTGCATAATGCTAAGTGGGATCTGCATAATGCTATGTGGCGGCTGCATAATACTATGTGGGGCAGCATAATGCTATATGGAGGAATATGGGGAGTGTATTCTAGTACATGGAGGACTATGGGGTGTGGGGTGTATTAGATGATATGGAGGACTATGTGGGGCACATTATAATATTTGGAGAGCTACGAGGGAGCTTTTATACTTTATCTAGAGTTATATGAGGGACATTATACTGTGTGAAGGATTGTGTGGGGTCTGTCATACTGTGCGGAGGGCTGTGTGGGATCCATTATACGATTTGGAGGATAGCAAGGGCCATTATACTGTATGTAGACCCATTATACTGCATGGAGGGCTGTGTGGGGTCACAGATGGGGATCTTACTGTGTCGGTGTCACCATTCATTGCTAGGGTAGTTGAAGGGGGGTCCAGTATGGTCACCATACTGTGTGTGTGGAGGGTACTGTGGAAGAATTTACTGTGGGGTATCATACAGTATTTGTGGGGCACTTTTGTTGCCATCATACTTTATGGCTGCAAAGAAAGGGGAATCTAGGGGTTTCAATAGATGGAAAATTTCTTGGTAAGCGCTGTAAAGTTGTGAAATATTTTCTTCTGCTATGGGGCCCCATGATTTCTATGTAACCACCTGCATGCATTGATCACAGACACCAGAGAAGTTAGTGTTAGAATCTGTAGTCTGAACAGAACCTGATGCCACCATGACAGTCAGCAAAGTTTCTAAAAGTAAAAATCTCCTTGTGATAGAAAATCAAGGACATTTTACTGACGCTGTCATCTCTGTGGTGAGTATCATGATGAACACATTGAAAAAGATTTCATGACTCCAGAAAGTCTGACTAAAAGGCCTGACCTTACCAGTCTGACCACCACCTCCACCCCATTTTCCCAGTTATTACCTAAAAATAAACACAAAGACTACATGACAATTGCATCTAAAAGGCCACAGCAGCCCCGTTTATTAAATAACAACAAACAATAACAACAATAAATAACATTTTAACACCCATATCCATGAATAGCACTTGAAAGGAGGAGGGGTAAACGAAGGTTCCCAAAACGGCTCGATTGCAAGATCAGCTCCACCACCTTGCCCTCATCCGCACCACACACCGGCTCGAGGGCACCTAGCCGAATTGCCCAACCAATGTTGAGACTCAACCCAGCAAGGACCCATGTTAAAACAAACAATTGGACCACCATGGGTAACCCATTCCTGCACTGGGTTCCCCCCTTGCTCTTTGTGCAAACCCCCACCTTCAAATACTCCCCTCATTTCCGCCACAGCGAGCATGTACGACACTTTGTGCATGCGAGTCCCGCCACATCACTAAAGCTTTCTCCATGCTGTCTGTGAGCCCCAATGTCCACATGATCAACTGAGTTTAAATGAACCCCATCCCACCTCAAAAAATCAGGAGACGGAAACTCCAGATCATGGTGCCGAACCACTACACCTCCCAATCGTGCCACGAAGCAAGTGACCTCCCGATTAACTTGACCCGTGCCTTGTTTACCCGCTCCTCTAACCGATAATGCCTCCAAGATAAGCGCGCCACAATATCAGACCTCACAAGCACCACACCCGAGTGGGAAGACAAAAGCCTAACGCAATCACACTTGATGTCACAGATCAAGTCACTGGAAGCCCTAGCACCTAAGTCATTCTCCCCCGCATGTAGCACCAGCACATCCGGTGGTCTGTCCAAGTAGGCATGATAGCGTAATACCCCAATCCACCATACCGTCGCTCTGGGGACCCCCAACTGCCGGCCATCTGGTGGTACAACTGCTCGAAGGGCGCTCCAGCAAACAAATTTCCCAGCACCTACACTAACAAGGGGGGTCCTAAAAGAATAAGGTGAAATGATGTGAATTGATGGAGAGGGGGGTGAAAGGGGTGAAGTAGCAGTCAGGACGAAGCTGAACATGAATCTAAGCCACATACCCTGACCATGACCCGCCCCCACAACATGGACGGTCGGACATATAATTGGTACATGGCCAACTCCCAGCGGCTGATCTTCTGGACCGCCTGTGCACCCAGTCCCCAACAAGCGCCCTGTGTTGCCGCCATTCCTAAAGGAATGGGACGCGAACTCAGCGTTGCTGAAATCGCAACTCCGCAGGCACCTCTGAAAAATACACCCAAACTGATAGTTCGATAGAGCCGACCCATCCTGATGCACCAAAAATGAACCTGAATGAGCACCTCTCATCTCCAAGAACGAGGACACCCACTTAACCAGGCATTCTGCTAAACTCAGGACACCACAAAGCTCTACCACACGACCTCTGCCACACTGATCCGTCTTGAATTGCTGCAAACAACTTCTCCATATGTTGGATGCCACTGGCTCTTGTATCAACCCTCAGATTTGTCACAGAGCAAATCCAACAGCCAGGTGGGCCAAGTGGTCTCCTGCTATTCCGCATCCAGCTCCAGTGCTCGCAACCAGTCCCACTGAGAGCGACATAGCATCTCAGCCATGGAATTCAAAACACTCGGGACATGCATCGCACAAATCCACATATTGAGATTGAGACAACATAACACCAGGTACCCCAAAAGATCCACCAGCGGGGGAGATCCAGCTGTCAAATTATTGACATACTGAACCACCCCCAGGCTATCACTCATAAAGCGCACCTTCCGGTTCCTCAGTTCCTGCCCTCAAACTTCCAGATTCACAATAATGGGGAACAGTTTCAACAAGCCCCGCTGATCTCCAAGAATCTGGCAAACTACCAATGCACCCTCGCCCCCCAAAATACACCCCAAAGCCGCATGATTTAGAAGTGTCTGTATAAAGGACCAAATCCTCATTGGACACCACCTCTTGTAGTCACAAGGAATGCCCGTTATATAGTTCCAGGAACTGGGACCACTCTCTCAGGTCTGCCTTGTGCTCTGCCTTCAAGCGCACAAAGTTTAACGGGTGTCACAACAGCTGTTGCATATGCCAATTGAAGGGAAAAAATTCTTCCCATGGGTAAGATCCTTCAAGCAAAATTAAGCTTACCCAGGAGGGACTGCAATTCCTATAAACTGACTTTTTTGGTCACCAAAGCACCTTGAATGCAAAGATTAAAGGCTGCTTTACACGCAGCGACATCACTAGCGATGTCGCTCGTGAAAGCACCCGCCCCCGTTGTTTGTGCGTCACGGGCAAATCAGTGCTCGTGGTGCACAATATCGCTAACACCCGTCACACGTACTTACCTTCCTAGCGACGTCGCTGTGGGCGGCGAACAACCTCTTCGTTAAGGGGGAGGTTCGTGCGCCGTCACAGCGACGTCACACAGCGGCGACAAATAGAAGCGGAGGGGCAGAGAGCAGCCACATTAACGACACACCCACCACGTTGCCGGAGGGTGCAGGTAAGCCGTTATTCGTCATTCCCGGGGTGACACACATAGCGATGTGTGCTGCCTCAGGAACGACGAACAACCTACGTCCAGAACGACCAACGAGATTTTGAAAATGAACGACGTGTTAACTATTAGGTGAGTATTTTTGATCGTTAACACTCACTTGTAGCTGTTACACGCAACGACGTCGCTAACGACGCCGGATGTGCGTCACGAAATCCGTGACCCCGACGACATATCGTAGCGTGTAAAGCCCTCTTAAGATCCTCCAACTTATCCTTTGGCAACCGTTATTCCATTCTATCTGTGTCTAACTCAATACTTAAAAACTTTAGCACAGTTACCGGCCCCTCCATTTTTTCAGGCGCCAGAGGTAGACCATAGTGCCGAGCCACCTGCTAAACCGTTCATGCACAAGAAATCGTCTAAATAATGGAACACTAAATCCAGGCCGGCTTCCTCCTTAACAACCCACTCAAGAAAACAACTAAACTTTTCAAAATAAGAACAAGAAATTGAACACCCCATAGGCAAACAACAGTCCACATAAAACGTATCCTCCCACCAACACCCGAGGAGGTGAAAACTATCCAGGTGTACCGGCAACAGGTGAAAAGCTGCCTCAATATCCATCTTAGCCATAAGGGAACCCTTACCAAGCTTCCACAACCAGTCTACAGCGCTGTCAAAACAGACTTACAACACGGACACTAGCTCCGGGTCAATGCCATCATTCACCGATTTGCCGTGAGGGTATGACAAATAGTGAATTAGACAAAACTTGTTAACCTCCTTCTTTGGGACAACCCCCACTGGTGAAACCACTAAATCCAGCAGAGGAAGGGAATCAAATGGCCCCGCCATATGCCCAAGGTCCACCTCTCAGTAACCACATAACCATGCATGCGGGCTGTCTTAAGATTCTTAAGCCGAATGTTGCCAGGCTCAACTAATGATGATATCTTAACCATAGAAATCTACAATAGAAAACAAGTAACCTACCAGGCCTGCGAGGCCCCAGGTATGCGTTCTAGGGTTAAAACTCAAACTAAAACCCTCACACAGCAACTCAGCTGTTTCCTGGTCAGGGTATCTACTTAGAAATGGCAGCATCTGATCTACCCTTACCAGGGTTCTCCCATTTTGCTGAAGACTCGGCGGCCTTACTCTTTCCTCTCTTAAAGCACTTAAGGTAACTGTGGGAGCCCCCACAGCCCGAATATTCATGCTTGAACTTACAAGAGCACCCGAAACGACACTCCTTGTGGTTAAACTGCCAACCCAGTCCCTTATTTTGACCCCGTCGAGGATGTTGACAATCCCACAGCACCCCCGGAACTCCCGGAAAAGGACTGAGAAGACATCTTGGGCGATGCCATCAGCCACATCCACAGACTAATCTCCTTGTGGTTCCACCTCAAATAAGCCGGACTGCCTTCCGCTGCCGAACCTGCTCATTACAGTGTAGCCAAGCAGTTCCCAAATAAGTCCTAAATGCTTCACGTATGGAGTACAAGTAACAAAACAGCACAGAACAATTATTCGGCGCCTTCTCGCCTATGACACTAGCCAATATCGCAAATGCCTGCAACCAATTGTGGAACATATGGGGAATGAGACGATATTTCCGCCACTCCTCCTCCTTCTTAAGGCCGATTTACACGCTGCGACATCGCTCAAGCGATCTCGTTGGAGTCACGGAATTTGTGACGCACATCCGGTCACTTTAGCGATGCCGTTGCGTGTGACACCTTTGAGCGATTTTGCATCGTTGCAAAAACGTGCAAAATTGCTCATTGATGACATGGGGGTCCATTCTCAAATATCGTTGCTGCAGCAGTAACGAAGTTGTTCCTCGCTCCTGCGGCAGCACACATCGGTAGGTGTGACACCGCAGGAACAAGGAACCTCGCCTTACCTGCCTCCCGCCCACAATGCGGAAGGAAGGAGGTGGGCGGGATGTTCGTCCCGCTCATCTCCGCCCCTCCGCTTCTATTGGACGGTGGTTCAGTGATGCAGCTGTGACGTCGCTGTGACACTGAATGAACCGCCCCCTTAGAAAGGAGGTGTTTCGCCGGGCACAGCGACGTCGCAGGGCAGGTAAGTAGTGTGACGGGTCTGGGCGATGTTGTGCGCCATGGGCAGCGATTTGCCCATGTCGCACAACCGATGGGGGCGGGTACCCACGCTAGCGATATCGGTCACGATATCGCAGCGTGTAAAGCGGCCTTTACTCTCGTCTGGCTTAACCTAATCGAGGTTATACTTCTCTAGAATTAAAAGGGCAAAAATCTCCACATACTCATCTCTCTAAATTTTTTGCCTAACCTGCTGCTTTAAATGCACTCCCAGTGACCCATCAAAATAGACATACTCCTCTCGCCTTGCTCTGTCATGCAGCCGAACAACATTCACTAAAGAAGAAGATAAAGGAGCGGTTGATGCCACTGTCAGCATACTGGCCCCACTACCACTAGCCACCACTGCGCCTGCAAGCGCCACCAAAGCGGCGCTAATGACTACTGGGACATCAACCAAGACCCCCGGACCCTAAGCCGCAATGCCCTGCCAAACTGCACTGGGGCCAGCCACCAGGGCAAACAAACTCCTAACCAGCCATACCAGCTCAGACACCAAACTACCATCATGAACACCATCAGTAAAACACTGCATGCCACCCAAACCACCAGGCACACCACTGGAAACTGAAACCGGCAAAGGAGGAGCAACAACAGTGGTCTTACCAGGCTGACTTCGAGGGAATCCCGGAACAGCCGTCACATGTCCTCCGTGCTAAGATCTGACTTCATCCTTGCTGCAATGCCATCAGTCCCTCCTCATCAGAATCAGACCCAGGTCCGGGGATCCCACCAGGGGCCACCGGCAAGATCGACGCGTCGCTCGATCCAGCCCCGCTCCAGATTACGAATGAAGAGACCCCACCGTATGGAGCGCCTCAGCCGCCCGCTGTCCATCGGCAATTCTGTGAGAGGTACGCTTTTGAGCATCCCTGCTGTCTTCATGGGCTCTGTCCCCAGGCTCCGCCTCCCAGCCTCTATCTGGAACAGCCACCGCATTTCTCTACTGGCTGTCACTTCCGGGGCACGGGACGTCACTTCCGGGTAACGTGATGTTCCATCCAGGTTAGGTGACAGCTCCACTGTACCATCTGACTGTGCCATTGGGTCACACGGCCGCATCGCCTTTGTCACTGCCCTGCGCCATGCTCTGGAAGAGGAGAGGAGGCCGGCGCTGTCCATCACCACCTTGCTGCTGAGCGTCGTGCAGCGTGACTTACGGCCTGAGCTCCACGATGTCGGCACCACTCCGGAGTCTGCTTCTGGCTCTGGGGGTCTCATGTCACAGGCGGGGAGGGAACTGCGCTCACCACGCTTGGGTCCGGCGCTGCTGCTGCTCGGTGGCTCGAGCGGTGGGCCGGATCCGGGGACTCGAGCGGTGCTCCTCGTCTGTGAGTGAAAGGGATGGTTTGGTGATTTGGTCCGTGACGCCATCCACGGTTTGTGGTGAGGTTGGGGCACCACCGCTGCTGGTGACGGGGATCCTGGGAGCGATGGCAGGGAGCAGCTGGGATGTTGTTTCCCCCTCCGTGGGTAGGGGTTGGTTGTCCCGGGGCCCGGTGAGGTGAGGCTGGGAGGGCGCGGTTGGTGAGGTGCAGGGTCGCGGGGGCAGCGCGGTGCCAGATGGCACGATGGTACTCACTCAGCCAAGAACGGATGCAGAGTCTCTGGTAAAACAAACGGCTGGATGGACGGGTCCCGCAGCCGGCTGCTGTGCTTTCTCCCAGACGGTTGGTGGTGGCTGCCTTTCCCTGCACCTTTTGTGTAACTTCGGTCACGATGGTTTCCAACCGGTAACCCGCTCCCCAATGTGGATATATGCCGGAGGAGCCCTTTTGCCCGCAGGCTCTGGCCCTGGGAACTCTAGCTGTGGTGGTAGCTGTATTTCCCTTTCGCTGTTTGGACGGTTGCCTTCAATCAGGTCTTGGCTGTTTGGAAACCCCTGGGGTTCCGGTCACTAATGGATTTGACCTGTTTAACAGCGACTCCAAGCCTGGTCGGGGTCCGCAGGCCCTGCCGGTTTGTGCTGGCTTCACTTCGCTCCTCGGTTCGGTACTGGCGGGCCACCGCCCGTCCCCGGTCCAACGGTTCCGCGTTGATCTGCCTCTCCTGCAGACAGCCACCACCGTCTGCCAACCTTGCTCTTGGTGCCCGGGCCACGTACTCGGACATGGTCAGTCTGCTCCTCTACTACCACTTTACTCCTCACTCTTTGACCTCCCTTACTCAACTGCCTTCCTTTCCCGCCTCCAGGACTGTGAACTCCTCAGCGGGTGGGACCAACCACCTGGCTCCACCCCACCTGGTGTGGACATCAGCCCCTGGAGGGAGGCAACAAGGATTTGGTGTCTGGCTGATGTGGCTGATCTCGGGGTGTGGGGTGTGTTGTTGCAGTACCTGTGACGACCTGGCTAGTCCAGGGCGCCACACTCACACTGGAGCTCCAGACTCGACACTGCCCAAGGGGGACCACATCTGAGCTGAGTCACTGTGGTAGCCTGGACCGTCGCTGCCACTTCAGAGGCATAGGATTCTCGGCCGCCTCTGCGCTTTATCCGTCACCTTCAGACATCCATAGCAGCAGCTGCTCCTGAAGCCAACGCTGCCCACACTGCTCCATCTTCTTCATCCGCCCCGTCAAGGCCTCCATCTTGGGACATATGTGGGAACAATCTGGGATGATTCTGGACACCTTTCAGGTAGGAATAACCCAGCTATACTAGGGCTCTTCCTATATACTGCCCTACAAACGCAACCCCTGTGCAATCACAAAGGCCCCACATCCCAACTGCCCTCATAGCTTCACCATACATTTTTCCTGCATTCTGAAATTACCTCCTCAGTCATACTGCCCTCTCTTGAGCACCTTCGGGGCAGCAGTCCGGTCTCTCTCTTTCAACAGTGAACTTATACTTGAGACATATTTAAGGGACGCCTATTAATTTTCTCAACCTAACACATACCATCTTTCCCAGAATGTCCAGAAATTTCCCAGAAATAGATAAAATCTTTGGGTGCTTGGAAGAGTCTGCTCAGCAACTTTCACTGGCACCGCACAAATCTACCTATCTATCTATCTATCCAGGGCCGGACTGGGACTAAAATTCAGCCCTGGCATTTGGGGGTACACAGGTGTGACGCCCTGGCCTATCAGGTCGTCACAGGGTATTGTGCAGTCTGCCCTTATGCACGGTATCTACCTAATTGGTTACGAGTCCCTGACCTTTGGGTGTTGCTCAGAGCAAAGACAATCAAAAATCCTAGAAACACTCTGCACCACACCCACCAGACACACCAATGGGTAGCCTGAAGGGAAGTGGGCTGCCCACTTGGGGGTTGCTTTGGGAGGGTCAGGACTGTAGAAGACAGACAGTTGTGGAGTGACTCTTGAGAGGAGAGGTCACAGGTTGGGAGCTGGGTTCCTCAGTACTAGGTGGCAGACATTGGTCTGGGCCTCGTAGGAGCTGGAACCCAGGCCGTAGGGGATCATGTCAAGGGGCACGGAACTGCCGAGGAGGGCAGCCGGCGGCCTTGAGCCATTTCCGGGCAGGTGCCAGGGCATGACGGGGTACGTGGACCCTAGGCCTGAAAGTAGCTTCACGCGTCCTGGTAATTTACCCGACGAGGGCGAAGATTTCATGATTCGTTCTCCATCTGCTCTAAAATCGGGGTACTAGCGCAACAAGGGGGATAGGACTTCCCAATACACAGTGCAGAAAATCCCAAGCGTGAACCCTGAGAGCAAGCTCACTCCATTAGCCATACGGGTGAGCAGGACCCGACTAGTTTCAAACTACAGGAGCAAACAAGTAGAGACAGTGCCAAGGAAAAGGTCACAGGCTAACAAGCAACACCATCGGGTACGTACCCCAGCGTACTCCCTCCCTGATACAGTGATGCTAAGAATTCCGGTTTACAAGTTGTCAGTGTCAGCGTTATTGGACTGAGTGAGTTTGCAGTGACCCTTTCCTCCCCAACGGTACTCCCCTCTCCCCATCACCAATCCCCGGGGCACTCCCCCTACCCACGGAGGGGTTAAACACCTGGCTACCATACCATCGCCACAGCAGCGGTGGTATCCCACATTACCATGCACCGTGGGTGGTGTCACGAACTCTAATCACAAAATCCCCTGTAAATACCCCCCTTTTATTCTGGGTGTCTGCGCGACCCCTCTCGGATCCGGAGAGCCCTCGAGCCACCGCGGATCCAGGTCCGAGCAGCAGCCCGGCTGCTGGCGCTGGGTTGGTACACCTCGGAAATTCTGGCATCACGAACAGGATTCCGAGCAGGACCACTTACCTGGGTGACGTGCGCATTGAAGCCGAAAACCGCAAGTCAAGATTCTTTTTCCCGCTGATTCTGCCATTTTCCGCCATCTTTTCACGCTAAAACGCTGTCTTCCCCGAGAAAGCGCGTAAAGTCTAAGCCCCGCTCTTCGTCTTGTGTGTGAGGCCGGAACCGGAAGTTCCCAGAGGGCCAGAGCGTGAAAAAGTGCGCAGAAAAAACCAAGGGGGAATGTAACCACAGCGGAAGTGGAGCAGGGACACCAGGACTCTGCGATAACGTTCCTGGACAACGCAGAGGCAAGATGGTGGAACGGAGCTGGTCACCGGAACATGCTGTTCCCGGGACCGCGACATGGATAGAGGAGGAGACAAAACAGCTGTGCAGAAGAATGCGGACGCAGTTCTTGTACATCCCAAGTAGAGATGAGCCACCCCCTAGAGTTCGAGTTCGCCGAACCGTTCGACGAACCTCTCGAACCCCATAGGAAACAATGGGAGGCAATCACAAACACCTAGAAACACCTGGAAAACACCCTCAAAGGTGTCCAAAAGGTGACAAACAACTCCCAAGACAACACAAACACATGGGAAAGTGACAAGGACATATACTCCTGCGAAAACAAAACAGCTGGACGAGGAAAAAGAGGACGAGGCACAGATATAAGCATGGCATGCCCTTCTAAAATCAGCAGGGGGACTGCAAGCAGAGTCACCCTTTTTTCCAAAAATTGGGCCACACAGACACCCCTTTAGTGGCATCACTTGTGCCCCAGTTGTAAACTTGACAGGTACATTTGCATCAAGCACATTCCAAATCCACAAGCCTTTACTCTCCCCAGGATGACACAGGGGTAGTAAAGTCCTTGGAGATCCATGACTTGTTCATCTTGATGAACGGTAGTCTGTCCACATTGTCACTGGACAGACGCGTGCGCTTATCTGTCAGCACACACCCAGCAGCACTGAATACACGTTCTGAGACAACGCTGGCAGCTGGACACGACAAGATCTCCAAGGCGTAAGTGGAGAGCTCAGGCCATTTTTCAAGATTTGAAGCCCAAAATGAGCAAGGCTCCAGTTGCAAAGTCATGGCATCGATGTTCATTTGGAGATACTCCTGTATCATCCTCTGCAGCCGTTGACTATGTGTCAGACTTCTTGTCTCTGTTGGCCTTGCAAAGGATGGTCTAAAAAAATTATGAAGCGATTCAATAAAATTGCTGTTACCAGCAACAGATACGGTGCTGCTGGTACGGTTAGACTGTTGATAACGAGACAGTCCCATGTTTGTCAAGTTACAACTGGGAGATTCACTCCGTGCACCACTGGTGTTTGGTGAAAAGCCGAGCTAGGATTGAGTAACAGCTTCTGCTGATACTACTGCATATGTGCATCCCTTTCTATGGCTGGAATTATTTCACAAAATTTGGACTTGTACCGGGGATCTAATAGTGTGGCAACCCAGTAGTCATCATCACTTCTAATTTTGACAATCCGAGAGTCATATTGTAGGTAGTGCAGCAAGAAGGCGCTCATGTGTCTTGCGCATCCATGCGGACCAAGTCCTTGCTATGTTTGTGGCATAGAGGTGCTAACCGTTCTTTCTTCCTCTGACATCTCCCCCCAACCTCTTTCAACTGAAATTTGACCAAGGTCTCCCTCATCTGCTGAGTCTTCCATGTCCATGGACAGTTCGTCCTCCATTTCTTCATGTTCTCCTGCACCTTCCTCAACATTTTGCCTGCTACCATGCTCCCTTGTTAATCCCTCTCCCCCCATCGTCCCATGCCTGCCGCCTTGGTGATGATGAAAGTCTGAACCTTGGTGATGTTATCCCTTGCGCATATGAATCCTCCTGTACTTCCTCCCCTTCCTGTTGTCCCACCCCCTGACTCCGAATAGTGTTTAGCGTGTGCTCCAGCATGAAAATGACTGGAATTGTCATGCTGATAATGGCATTGTCAGCGCTAAACATATTCGTCGCCATGTCGAAACTGTGCAGAAGGGTGCATAGGTCCTTGATCTGAGACCACTCCATCAGGATGATCTGACCCACCTCTGCATCTCGTTGGCCCAGGCTATACGTCATGACGTATTGCACCAGTGTTCGGCGGTGCTGCCACAGTCGCTGTAACATGTGGAAAGTCGAATTCCAGTGTGTCGGCACATCGCATTTCAGGCGATGAACCGGCAGGCCGAAAGACTTCTGGAGCAATACAAGTCAGTCAGCTGCGGCGATTGAACGCCGGAAGTGAGCAGACAGTTTTAGTGCCCTGTGCAAAAGGCCATCTAGGCCGGGATAGTGTGTTATAAATTGTTGGACAACAAGGTTCAATACGTGAGCCATACAAGGCACATGTGTCACCTTGCCCAGGCAAAGGGCCGCACCCAGGTTTGCAGCATTGTCGCACACGGCCTTCCCTAGCTGCAGGTTGAGTGGAGACAACCATTTACGAAACTTGAACTGCAGAGCTGCCCATAACTCAGCCGCTGTGTGACTCTTATTCCCAAGACATTTCAAGCTAAAGAACGCCTGATGCCCTTGCGCTCTGCTGCCAGCATAGTAAGGAGGTGTGCGTGATTCCTTGTGCGCAGTTACAACACTGGTGGCCTGACCAGGCAGGCTTGGGGCGGAGGTGGAGGACCCAGACGAGGTTGAGGAGGCAGAAGCGTTGGAGGAACTTCTACATACAGAGGATTGACGCACAAGTCGTGGGTACGGCAAGACTTGTTCAGCAGACCCTTCTCCATCTATCACCATAGTTACCCAGTGTCCAGTCAGCGACATGTAACGCCCCTGTTCATGCTTACTGGTCCAAGTATCGGGGGTGAAATGCACCCATTCACACACAGAGTTTCTCAAGGAAGCGGTGATGTTGTGTGCGACATGCTGGTGTAGCGCAGGCACACCTTTCTTAGAGAAGTAGTGGCGACTGGGCATCTGGTACTAGGGCACAGCGATGGACATAAGGTCTCGAAAATCCTGTGTGTCCACCAGGCGGAAAGGCAGCATTTCGGTAGCCAAGAGCTCACAGAAGGATAAAGTCAACCTCTTTGTCATGGGTCAGAGGAAATGGCATTTTATTTGTCCACATCTGAGGGACAGAGATCTGGCTGCTGTGTGGAGACAGTGGTGAGTAGGGTGTCCTTGGAAAAATGCAGGTTTGTGAGGAAAGTGCAGGCGGAGACATGATTTTGCCTTCATCCAAAGTTGGTGCTATCGATGTCTGAGAGAGCTGTATACCTGTTTCCCCTTCCAAACCAACTGACGACCTACCAAGAATACTGCCTGTTGCGGTTACAGTGGTGGAAGGTGTGCGTGGAAAACCAGGTGTGACAGCTGTCCCCACAGTCATAGAAGATGACGCGCGCGGATGCACTGGAAGGGGCAGGCGGTGGTTGGCCCGCAACGCTAGGCCGCATTGCAGCACAGTGAGCTTCCCACTGGGAATTATGCTTGGTATTGATGTGACGATTCATGGAAGAAGTTGTCAAACTGGTGAGCTTTTTGCCTCTACTTATAGATTCCCGACAAATTTTACAGATCACATGATTTGGGAGATCCTTTGCAAGGTCAAAAAAGGCTTAGGCAAGGCTTAGAGGACATGCGACCTGCAGAGCCACCCCGACTTGTGCTCAGAGGCAGAGTGGTGGCTGAGGATGCAGTTGTAGACGTGCTACCAGTACTCCGACTCTGTCCAGGAAGGCGCAAGGTAACTTCGTTGTCAGTTGCATCCTCCTCCACCGCCTCTGTTGACCTCCTCAAGTGCCTGACTGTGGGTTGACAGTAATGGCCCTCAGACCTAGCCTCTTCCTGCCCTGACCGAATATTTAAGTTGTCATCCCAACCTGGTATCTGCGTCTCATCGTCATCAGTATGTTCGGCATTGTCTCCACCAACAGGTGTTACAGTTTGTGAATGAGGGTCTACATTATGCTCAGAAACTTGGTCATCAGGGCATGAATCTGAGTCACAAAGCTTCTGGGCATCACTGCAGACCATTTCCTGGTCTGTATTCACTGTAGCTTGGGAGAAGACCTCTGATTCCCAGCCTATAGCGTGACTGAACAGCTCTGCAGACTCAGCCATCTCTGTTACACCATACTGTGCAGGGCGGGTGGAGACTTGAGAGCTGGGAGAAAGCAAGTGTGATTGGGATGACAACTCAGAGGACTGGGTTTTTTTGATGTGGTAGTTGAGGTGGAGGAGAGGGCACTTGTTGGAGAACTTGAGATCCATTCAAGCATGTTCTTTTTTTGTGCATCATCTACCTTTCTTACAGTTGTTCGGGTCCGTAAAAAAGGGAGCACATCGGATTGTCCACGGAAAGTAGTAGACATATTACTTTTGCTGGAAGATGGCCTATCTTCAGCAAATGTTAATGTAGCTTTGCCACCTTCCCCACGGACACAAACTTTTTTCCTTTTCCAACACGCCTGTTCCCCTTTCCACCAGCATCTGTCCTTTTGCCACTCATTTTGTTAGCGACAAGATTGGCCACTTAAAATGTGGTAAAAAGAAAAAAAAATGAGAGGTGGTGTAGATTGCAGAGGTGGTCTAGCTTTATTGACAGTTGAAGAACCAACACTGACTATCCCTGACAATGCAACTATGGACCTAAAACTGGCAGCACTGTTTGCTATTAAAATAGCATAGCAAAATGTGCATGAGGGTAGAATGCAGAGGTGGTGTAACTTGCTTAGCACCAGTGGGAAACTAAGTTACTATAGCAGACACTGTTTGGATGCCACTAAGTTTCAGCACTGTTTGCTATAAAAATAGCGTAGCAAAATGTGCATGAGGGTAGAATGCAGAGGTGGTGGAACTTGCTTGGCACAAGTGGGACACTAAATTAGTATAGCAGACACTTTGTGGATGCCACTAAGTTTCAGCACTTTTTGCTCTTAAAATAGTGTAGCAAACATGGGCAGGAGGGTAGAATGCAGATGTGCTGGAAATTGCTTGGCACCAGTGGGACAACAATGGAGTATAGCAGCCACTTTTTGGATGCCACTAAGTTTCAGCACTGTTTGCTATAAAAAATAGCGTGGCAAAAGTGGGCAGGTGGGTACAGTGGCCGGGTTCTGTGGGTCAGTGGACAGGAAAGGAAGCCTCACTTTCTATCCTTCCTAATGATGAAATGCAGCAAGGAATTCCCTGAGCACAGACGCTATCTAAAGCTGTATACAGCTTTTCCATGGACCTGCCTGTTAGCTATGGCTGTGAGCCACAGGAAATCAGCCCTGAAAAGGGCTGAAATAAACTTCTGTCCCCAATCTGTACAGCGCTGTGTGTGTAGCGTACACAGCAGGAGCGGCGACAGGAGCTGCGTGAGCGGTGACTGTCACCCACACGCAGAAGGCAGATAATGGCGCCGTGAGGGAAAATGGCTGTATTTATAATGCAAGTACATGTGACATTCACAGCCTATGACACATGCCCTTGCTTGTCTGGCAAAAAGTCCACTTAGCTGTGTGTGTGTCTGGGATTGGCTGACATGCTGGCCCTCCCCAGTGCACGCGCGCTTAGGAAATCACAGATCTAAACGCGTCCCCCCCGTACACTATACGCTGAAATTTGATAATAGTGTGAATCACAGAGTGACTCACACTATTACAGTGAAAAGCCAGCTAGTAACTAGCTAGGATTTTTGCTGATCGAACCGTTATCGAATGTAACTCGAGCTGTCGAGTAGAGATGAGCGCGGTTCGCGGTTCTCCAGTTCGCGGTTCGAGTGATTTTGGGGGCTGTTCTAGATCGAACTAGAACTCGAGCTTTTTGCTAAAAGCTTGACAGTTCGAGTTACATTCGAGAACGGTTCTAGCAGCAAAAGCAGGGTTTTTTACAGCTACAGTGTGCAGGGAGCCATCGCTGGCAGCCTGCGGTAAGCTGGTAACCAAGATAAACATCGGATATCCAAGGAAAGCGCTTTGGTTAGTAACCCAATATTTATCCTAGTTACGTGTGCAGGAAGCCGACACTTCTCCGCTCAGCTCACTCCGCCCCCTCCTGCAAGCGGCATGTACACACACACACACACACTCACACTCACCTGTCCCCAGCCATGCAGTCCACAACACTGACGTCCTCAGCGCCACATGGCCCTGCTAGGCTCCACCCACTTTGCACTCCACCGCCAGCACACATGGCCCCACTAGGCTCCGCCCACCTGGCACTCTGCATACATGGCCCCGCTAGGCTCCACCCACCTGGCACTCTGCACACATGGCCCCGCTAGGCTCCGCCCACCTGGCACTCTGCACACATGGCCCTGCTAGGCTCCGCCCACCTGGCACTCTGCACACATGGCCCCGCTAGGCTCCGCCCACCTGGCACTCTGCACACATGGCCCTGCTAGGCTCCGCCCACCTGGCACTCTGCACACATGGCCCCGCTAGGCTCCGCCCACCTGGCACTCTGCACACATTGCCCCGCTAGGCTCCCCCAACCTGGCACTCTGCACACATTACCCCGCTAGGCTCCGCCCACCTGGCACTCTTCACGCATTACCCCGCTAGGCTCCGCCCACCTGGCACTCTGCACACATGGTCCCGCTAGTCTCCACCCACCTGGCACTCTGCACACATGGTCCCACTAGGCTCCGCCCACCTGACACTCTGCACACATTACCCCGCTAGGGTCCGCCCACCTGGCACTCTGCACACATGGTCCCACTAGGCTCCGCCCACCTGGCACTCTGCACACATGGTCCCGCTAGGCTCCGCCCACCTGGCACTCTGCACACATTACCCCGCTAGGCTCCGCCCACCTGACACTCTGCACACATTACCCCGCTAGGCTCCGCCCACCTGGCACTCGGCACACATTACCCCGCTAGGTTCCGCCCACCTCGCACTCCGCACACATGGCCCCGCTCGGCTTACCTGCGGTGATGAAGTCCCGCCCTCCCGACCTCAGCGCTGTCACTGTCCTCCATGGCCGCCGCTTGTCACATCAGCTTCTCTCGCTTCCGACCCGAGACTGTGACTAGCGGTGACGTCACGGGCCACTTGCGATACTTGGCTGTGAAGGTCATTGAAGTCAGTGACAGGTGCTGTCAGCAGTGCAGGAGATCAGGGCAGGTAATGTACCTCGCTGACAGCAGCACTTGTCATCCCCTGCAGTGACCTGGGCTATTGATGTTAGCTCAGGTCACTGCATTGCTCTCCCAGCCAATGGGGAACATCCTGCTCTTCATTGACTGGGACAGTGCGGATCGTCATGGGAATCCCTTGGATTACAGCAGACCTGGATTTGTTTTTCTTTCTAATAAATTGGTGAAAGAGGCAATGTGTTGGGCAGTGTTTTTTCAAATAAAAATGTGTTTGTTGTCTATTTTTTTTTTTATTACTGACTGGGTTGGTGATGTCGGCTATCTGATAGACGCGTGACATCATGAACCCCAGGGCTTGATGCCAGGTGACATTACACATCTGGTATTAACCCCATATATTACCCCGTTTGCCACCGCACCAGGGCACGGGATGAGCTGTGGCGAAGCACCAGAATTGGCACATCTAATGGATGCGCCACCTCTGGGGCGGCTGCGGCCTGCTATTTTTAGGCTGGGGAGAGTCCAATAACCATGGACCTCCCTAGTCTGAGAATATCAGACCACAGCTGTCTGCTTTACCTTGGCTGGTGATCCAATTTTGGGGGGACCCCCACGGGTTTTTTTTAAAAATTATTTATTTAATTTAAAATAACAGCGTGGGGTGCCCTCAGTTTTGGATTACCAGCCAAGGTGAAGCTGCCAGCTGTGGTCTGCAGGCTGCAGCCGTCTGCTTTACCCTAGCTGGCTACAAAAATAGGGGGAACCCCACATAATTTTTTTTCATTTTTTTGGCTAAATACAAGGCTAAGCAACCCTTAGTGCCACATGAAAGGCACCAAAGGGTGCAAAATTACAAAATGCAGGAGAGTGGGACATTATGTGTCTTTCTGCCATTATAGTGACAGAAAAGACTGATATGAAGTGTACAAGCACAAGAAAATCACCAGAGCGCTCTACGCTGTGAAAAGCAGTAGAAAATGGCACTGTAGTGAACATGTGACCGCCTCATGCAGGTTGAAGCTATGGATCTGTACCACCCTGGGGGCTCGGCTGCTCTCCGCCGAGCCGCTCGGATCCGGGCTCGGGTTGTCGGTGGCTCGAGCGCCTCCGGACCGGGGGCCACGTCGCTCTGGAAAGGGAGGGGGTTTGGTTGTTTGGTTTGGGGTGGACCGGTTTCACGGCTGGAGTCGCGGTGACCGGTAACAGTTCATGACGCCACCCACGGGTCGTGGTGAGGTGATGGACACCACCGCTGCGGTGAGGGTGCGGGGGCTCGTC
Organism: Anomaloglossus baeobatrachus; assembly: GCF_048569485.1. NCBI lineage: Eukaryota > Metazoa > Chordata > Amphibia > Anura > Aromobatidae > Anomaloglossus > Anomaloglossus baeobatrachus. Next base: position 254,932,293 of record NC_134357.1, read on the forward strand.
CGGGATCGGTGGTGGGTCGCAGCTAGGTGTTGACCCCTTCGTGGGTAGGGGGTTTGTTGGTCCCGGGGCCAGGTGCCAGGAGCGGGGGGTTGCAGGATGCAGGGGCTCGCTTGCAGCGCGGTGCCTGATGGCACTGGTGTACTCACGATTAAACCACACAGAGTCAATGGTAAACCAAGTTCGATGTAGATCGGTGCCCGCAGCCGGCTGCGTGTGTCCCCAGTGAGATTGGTGACGTCGCCTTTCTCCTGCACCTTTAAATTTGCTATAGTGACTCCTATGCTTCAGCAATGGTAGTCCGCTCCCCGGCTTTTGGGTACCGGAGGAGCCCTTTTGACCGCAGGCGCTGGCCCTTTGGATCTCTGGCCCTTGGCGTTGGCTCTTATCCGGAATCGGTGGGCTGTTGCCGTCTATCGGGACTTTGGGTGGGAATGAACCCCTGAGGTCCAGACCGCAATCAGTAGATTTGTCTGAGCCCGGTTGCTTCTGAGCTAGAACGTGGTCTGAGTACCCTGCCTGGTGCTCCGGTTGACTTGTTAGCTCTCCGGTTCGGGTCCGAAGGGTCACCACCCTCTTCTCGATCCCTACGGTTCCGCAGTTCAGTCCCTGACCGGACTCCTGTAGATGGCCACCACCGTCTGCCTGCCTGACCGTTCCAAGGGGTCCTAGGCTCCGTCCTAGGTCGTGTGAATGTAGCCTTATTCTGATCTGCCGTTTATAAACAGCAGGCAGAAATAAGTGAATAGCGCCCCCCAGCGTCAGAAAATCTCCGGGGTTTTAGGGGGTAGCTGAGACCCTGGAGATCATGATTTAGGCCGTTTTTTCCGGTCCCCGCTCACGTGATCACCGGTATACACCGTATACCGATGATCAAGTTACAGTAAATGACAGCATCGGTAAAAAATTATTTATCTCCCATCTGGCGTGAACAAACATGATAAATCTCCTCCCCGGTCCCCTCCGGTCCCCCGGTGTCGCCAAAGTGCCCCCCCCTGACCCCCTCCCGGAAATCCAAGATGGCCGCGTGCACAGCAGCGTGCCGGCCGCATTCACCCTACTCCTCTGATTTCTGTTGCATGTGCCATGACACATGCGACAGAAAACTCCTCCCCAGGCCCTGCCAGGTCACCCCCTATAACCCCACCGGTGTTCTCCGGTGTCCCACGGTACCTGTGCAGCGTTGACCCCCATGGCCCTCTCCTTCACAATAGACGCTGCCGCATGCATAGAGCGGCTGTCAGCTCAGCTTCCTGTGTTCAGACACAGTCAGTGGTGGTTATGCATCTATAAGCTAAATGAGCGGCACGGTGGCTCAGTGGTTAGCACTGCAGTCTTGCAGCGCTGACGTCCTGGGTTCAATTCTCACCAAGGACACCATCTGCAAGGAGTTTGTATGTTCTCCCAGTGTTTGCGTGGGTTTCCTCCAGGTTCCTGATTTCTTCCCACACTCCAAAGACATGCAGATAGGGAATTTAGATTGTGAGCCCCAATGGGGACAGTGTTCCCAATGTATGCAAAGCGCTATGGAATTAATAGCGCTATATAAATGAATAACTTATTATTATTATTACTGCAATGCCCTGCTCATGAGGTAAGGAACATAGTTGATCAGGAGAGCTATATACTACATTTCCAAATGGAGGTATTTGATTTTATAGTTGCCCTGCTGAACGACTACCAAACATGAGAGTCCGTTATACGCCACAAGAAAACACATCTAAATAGCGAACTCTGTTGTTTAGTATTCATTTAGCTGGATAACTGGACTTAAAGGGGTATTCCATCTCCAAGATCCTATCCCCAATATATAGTAGGTGGAATGGCAATAATATCAGCAAATACCAATATTTGGAAATGTAGAATAGTTCTCCTGATTAGGCATGCCCTTACCTCATGAGCAGGGCATTGCAGATTTGGTAGCAACCGTTACGACATGGACTCTGCTGCTGTGGACCCGGGGAGAGTGAGTGCAGATTCATTGCACCCACACTCCTCACATGAAGGGTCTGCACTCCTAGAAAATGGGGGATACGTTCCCTGAGTGTCTCCCCCCATATTCTAGACGGTCCAGAGTCGTCGTGGGACCCCTTTATTTTTTTTCTTACAATAAATTGGTGAAAGAGGGAATGTTTTGGGGAGTGATTTTTCGAATAAATTTTTTTTGTCGATTTTTTTTGTTAGTACTGAAGTACTGACAGTTTATGATGTCGGGTATCTGATAGACGCCATGACATCACAAACTGCTGGGCTTGATGTTAGGTGACTTTACAGCTAGTATCAACCCCATTTATTACCCCGTTTTCCACTGCACCGGGGCACGGGATGAGCTGGGGTGAAGCGCCAGGATTGGCGCATCTAGTAGATGCGCCACGTCTGGGGTGCCTGCGGCCTGCTATTTTTAGGCTGTGAAGGCCCAATAACTATAGACCTTCCCACCCTGAGAATACCAGACCACAGTTGTTCGCTTTACCTTGGCTGGTGATCCAATTTGGGGGGGACCCTACTTTTTTTTTGTAATTGTTAATATTTATAAAATAATTATAAAAAAAGAGTCTGGGGTGACCTCCACATTGGATCCCCAACCACGGTAAAGCTGCCAGCTGTGGATTTGAGGCTACAGCCGTCTGCTTTACCCTAGCTGGCTATCAAAAATGGGGGGACCCAACTTCATTTTTTTTTTTACTATTTTTTAAATAGAAAAAATTAATGGGCTTCTCTATATTTTGATTGCTAGCCAAGGTAACGCCAGGCAGATGGGGGCGGCAACCCATAGCTGTCTGCTTTATCTGCACTGAGAATGAAAAATACCGCGGAGCGCTACGTCATTTTTTTTAAAGATTTATTTTTACAGCACTGCCATGTCAGGCAATCAAAATACAGGGAAGCCCTTTTTGTTTTTAGTTATTTAAATAAATAATTAAAAAAAATATATATGGGCTCCCGCTGCATTTTTTCATTTTTTGCATTGCTAGCTGAGGGTAATCCGAGCAGCTACTGGCTGCAAACCCCCACTGCTTGGTGTTACCTTCACTGGCAATGGAAAATCCAGGGAAGCATTTTTTATTTTTTTTTGCCAAAAAACTACAAAAAAAATGACGTGTGCTTCGCTATATTTTTGTATGCTAGCCAGGTACAGCAGGCAGGTACGGCTGCCCCCAACCCCCGGCTGCCTATTTGTACCCGGCTGGGAACTACAAATATAGGGAAGCCCTTTTTTTACTTAATTCATGAATTTTATGAAATAATTAAAAAAAAAAAACCACGTAGGCTTCGCCCCATTTTTGTGTCTAGCCGGGTACAACTAGGCAGCTGGGGATTGGAATCCACAGCACAGGTTAGCCCGAGGTTTCTGGGCCCCTCTGCTGTGAATTGCAGTCCGCAGCCGCCCCAGAAAATGGCGCTCTCATAGAAGCGCCATCATCTGCCGTTGTATGCAACTCTTCCAACAGCCCTGAAGCCGGGTGGCTTGTTGGGTAATCATGAGTTAATACTGGCTTTGTTTTACTAGCTAGTATTAAGTCAGAGATTCTTAATGTCAGGCACGTTTGACCCGGCTATTAAGAATCTCCAATAAAGGGTTAAAAAAAAACAACACACAGAAAAAAAATACTTTAATAGAAATAAATACACAGACACATTTGAGACTCCATCTTTATTACCCCCTCTCAGCCCTCCACGATCCTGCTCTTCTGTCTTCTTTCCCCTTCAACACATGCAGCTCTGTCTGCTCCATCAGACAGCACAGCTGCATGGTGGAAGACGCTGTGCTCCGTGCAGAAATCACTCTGTGAGAGTGACCACAGGCTCCCGGCTGTAAGCAGTGGCACAAGTTGCCATAGCAAAGTGATTCCGGAGCCGCTGTGTGCTGGTAGCGGGACGTCCCCGTCACCGCTACCAAGCGCGTTGCTATGGCAACGGTGATCTCCGTTATTGACCGGCTGTGTCAGGAGCCGGCTTCTGCAGACGCTGGTAACTACGGTAAACATCGGGTAACCAAAAAGCCCTTACGTGGTTACCCGATGTTTACCTTCATTACCCGCTTCCGCCGCTCTCATGCTGTCAGTGCCGGCTCCCTGCTCCCTGCACACATAGCCAGACTACACATCGGATTAAATTAACCCAATGTGTACTGTGGCTAGGAGTGCAGGGAGCCAGCGCTGAGCGGTGTGCGCTGGTAACCAAGGTAAATATCGGGTTGGTTACCCGATATTTTCCTTAGTTACCAAGCGCAGCATCGCTTCTATGCGTCGCTGCTGGCTGGTGGCTGGTCACTGGTTGCTGGTGAGATCTGCCTGACAGCTCACCAGCAACCCGTGTAGCGACGCTCCAGCGATCCCTGCCAGGTCAGGTTGCTGGTGGGATCGCTGGAGCATAACAGAGAAATGCAATGACAGGTCCTAGCATGTTGGCGTCATAGTCATGTGACCAGTCTGTAGCCAATGAGATAATAGACACGTGACTGGTCACATGGCTATTTTGACGTCACGATAGGTCCTGCATCACTGCTGGCAGTGCTGGTTACCGGGAAGATTCAGCGATCATCGGATGGAATAGCGGCAGGAGATGTCGCGGGCGGAGGAGGGGACGCTGCGCTCACCCACTGCTCGGGTCCGGCTGCTGCTGCTCGGTGGTGGCTCGAGCGGTGGGCCGGATCCCGGGGACTCGAGCGGCGTTCCTCGCCCGTGAGTGAAAGGGGGGTGGTTTGGGTTTAGGGATAGTGTCCGTGACGCCACCCATGGTTTGTGGTGAGGTTGGTGACACCACCGCTGCTCTGGACGGGGATCCCGGGAGCGATGACAGGGAGCAGCTTTGATGTTGGTTCTTCCCTCCGTGGGTAGGGGGGTTGGTTGTCCCGGGGCCCGGTGAGGGAGGTAGGGATGGATGGCAGTCGGGTTACGGGTCCTGGTGAGGTGCAGGGTCGCGGGGGCAGCGCTGTGCCGCACGGCAGGTTGATGGTGACTGCCTTTCCCTGCACCTGTGTTGTGTTACGGTTCCAATGGCTTCCCACCGGTAACCCGCTCCCCAGCTTGGATGGATGCTGAAGGAGCCCTTTTGCCCGCAGGCTCTGGCCCTAGGAACTGTAGCCTTGGTGACTGTGTTTCCCTCTACGGTGTGAGCTGTTGCCTTCAATCGGGTCTTGACTGCTGGGAAACCCCGGAGGTTCCCTTCGCTAATGGATTTGACCAGTTTTGCAGCGACTCCTAGCCTGGTCGGGGTCCGTCAGCCCTGCCGGATGGTGCTGGCTTCTCTTTACTCTCTGATCCGGTACCGCCGGGCCACCGCCCGTCCACGGTCCTTACGGTTTGCTCCAATTAGCCTCTCCTGCATACGGTCACCACCGTCTGCCAACCTTGCTGTACCGTCCGGGCCACACACCCGGACGCCGTCAGACTGCTCTTCTACCACCTTACTGCCTCTCACTTCAAAACTGAACTCTAATCTGACTGACTCCTTTTCCCGCCTCCAGGACTGTGAACTCCTTGGTGGGCGGGACCAACCACCTGGACCACCCCCTGGTGTGGACATCAGCCCCTGGAGGAAGGCAACAAGGATTTTGTGTTTGGCTTCGGTGTGCCTAACCAGGGTGTGGGGTGTGTTGGTGTAGTTCTGTGATGACCTGACTTGTCCAGGGCGCCACAGAGACAGAGTGCAGGACGGATCACGGGGACAGGTCAGTGTTATGGCAATGTTTATTAACTGAATGTGTACATTTATAATGTATTTTTATGAGTTTGTGATTGCCTCCCCTATGGGGTTCGAGTGGTTCGCCGAACCGAACTCGAACCAGACCTTGGTTCGGCGAACCAAACTCGAGCCGAACCGTGGCCGGTTCGCTCATCTCTAGTCAAGAGGTGCAGAAATCTCATTGGCAGTTACAGGAATCCTTTGATTTTAGTGATTGCCTCAAAAGGTTGTGCAACAAAATATTAATTTAAGTGTACCATTATTTCTGACCAGGCCTATTTCATGAGTTTTATTTTTTTTTAAATTCTGTGGAAGAAAGGCTGAACGGAGCCAGGGCAGAGCCATGGGCGTAGTGACCCATGACTCACCTTTGCAGGGCAGCAAGGGGTTAATGTTTTTCTGTAGAAAGAGCGGGCTTGTGCGGGGTCAAGAGTTTAGGGGGGGGTGGATCTATAGGGCCAGGTGAGGGGACAGGGTGGGGGCTGTATATATGTCCAGGGAGAAAGGGGGGGGGCACTACTTCGGCGCGAGGTACCATTAGAGAAGGTCCCGCCCTCCCGCCCTATACATATATGTTTAATCTTTGTCGGAGAAGACGGTGGAGTCGAGGTTCATTTAATTTTATATTGGGGTTCGAGTCATTTCGGCGAGCGGTGGCGAGGGGGGTTCTTGGAGTCGGTGGAAATTCGGGGTGGGGGGTGGTACATCGGATAGATGGGGGACCACTCCCCTTTGTTTATTCTGGTATGGTAATTGCCTGGCGGACTTGGGGGGGCTCTCCAGGGGTGGGGTCCCCTGAGAGTTGGTTAGGGACACTGTTTTCCGGCAAAGGTGGTGCCCCCGAGCTTGTAGGCGCGGCTGGGGGCAAAATATGCCGGATGGTTTGGTAACAATATTTGGTGTCCGCCAGGTTTTGGGGCTCCAAGAACCGCCCTTGCATTGGTAAAATGGTTATTTATTATCTGTTATAATGTTTGTTAATAAACCGGGCCGATTTGGCCAATTTATCCAAAGAAGGGTGTTGTGTTTTTATTAGCGGTTGGGAAAAAGGGGGGTTTGGGGTGGGGGATTCTGCTGACAATATGAAGAAAGCCTCTGCAGTAGGGCAGTCATGGTTGAAAAGCAATGTCTGATTTTCATTTGTTCATTTTGATAGATTTTTTATTTATTATTACGTTTGTCAGATTCAAGTTATTTCTGTGACTATACTATACTATGTGTATATACTATTTTTGATCTGACGTTCTGTAGGAGGTCTCTTTGCTCTTTCTTTAGGTGTCCTTTCTAAAAAATGTTTTTTCCCCCGACTATTATATATGGTCAGGTTTATAAAGTCTGATAATGCACATTCACTGTTGGTCGTTATATATCTGTTTTTTATTTACTCGGTTTAAATATTCTAAACTTGGTCTCTGAATAACGCAAGCGCCGTAACTTTTTTTTTTTTCTCACGGTCCTGAACTCATTTCACCTCTCTGGGTCTGGCACTTGCTTTCTACGCATGCGGAGTGTTTTTTTTCCCCACGCTCATGAACTCTCTTGAACTCACTCACTATATCATGGTATTGAGCGGTTCCTTGATTCTTGGTTTTTATTTCTCATCTTTATTATGATTCTCTATCTGGAACATTGGTTGTGGTTCATTTTTTTACTGATTCAGGGGATTTTGAGTTTCTTTCTTCACCCTGAAACACTATATACCTGGCTGGATGTGTGGTTTCATGCTCTCACTGACCTATCTTATATTTTCGTGGTTCCCAGCGCTGACATGTTTAAGTGAGTTCTAGGCTCATTTCATATGTCCTTCTTGCACAGATGTATATCATTTTTTTTTTAGAGATAATAATGATTACACATATATATGTTCTATTGTTTTTCATTTTTGATTAATTTAGTACATTACGATTTGAGATGTGGGTCATGTCTACTATAATTGACTTTATTTTTCACATCATTCATGAAACTAATTGTATTGTGTCATGCTTCACTGCAATGCACCCTTTTCCCACCGTTTTTTTCTATCAGGGGCGGTCCTGTGATGTCATCAAATGTATTTAAACTGTGTTCGTCTCCATTATGGTAGATTTGATGTGTTCTTATGCATGATGGTCCTGAGGAAGGGAGCCGAGACTCCAGAAACGCGTAGACCTGTGCAAAATAAAAGATCCATTAATCTGAATACCTGAGAAGTGATCATTGGCGCGGCTGATAAAAACCCGATTTTCTTCTATTGTGCTCTGTTATCTGCCATTTGGGTTGCTGCTGCCGTGATCCCAGTTTTCCATGCCTATATAGTAGTTGTGACCTTCACAACTTCATTTGGTGAGTATTACTGCTCCCTGTCTTTACCCCCTGTGTTATTGGGGTAAAACCCTATTGCGCTTCTTTTCCACAGCTCTCTACTCATGGACGCCGCACAGAAGCACTTCCGTGTGACCTCCATGTGCCCGTGCAGTCTGAGTCCCGCTCCATCCCAGCGGCTGCCAGCACAGCAGTGTCAGTGTCTGCCCGCAGTGTCAGCAGCTTGTCACCCTGCAGTGCGTGCAGCTTCGGGGATAACGAGCGCTGCTGTCAGGAGGTTAGATGAGATCATTACCTGCTGTGATGATCTCCTGCCTCCTGACGTCACTGCTGTCACTGCCATCTATGCCCGCGGCACGAGACTGTCACGGGCTCTCGCGATACTGCTGAGAACGCGGCGGGCATAGAAGGCAGTGACAGCGCTGATGACAGGCCTACAGGAGATCATCACAGCAGGTAATGATTTCATCTAACCTCCTGATGGCAGCGCTCAGCATCCCCTGCAGTGACCTGGACTGACCTATTTATGTTAGCTCAAGTCACTGCATTGCTCTCCCAGCCAATGGGGAACATTCTGTTCTTCATTGACTGGGACATTGACTATGGTATGGATCGCCGTGGGACCCCCTTATTGGATTACGCCGGATTTGATTGTTCTTGTCAGAAATTGGTGAAAGAGGGAATGTGGGGAGTGTTTTTTCAAATAAAACCTTTTTTGTTGTCTATTTTTTATTTCTTACTGACTGGGTTGGGGATGTCGGGTATCTGATAGATGCTGTGACATCCCTAACCCCAGGGCCTGATGCCAGGTGACATTAGACATCTGGCATCAACCCCATATATTACCCCGTTTTCAACCACACCAGGGCAACGGGATGAGTTGGGGAGAAGCGCCAGTATTGGCACGTCTAATGGATGCGCCACTTCTGGGGCGGCTGCAGCCTGCTATTTTTAGGCTGGGGAGTGTCCAATAACAGTGGACCTCCCTAGTCTGAGAATATCAGACCCCAGCTGTCCGCTTTACCTTGGCTGGGGATCCAATTTGGGGGGGACCTCACGTTTTTTGTTTTAAATTATTTATTTAATGTAAAATAACAGCGTGGGGTGCCCTCTGTTTTGGATTATCAGCCAAGGTGAAGCTGCCAGCTGTGGTCTGCAGGCTGCAGCCATCTGCTTTACCCTAGCTGGCTACAAAAGATGGGGGGACCTCACGTCATTTTTTTTTTAAATTATTTATTTATTTTTTGGCTAAATACAAGGCTAGGCACCCTTTAGTGCCACATGACAGTCACTAAAGGGTGCCAGCTTAGAATATGCAGGGGGGTGGAACATTATATAGGTATTTCTCATCTATCTATTCATCTATCTATCTATCTATCTATCTATTCATCTATCCATCTTTCCCTCTATCCATTATCTGTCTATCTATTGATTAGCTATCTATTAGCTATATTATTTATTGCAGTTCAGCATAAAAAAACCACAGGGACCAACCTGCGGAAAAACCGTGGCAAAACCGCGGCAAAAACGCTGCCAAAACGCATGCGTTTTTCCCGCGGTTTTGGTGCGTTTTTTTACCACAGGTGCGGTAATCTTCAACTCCCAGAAGTTTCTCAAGAAATTTTCTTGAGAAAAATCCCTTTTCTAGTGTACACATAGCCTAAGTGTTGTGTTGGTTCCTGACTCCCCCTGCTGGCTGCTCCTCCCCCCTCCCAGGTTCTAGGCTAGTGGGACTGGGGCCCCTGTTGAGGGCATACTGTAAATGCCTCTCTGTCGGCGACCCCTTTATTACCCTACCCTAGCCCAGTCCCCAGTGGGAACAGGGCAATCTGGTGTGTATTTGATCTGTGTAATGTGGTGAAACCGGGACTAACCTCCTCAGGAACCGGGTTTAGCATTACACCCAAGGTTGGGTGCAATACTCTGTGGCGACTCAAGCCTTAGGGGCGCCCCATATGCAGTTTGTATTGGGAAATCTGCAGACAGATGTGCTTTAAGGGCATAAAAAAAAATAAAAGTGAGGCTCCGTTTCTGGCACTGCCATGAGAGGAAGCACATCAATTCAGCTTGACCTGCACAACACTGAACACAGCTTCTATAGCCATAATAACTCACTGCATTACAGTATCTGCTTCATTGCATTAGTGAATGGTTCAAAGCCCCTGACCTGCTTGGACTGATTTGTCAACAAAATGGGCTCAAAGAACAAGAAAAAAATCTTTTAAGGAATCAGTGAAGAATAAGATGGCCTCACAACATTTTAACATGCAGGATGAGAACTCCCTGTCGCAGCTCTACTGCAGATCTAGAAAGTGAAGAGTTGAAGGGTAAAGACGTTCAGAAGGGAATACAAATAGTTAGCCATCAACTTGTGATAGAAAAGCCCGGATGCCTGCCCTGAAAGGGCTCAAGGGAGGGCAACATGACTGAGGAGGGATGCTAGGCCTGAGGGTTAGCAAGGGGTTAAGGTGCAGGGTATTTTGTGCGGGAAAAGTGGGAGGTGGAGTTATAGGGCTGTGGGGCCATGTAATTGGTCAGGGGGTTGCTAGGGTAGGGGAGTATATACAGGGCTAGATTAGGAGGTGGGAGGTCATTCACTACCTGGAAGACGTCTTGAATTGTTGCTGAATCGCTTGGCTCCTGAAGATCGAGGGCTTCGGGGTACAGATGAAGAGGAGGAGGAGCAGCTGCAGCGATGGCCCGGCGAAGTCGGCGGCGCTGCAGATGGGGACCCCTCTGCCTCCGAAGCGGCAGTGAAGACCGCGGTTTCCTTAGCGCCTCAGCCCGGAGACGCCGCCGAGGACCCGACGGCGGAGAAGGAGCCCCAGCGGAAGACCCACGGCAGCGGCGGCAGATCGAAGAAACGGAACACAGCGGGGTCTGGGCCGGAAGTCGGGCCACGGGCATCAAGGCAGCGGGGCGGTGAGTGACATGGCCGGCCTCCCCTCCAATTCCGGTTCGCGGGGCGCAGTGTGATGCGCGCGTCGCGGCTGCGTGGCCCGCCGCGCTCACCTGCCCCGCTGAGCTCGCCTGACCCGCCGCGCTCGCCTGACCCGCCGCGCTCGCCTGACCCGCTGCGGTCACGTGGGTCGGCGGTGTCACATGTGTCGGCGATGTCATGTGGGGCGGCGGTGACACGTGGGCGGGAGGCGCGGTTACGTGGGCCGGCGGCGCGGTCACTTGCGGTCCCAGGAGAGAAGATGTCGCGGTGACCTGCATCAGATGTCGGCAGCGGGGCGGTTGACGTGACCAGCCTCTCCTCCACTTCCGGGTTGCGGCGCGCACTGGTGACGCGCGCGTCGCGGCCACGTGACCCGACGCGGTCACGTGGTCTGGCGATGCGGTCACGTGCTTCGGCGCTGGTGTCAGCTGACCCGGAATTGTCGGCGAGGAATCCTGCAGCGATCGGTGGCTGCGGCAGAGCAGGATGCGGGGAGGATTTCGCAGACCCAGACGACCGTCCAGCAGCGGTGCGGGCAGTGGTAAGTGACATCACTGGCCCTGACAGCCTCAGATCGGTGCGGTGCGGGGGTCAGCGTGATACCTGGGCGGCGCGACCACGTGACCCATGGCGCGGTGCGGGGTCTGGCGGCGCAGTCACATGCCCCTGGCATCTCGGTCGTCTACTACTGCCGGGGATCTAGGTGGAACAGCATGAACGGGGTCCAGCAGGCAGTGGCGGCACGTCTGGCGCTGGCTCGGGGGGTCAGCAAACGACAGGGCTGACCCAGAGCTGGGCTTGTCATCGTCTGGATATGCCAGGAGTGCGGCCTGCGCAGCTGCGTAGGGTCTGGTCAGCGGCTGAGTGGCAGCACGGGTTCCAGCTGGCGGATGTGCGGCTGGAGCGCACCCCCCCCCTAAGTTGTGGCTCCGAGCCGGTGACTCCTTGACAAGCGTCCCCGGCTGGCTGGCCAGTCCGGCCGGTTGCGTTGCGGCCCGGGAGGGCCGCAACCTGCGTTTACCCGTGGAGAAGATGGCGGTGCTCGACGCGGAGGACATGTGACGGCTGTTCCGTGGGATCCCATGGAGTCAGCCTAGTAAGTTACGGCTCACTTAAAACTTTGTATTAATGCTTGAATTATGGTGGGTGGTAAGGGTGTCGATAGGTATGATTTTGGGTGCATTAGGGCGGTAGTTTGTTTGTCAGCGGGTTTCGGCAGGAGGTTGGGGGCCCTGAGTACGGCGTTGAATTTTGTGTGTGAGTGGTTGCTACGTGGTCCCGGGTGCCTTGCTATGCTAGGGTGTCTATCTATAGGTGACGACTTTGTTTATTCTGGATGGCGTAATGGCGCTTGCATTCTCTGGGTGTTTTTGTATGATTGGGTGATTTCCAGATGGTTTGTGACTGATTCAGGTGGAAGTCGGCGGTGGGGTGGTGATTGAGGCAGGGAGACGAATACTTGCAAAGGGGTTGTGGATAGCCATGGTCACGGCAATTCCATGGTTTCTGTAATGGTCATGGGGGTCTTTTAGCTAGAGGATTATCGCGGTTCATATGTGTTAAGAGTTCGATGGTAGTCCACTGACATGGTGGCCCGGTATGCGGGGGCGCGTTTGCATTCGGTGTCTTACTCTGGAGCGTTGCATGGGGTGTGTGCTATTTGAGAGGTGAAGGGGAAGGTGGTTGCGTTTTAAGAGGGGTGTTTTAAGTTTTATGGCATCGGGCTAGCCCGGTTCTCCAACTGGTGTTGTGTGAGTACTGGGGGTATTTTGCTGGTCCACTGGGGCGCGGCATGTTTTGTTGCGGCCAGATGTTAAGGTCGAGATGATTGGGACAGCAGTTTTGGATATCTGTCCTTCCTTGCGGCGGTGGACGACACCTTTCTGGGGGTCTTGAAATTGACCAGTCACCTGACACCTTACTGGGGGTCTTGAAATTGACCAGTCACCTGTATGCGGTGCCCAGGTTAGCCGTCCATTGACAGGAGTAATAGGCGATAAATAAAAAAAAAAAAAAAAAAGCTTTATTTTGTTGCCCTTGCCTGTAATTGGGTTTTCAGTGTTTGTTTCCGATATCTTTTGTACATATATTGTGGGGAGCTGGATGTTTTATGGTTGTGCAATCTCCGGTTATTGTGGTCTATGGTTCGGGTTCGGTCCCATAGTTGGGAGATTATCCAATATTCGGGATGGTTGAGTGCTTATTTTCGGGTTCTGGGACAACCTGGCCTTGTTAAGCTGTTTCTTCATGCCCAGGGTGTATTTGCAGAGTTAGAATGTGTGTGATAAATCGATGTGTGTGGTTCGTATAGGTGGGGCCCTATGTCTGAGGTACAATTATGGGCCATTATCAGGTTCCCGGGTATATCGTGCTACTGTTTTGTGGTCCAGTTTGGCTTCTTGAATTCGTGGGTTCACGTGCCGTTTGGGGGTTCATGGGGAGATTACGGGAGTCTGCCGGCAGTGTCTGCACAGGGGCAGTTTTAACAAGTTTTATACGCGCGGATTGGTATGCGGTTCTTAGTAGGGTTGCCGGCTTAACGTTGGCAGTCCGTATTGGGCGGCATCTGTCATGGCGGTTGATAGTAGCTCCACAGGAGCTTATAATAAGAGTGGGTGGTTCTCGTTTACGATAGGTTTGGGGTGTTTCTTTTGGGTGCAGCTGACTTGGTTTTGCCTTATGGGTATATGGTTCGTCTTGGTGTGTTTCTTCCTGGTGCCCCTCGGGTGGGGGGCTCGGGTAATGTGTCAGTGCGAGGAATAAGTGACATTTGCGTTGGGTGCTCCAGTGTGTGGCTTATTGGTGTCGGGGGGGGGCCTCCTATTGGCGACTTGTGGGAGTTTCCAGACAGGTAGTGCTGCTGGCGGGTGTTGCTCCATTTGTTGATTATGTGGACAGACCGTGGGGCCTGTTGTGGGTTTCGCTGGCTGTCATGCGGTGGTGCAGCCCCTCCCGGCTGTACATTGCCGGGCGGTTCCTTTGGTCTTACGTATTGGTCGGGACCGGCAGGTATCACGGGTACACAGTGGTGCGGCGCAGCTGCGGGTGAGGTATTTGAAGTAGTGTGTGAGTAGGTCGCAACTATGCCATCACCTCCCGCAATGTCGGGTTGGATGGCTGGGGTAGCCAGTGCGGTGTGCACTGGCTCTTATGGTTTAAGGACGTGGTAATCGTGTGGGGCGGTGCCCCTGTTTGGGGGTTGTTTTGCGGCGCTTTAGGGCTAAATGGCGGACAGGCACCAGACACTCGTGGGTGCAACGTTGACGGTTGGCCCTGGCTTATGGTGTCTGCAATTTCGGAGAAATATGGTGTTTGAGTTTCCTGGGATTACGGGTCGAGTGGGAGTTTCTGTTCTCTCATTTTGTGTGTTGTATTGAGTCTGCAGTTTAGCGGGGATTGGGCGTGGTGTGCAGTTGGTTTTTGGTGAGAGGGTGGCAGCGGTAGGGTTGTGCTTCCAGGTTCAAAGCGCACGGAGATACCAATGTTTAACTGTGCTCATGTGCCCCCCCTTTTACGGGGCTTTGAGCATTATGCAGTGGTCAGAAGGGTGTATTCTGACTTAGTTAGGGAAATCATCTGGTGGTGGGAGTATGGTTACACAGTGGGATATAGTTAAGGTCTTTTCTTCAGGCCGGTGGTCGGCTTGATTGTCTTTGGTCCCGTGTTGTTGTGTCTTTGGGGTGGAATGGTTTTGGCTATTGGACTGGGTGGTAATTCCAGGATCGGAGTGATAAGACACAGTTTACGGGAACAGCAGCGTTTTGGTACCGCACGTGGGTGGAGGAGACGTGGTCGCTGGGGGGGCATCCGGGGTGCTTGATCCGTGACATCGGGCTTGATTGCCCTGGGCCATTTCTTCCTGCCTGGGTGGCGTGCTCGTGTTGTTGTTCGCAGGGGCATGACTGTCTAGCGGTTTATTATTTGGTATGTCTTAGGATCTGCCAGAGGTTGGGGAAACAAGTGAGGTTGTTTTGTTTCCCACTATAAGGGTTGGCTTTGCTTAATTACCAGCTGATATGTAATTTTTGGAGGCGCCTGCAGTGTAGCTGTCTCAACGAGGCCGAGCCTGCCCCCTTATTCCTTGGAGATGGGGGCGGCGGCTCAGGTGGCTCGTTGGGGACTGGTCGCACAGGCGGTGCATAGGATCGGACAGCGTGGTTGGCTAGTTGCTGGTCTTGGGGCGGCTGCCCTTGTTGTACTGGTACACCAATAATGGTTGGCTTTGTTTAATTATCAGTGGATGTGTAAATTTTAGCGGCGCCTGCAGTGTGGCTGTCTCAACGAGGCCAAGCTTGCCCCCTATTCCGTGGAGATGGGGGAGGCGGCTCTGGTGGCTCGTTGGGGACTGGTCGCGCAGGCGGTAAATAGGATCGGACGATGTGGTCGGCTAGTTGCAGGTCTTGGGTCGGCTGACCTTGTTGTATTGGTGGTTTGGTGCAGGTTGGCATCGTAAGGTCTATTGGGGGGTCATTTTGCTCGATTGACATTGGTCCCGCAGTATTGGTTGCTCGACCCGAGGAGTCGGCTCGGGTCGGGTTTTGGTGGTGGGGCTCGCACGTACAAGGTGTCATACGTGCTCGCTGTGGCGGAAAGGAGGGGGGTATTTGAAGTCGGTGGATTGCACAAAGAGCGGGGGGGAACCCAGTGCAGGAGCGGGTTACCCCTGGTGTGCAATGGTATGGTTGGTGGGTCCCTGCTGTGCTCGGTCACAACGGGACATGTTAACGTGGGACCCTGCTGTGCTGGGTCACAGCAGGGCATGTTAATGTGCTGGGTGTCCTCGAGCCGGTGTGGTGCGGCTGAGGGCACATGGTGGAGCTGGTGTTGCAATCATGGACAAAGGGACTCTTCACTTACCCCCCCTCCTTTGCTGGTGGTTATGCTTATGGAGTTATTTACTATATTGATGAATAAAATGTTATTGATTATTTTGGTGTTAATAAACGAGGCTGCTGTGGCCTTTACATCCAATGTCACGCAGTCTGTGTTTTATTTTAGTGGAAAGTGGTGAAAGGTGGATAACTGGTTTGGGTCAGAACGGCAAGTTAGGGCCGTCAGTCAGACGTTCCTAAGTCAAGAAAAGCCCGGACGCCTGCCCTGAAAGGGCTCAAGGGAGGGCAACATGACTGAGGAGGGATGCTAGGCCTGAGGGTTAGCAAGGGGTTAAGGTGCAGGGTATTTTGTGCGGGAAAAGTGGGAGGTGGAGTTATAGGGCTGTGGGGCCATGTAATTGGTCAGGGGGTTGCTAGGGTAGGGGAGTATGTACAGGGCTAGATTAGGAGGTGGGAGGTCATTCACTACCTGGAAGACGTCTTGAATTGTCCCGCCCACCCGCCCTATTTTGGATTCCTGGCGATCGTCATGGAGAGACGAGGAGGATCAACCTTGTCGCAGCAGTCGGCGGAAAGGAGGGGGGTATTTGAAGTCGGTGGATTGCACAAAGAGCGGGGGGGAACCCAGTGCAGGAGCGGGTTACCCCTGGTGTGCAATGGTATGGTTGGTGGGTCCCTGCTGTGCTCGGTCACAACGGGACATGTTAACGTGGGACCCTGCTGTGCTGGGTCACAGCAGGGCATGTTAATGTGCTGGGTGTCCTCGAGCCGGTGTGGTGCGGCTGAGGGCACATGGTGGAGCAACACTCGGCTGGGTGTCCTCGAGTCGGTGTGGTGCGGCTGAGGGCACATGGTGGAGCTGGTGTTGCAATCATGGACAAAGGGACTCTTCACTTACCCCCCCTCCTTTGCTGGTGGTTATGCTTATGGAGTTATTTACTATATTGATGAATAAAATGTTATTGATTATTTTGGTGTTAATAAACGAGGCTGCTGTGGCCTTTACATCCAATGTCACGCAGTCTGTGTTTTATTTTAGTGGAAAGTGGTGAAAGGTGGATAACTGGTTTGGGTCAGAACGGCAAGTTAGGGCCGTCAGTCAGACGTTCCTAAGTCAAGTAGTTGCTAAACAGTTCACCCAGGGAGATGCTGGTAACAGTCTCAAACATTCTGCAGCAAATACAGGCAGACGTTGAGCAGCTTAGCTACAGATAGAAAACTGTATATAGTGCCTTTATAAAGTTTTCAGAACTTTTCCATATTTGTTCATGTTTCCCCCACAAACTTAAATGTAATTTGTTGGAATTTTATATGGTGCCAAGTATTTGTGAAGTATATAAGGAAATAAAACATGGTTTTCTTAATATTTTAAAAATAAAAATATGAAAATTGTGATGTGCATTTGTATTTAGGCCACTATTGTCTGATACCCCAAAATGAAATCCTGAGTAACCAATCACCTCCAGAAGTCAACTAATTAATGCATTTAGTCCATCTGTGTATTAATTCTTATGTATAACTGCAGCTTTTTTATGAACTGGGCTGATATAGAAATGACCATTTTTTATGCTAAAAATCTAAAAAAAAAATTATTTGATTTCCTTTAGCAGTAATAAATGTCTATATTCTTACGTTCATGGTTTGCATGCTTTAGCATTACAGAGTGCAATTGTTTTTTTTGTCATTGTATGTCATGTTCAGTTATGCACCTGTTCACACTGCATGTTCAGAAGTGCCATATGGGCTCATGCCTTCTGACTGTGCACCCCTTCTCCATTAGCCACGTTATTTTATTCTCTAGCAGCAGGTTCCTACTTGCCCATACACATGGAGGTTTTTAAACCCAGGGAGAGGCTTCAGTTCAGAGTAGGTACCCAGTATTATGAAAATTGTCTTAACATGGCTACTGGGCAGATATAGAAATGGCCATTTTTGTATGCTAAATATCTCAATTATTTCTTAGATTTCCTTTAGCAGTAATGAATGTTTATATTCTTACATTCGTGGTTTGCAAGTTCCAGCATTACAGAGAGCAACTGTCTCTTTTTTTGTCATTGTAGGTCATGTTCAGTTATGTACCTATTCACACTGCATGTTTGTGAGTGCCATCAGTCTTTTTGTGTAGGCTTAGGATCACAGGCTTGAGGAGGGACACATTGAATGAGTTGGGGATGTGTAAGGAGGCAGAAACTTCAACTTGTAGGAAAAATAATTAATCCTCTGGAGCACCTCGAAGGGACTGATAAAATAGGGATCCAACTTTTAGGAAGGCACCTTAAGTTAGACATATCTGGAAGAGAGCCATACCTTGTTTCTGGGTTAGAACGAAAGAGGGTCTAGGCGTCTCTTGCCCATGTGCCTCTTCATATGGATGGAAGACTTAAGGCTGCTTTACACCAGGCAATCTATCGTGCGATAGATCGTCGGGGTCACGGTTTTTGTGACGCACATCCGGCATCGCTGGCGATGCCGGCCTGTGTGACACCTCCTAGTGACGCAGTATCGCTCACAAATCGTGAGTCGGGTACTGCTCGTTAGGTTCCATAATATCGGTTACTTTAGTTGACCATCGTTTCCGTGGTAGCACACGCCGCTCCGTGTGACACCACGGGAACGATGAGCAGCTCACCTGCCTCCCGCGGCCGCCGCCGTCTCTATGTGGAAGGAAGGAGGTGGGCGGGATGTTTACATCCTGCTCATCTCCGCCCCTCCGCTTCTATTGGCCGGCGGCCGTGTGATGTCGCTGTGACGCCGAACGTCCCTCCCACTCCAGGAAGTGGACGTTCGCCGCCCACAGCGAGGTCGCACGAGAGGTAAGTATGTGTGACGGGGGTTACTACCTTTGTGCGACACGGGCAGCGATTTGCCCGTGACGCAAAAAGGACGGGGGCGGGTACGATCGATTGTGAAATCGCACAATCGGTCGTACCGTGTAAAGCAGGCTTAAGTCTTCGCCCAGATGTCGGAGAATGTCTTGAGAAGGGAATCAACCGCAGGATTGCCAGAGGTGACCACCACTGGAATTTTGGGTCACTGTCTATACACTATGTGAAATGGAGACTTGGCGGAGGATTCACTCACATGATTGTTATACCAGAATTCCACTCAAGGAAGGGACTTCTCCCAGTTGCTATGGTGCTTGTTGACGAAGTGCTGTAGGAAGTTCGGCAGGATCTGATTCACCTGTTCCACTTGACCATTGGACTGCGGATGGTAGACCAATGAGAAGTACAAGGTGACATCCAGTGGCTTGCATGTGGCCCTCCAGAACCGATATGTAAACTGGACACCTCTGTTAGACACAATGTGGAGTGGCAGACTGGGCAGCTGGAAGATGTAGTGGATGCAGAGGGCAATCCAGTCAGCGGAATGAAATAGGTTATTTTTGAAAACCTGTCTACCACCACACAGATGGCGGTGCAACCAAAGGACTTCAGCAGGTCGGTGATAAAGTCTATCCCAATATGCTACCAAGGAGCAGGTGGCACTGGTGAAGGAAGCAGTTGCGCAGCAGTAAGTTTCTTCGGGGTTTTGTTGCGGACACATGAAGGACAGGCTGAAACAAACTGCAGTCCACCAATAAGAGAGGTCAGCTTCAGGGACTTCTACTGTCCAGCGAGTCCAGCCAGCGTGGAGGGCTGACCCCACTGAAGAACTCATTTCCTGCCTGATTCAGCAACTAATGTCTTATGGGTAATAACTTGGGACACATCTATAGGAGCCACTGTCACCACCTTGGTAGGCTCGATAAAATGCTGAGGCTCCTCCTCCTGATCAGCGGACAGAAATTACGGTGACAGCTCATAAACCTTGACGCTCTTCTCAGCCGGACAGAAGTGTGGAACAAAGTTGAAGCGGGCGAAGAACAGCAACTATCAGACTTAGCACAGATTCAACCTCTGAGCTGACTGAAGATTGCCAGGTTCTTGTGGTTGGGGAAGATAATTACTGGATTCATCGCTCCCTCCAGAAGGTATTCACTCCTTTAATGCCAAAATGATTACCAGCAATTCTTGGTCGCCAATCGAGTAGTTGCGCTCAGCCAAAGAGAAGGCCCTGGAAAAGAATCTGCAAGTTACAGTCTTACCCATAGATGACTTCTGCATGAGGACCACACCAACACCGTTCGACGAAGCATCCACCTCTAGGATAAACGGCTTGCTACTCTCTGATCTATGAAGTGCTGGGGCCGAAGAGAAGGCCTGCTTGAGGGAGATAAAGGTATCTTCTGCATCTGGGGTCCACAGTTTCAGATTCACCCCTTTGTGGGTCAAGGCCGAGATGAGAAGAACCAGGGATGAGAACTGCAGGATGAACTGCTTATAATAGTTGGCGAAACTGAGGAATCACTGGATCGCTTTCAGACCAACAGGATGATTCCAATTCAGTACCGCTGACAGTTTGTCAGTATCCATTCTCAGGCCAGTATCCAAGATATTGTAACCTAAGAAAGGCAGAGATGACTGTTCACAGAGACACTTCTCATATTTGAAATATAGAAGGTTCTCCATTAATTTCTGCAGCACATAACAAACATTATTCCTGTGTGTAGGTAGGTCCGGTGAAAACACAAGAATGTCATCTAGGTGTACCACAATACATGTGTAGAGCAGATCTCCGAATATACTGTTGACGAATTCCTGGAAGACCACAGGGGCATTGCTAAGCCTGAATGGCATTACCCATTACTCATAGTGGCCCTCACGGGTGTTGAAGGCCGTCTTTCACTCATCGCCCGACCATATCCGGACCAGATTGTACACAACACGGAGGTCAAGCTTGGAGAAATCCTGGAATCTTGGAATTAGTCAAATAATTCTGATATAAGCAGGAGCGGATATTTGTTCTTGAGCGTGATTTGATTGACACCTCTACAGTCGATACATGGCCGAAGAGACCCATCCTTATTCTTGACAAAGAAGAATCCATGAGGAAGACTTTTGAATGAAACTTCTTGCCAGATTCTCCTTTATGTACTCAAACATAGCTTGGGTCTTAGTCTGAGACAGAGGGTAAAGACTAGTGATGGGCGAACCCGAACTGTAAAGTTTGGAGTCCGTACACATAGTTTTCGTGCACACGGTCCAAAAACATGAGTTTTTCTGGGAAACTCGTTGTACAGTTCCGGTCTAGTTCGGGTCCAGCGGCTGTAAAAAAGCACATTAGTAAAAAACATCATGATTATACTTACCAGTCCCGTGATGCGTCCTGCAGACACTATCTCGGCCGCTTCTGCTTCTGGTTCCGATCATTAACTTTCAGTGGTATTCACTGCACTGCTCATCACTCGGCAGTCTTCAGATGTTTCCGGCCGTGTTCGTCAGGGTTCACACGAGTCCATGAGCCATGAACTCGATTGAACTTCGACTATCACTGTGCGAGTCTCGCATCGGTATCACCCGGCTCGGCGCACACTCACCTGACAGGAGTGGGTTGGCTGCATGTATTTTCATCCAGCTGAGGCTCTCCTGTCGGGAGAGTGTGCGCCGTGCATGGTGATACGATTCGAGACTCGCAGTAGTCATACGCAACTGGAATCATGCCCTCAATGTCAGCCTGCTTCTCGTTCTGTATAGACGCTTGTCTGTACAGAGAGATGAAGTAGAGCTGACATTGCTCTCCCTGTGGACTACGTCAGACTAAGGATTTTTTTCTAATAAAGATGGCGTCTCTAAATTTTTTTTGTTTTATGTGTAGTAAAATATATTTTTCTATGTGTTGTGTATTTTTTACTGTTTACTAGAAATTCATGGTGGCGATGTCTAATTTGACATGACACCATGAATATCGGTGTTAGTACCAACTGAGAATGCAAAGCTGATATTAACCCCTTTATTACCGAGCGTGCCACCGTCATCAGGGCCACTGGACGAGTCGGGGAAATGGTGCTAAGAAACAATGAGCCATTTTCAGGGGCGGCTGCAGGCTGCGGTTTTTAGCGTGGGAGGCCAGAATGCTTGCGCCATACCATGCTGAGAAACCCAACCCGCAGCTGCCTGGTTTTACCTGGCTGGTGATCAAAATATGGTGGGAGCCCACACATTTTTATTTTGATTTTTTTTTAAATAATTAAAAAAAAAATGGGCTTCCCTGCATTTTGATTGCCAGCCAAGGTAAAACCAGGCAGATATCTCCTTTATCTGCGCTGAGAATCAAAAATACCGCTACATCATTTTTATTATTTCTTTATTTTTACATTACTATATGTGTGAGGCACCCAATGTCAGCTCTGCTTCATACCTCTGTACAGACAAGTGTCTGTTATGATCTGGTAACCATGAACGATCACAAAAAATCCCATTAATAAGGAAAACACAAAATCCCAAGACTAGGTGGAAACTGAGCTGACCGCAATCCCCTATCTATTAGACTACACTAGAAGTAGCAATGGGATGTTCCTAATGCAACTAGGTGGACACCTCGTCACTGCCTGAGAAACTTGCTACACCTCAAAAATAGAAATGAGCAATCCCAACTTGCCTCGGAGCAGTCCCCAAAGAAATAGCAAGCCCCAACATGCAACAACAGTGATGTAAGAAAGCACAATACGCAGATAGAAAATATAGATCAGCAAAAGTGAGGCCCGACTTACTAGATAGAACAGGACAGGTCAGATAACTGATTCAGGCCAGCAAAAAACCTGCAAAAAATACCAATCTTCTGATAATAAAAAATACTGAGACCACACAGACTCTCCCCCACTATATCAGGTACTCTTGTGCTAGACACTTTAAACAGAACTGCAGATATAATGGGAAGAAACTGTGGCGCCCCTGACCTGGTCAGGCACCACTGAGTACTGCACCCATGCTGGGGGCAGTATAATACAGGTAATCCAGAAGGCTGACCGAGGTGTGACTACACAGGCGCATAGTAATCAGGTCTCACACATGTACCTTTGGGAGGACTCCTGAGAGCTTCCAGGAGGGGGCGTGGCCTCCATGTCCACTCAAGGGGTGTGGTAGAGAGCCTGGTTGCTAGGTGACGAAGGCAGGCACAGTGGGGAAAGAGGAAAAAGGAGGAACAAGAGTCTGGAGCAGAGTGTTGAGGAGTGAGGAGTTGGGAAGTGGAGCTCAGACAGAGCAGACGTGCAGAACCCACGAGTGAACCAGTTTAGTGTGGAGCTCAGGGAGAGCAGACGGAGGGCCCTGGAGCTGCTGCAATCTAACAGCGTCCGCACAGTGACTACTGACGGGGAAGATCGGTCACCTAGTAGTGCCACCCGAAATCCACCCAAGGCTAAAGAGAGAGCAAACGGGTGGCAGAGTAAGGGGACTGCTGGGGAGGTACCAGGCCCGCAAAGGGTAACAGGTCCCGGTGCAGAGATAGATTCATCTTTCTTCTGCCAAACCTACCTGAGGGGGCATTTTAGACCCTTAAGACAACACCACAGAGTCCGCAGCCACGTAGCAAAGAGAGGACCCATAGTTCACAGGAGGCAAGCAGCCGGAGTGACCTGGTCCAGGCTACAAGCAAACGGGCCAAAACGAGGGGAGCACAGCAGCAACTTCCCTGGGTGACCCCCGTAGGGACTGCAAGTCGGGGTCATCACAAACAACAGAAGGGATAGAGAAGGCGAGTCAGTAGCCACCCTCAGAAGTCAGCCTGAAGGACGCCTGGTTCCAGCCTGATTCATCCCAGCTATGCCCGGGTTACTTACCCTGCCACCTAATGTGAGTAAAATTCCTGAAAGACTGTTTGGACTGTGCCTGAGTTATTCTGCGCCTTGTGGTTCCACACACCTACACAGGGTCCTGGGGCTTGCCTCACTCTCGGGAGGCCACTACAACTGACTGCACCCACCATCAGCCCCAGGCACCCCTCAATCTGCAGTGGCGGTCCCCACTAACCGCAATACCGAGAGTGGCGTCACGACAATCCTAAGAAGACATCTTACCTGTGACCAGACTGTTCCATCCACGTGGAGTCCCTGAAGGTAATGCTCCGACACAACACCTGTGGGCTTCACAAAACAAAATCACAGAACAAATTATATTCTAAAGCGCAAAGAATCCAAACATGAACAGATAGCAAGCTCCCTTTTTTGCTGGAGAAACTGCCCTGCTCACAAAAGAGATTTGATGTATGCTTGTATCTGATGGTCCTGAGGAAGGGAGCAGGGCTCCTGAAACGCGTAGACCGATGCAACAATAAAGCTTCATTGATCTGATCCTTTGACTAGTGATCATTGGCGCGGCTTTGAAGAACCCGGTTTCTACCTCTCTCTGTTATCTGCTCACAAAAGCAAAAAGACAGATCCTCACATACAAGAAACCAAACACAGAACCAAATGGAATATGCATAAACACTCCTAAGTGCAAATCCAGCAATTAAACCCAGAAACAGTAAACTTAGCTGGAGTAGAATCAGGCACCAAATAAATGGGAAAAACAGAAGGGAAAACTCCCAGCCATCTTCAGAAGCAGGCAGGAACATTTATCACCGGCGACCGCCAGGCACAAAATGCTCTCCTAAATAAACTAGGCTGATCTGCAGTAGGATTTCCTGGATTCCCAATTAATTCCATCACCTGTCTGAATCACAGATTCAAACTCAGCTTCATTACCATTCCTGAGTAAAAATTAACTCCGGCACACTGTATAATTTCCCAAAAGGATTAACGGATAGACGTTTATTCAATCTTGATATTATTCTTTATTGTGTGAAAAAAAAGTGCTGTACAAAAAGAGAGTCCGCTAGAACATAACGTTTCGGCCTATTGGCCTTTATCGGGTCAGACAAGATCTCAGCATGTTCTTTGCTTGTAGGTATTATTTTATTGACCGTGCATTTATGGCATTCTTTATCTCTAATGTAACATACCTGTATTCCCTTTTCCACAGTTGCCTCAGCTCACCATTTTTTTGAACCTGTGAGTCCATAATGACTCTCTAATTGGCATATTCTAGGTATGTTATACATTCGCCATATCTTGATAGCATATATTTTTTGAACTCACACTGAGTCCAAACAACCTACTACCTGATAACTTCTTTCCTATACCACAGGTAGATAATATACATGCCATCCTTTCCCAAACCTATGTACCAGGACTCCTGCACATACTGGGTGAGCCTCTTACTCTCTAATTTTGTTTCACTGACCCTATTGCTGTCCACGATAGCAAAAAATAAATATATATATATGGTTCCCCCTCCCCATTTTTTCAAACAAACATTTTCATTGTTGAACGGGTCTTTTGACCTATGAGTCCATGTTGTATCCTCCTCATGTGATCGATTTTGATATCATGTACTATTGTGATTGTTATATGCAATTTTGTTCATATTCTCACGCTGATCTGTTTTCTTTTGTCATGTATGTAACACCCTATTCAGATTGTCCGACCCGATGAAGGCCAATAGGCCGAAACGTTGTGTTCTGGCGGACTCTCTTTTTGTACAGCACTTTTTTTTAACACAATAAAGAATAATATCAAGATTGAATAAACATGTATCCGTTAATCCTTTTGGTAAATTATACAGTGTGCCGGAGTTAATTTTTCCTCTTGTACTTCTCTTTTCTCCTGAGCACCTGATTAAGGTGACGCTAGGTTTTCTTTTTCTATTTATCATTACCATTCCTGGCCACCAGAGGGAACGCCACACCAGCACCCACTCGGATGACATTCACAGCAAGCGTCTATACCAGGGGTCTCAAACTCGTCTGGGTGTATGGGCCGCACAGAGGAAAAAAAATAATTTGGGGGGCCGCATTCTTTGCAGGACAAAGTGACATTTTTATTGGTACCATATACAGTCATATGAAAAAGTTTAGGCACCCCTATTAATGTTAACCTTTTTTCTTTATAACAATTTGGGTTTTTGCAACAGCTATTTCAGTTTCATATATCTAATAACTGATGAATTGAGTAATATTTCTGGATTGAAAGGAGGTTTATTGTACTAACAGAAAATGTGCAATCCGCATTTAAACAAAATTTGACCGGAGCAATAGTATGGGCACCCTTATCAATTTCTTGATTTGAACACTCCTAACTACTTTTACTGACTTACTAAAGCACTAAATTGGTTTTGTAACCTCATTGAGCTTTGAACTTCATAGGCAGGTGTATCCAATCATGAGAAAAGGTATTTAAGGTGGCCACTTGCAAGTTGTTTTCCTATTTGAATCTCCTATGAAGAGTGGCATCATGGGCTCCTCAAAACAACTCTCAAATGATCAAAAACCAAAGATTATTCAACATAGTTGTTCAGGGGAAGGATACAAAAAATTGTCTCAGAGATTTAAACTGTCAGTTTCCACTGTGAGGAACATAGTAAGGAAATGGAAAAACACAGGTACAGTTCTTGCTAAGCCAAAAAGTGGCAGGCCAAGAAAAATATCAGAAAGGCAGAGAAGAAGAATAGTGAGAACAGTCAAGGACAATCCACAGACCACGTCCAAAGACCTGCAGCATCATCTTGATGCAGATGGTGTCAATGTGCATCGGTTAACAATACAGCACACTTTGCACAATGAGAAGCTGTATGGGAGAGTGATGCGAAAGAAGCCGTTTCTGCAAGCACGCCACAAACAGAGTCGCCTGAGGTATGCAAAAGCACATTTGGACAAGCCAGTTACATTTTGGAAGAAGGTCCTGTGGACTGATGAAACAAAGATTTAGTTGTTTGGTCATACAAAAAGGCGTTATGCATGGAGGCAAAAAAACACGGCATTCCAAGAAAAGCACTTGCTACCCACAGTAAAATTTGGTGGAGGTTCCATCATGCTTTGGGGCTGTGTGGCCAATGCCGGCACCGGGAATCTTGTTAACGTTGAGGGTCACATGGATTCAGTATCAGCAGATTCTTGATAATAATGTGCAAGAATTAGTGACGAAGTTGAAGTTACGCAGGGGATGGATATTTCAGCTAGACAATGATCCAAAACACCGCTCCAAATCTACTCAGGCATTCATGCAGAACATTCCAGAACAATCACAATGTTCTGGAATGGCCATCCCAGTCCCCAGACCTGAATATCATTGAAAATCTGTGAGATGATTTGAAGCGTGCTGTCCATGCTCGGCGACCATCAAACTTAACTGAACTGGAATTATTTTGTAAACAGGAATGGTCAAATATACCTTCATCCAGGATCCAGGAACTCATTAAAAGCTACAGGAAGTGACAAGAGGCTGTTATTTTTGCAAAAGTAGGATCTACAAAATATTAATGTCACTTTTATGTTGAGGTGCCCATACTTTTACACCCGTCAAATTTTGTTTAAATGCGGATTGCACATTTTCTGTTAGTCCAATAAACCTCATTTCAATACAGAAATATTACTCAGTCCATCAGTTATTAGATATATGAAACTGAAATAGCTGTTGCAAAAACCCAAATTGTTATAAAGAAAAAAGGTTAACATTAATAGGGGTGCCCAAACGTTTTCATATGACTGTATATATTTCTTTACACACACCTTTTTGGATCACTGATCTTGAACATTTTTCAGTTGTTTATACTCTATATAACAAATGTGCACATTCTTTGTTTAAATATATATATATATATATATATATATATATATATATATATAAAAAAAATAATTTTGATGGTAAAAAAAATGTCATGCCTTATTTTGAGGTTTTGTTTTTTTTAAAATGTTATCCCTTTCTTGTAACTAATAGTGTTACAATTAGCACTATATAGGGATTTTGGCCAACATATTCTAGTAATGTTCCCCATGTTGTTGTAATGTGCCCATCCTTGTCCCCTTGCAGTATTGTGCCCCATCCTAGTCCCTATCCTACAGTAATGTACTGATCCTTGTCCCCATCCTACAGTAACGTACTGATCCTTGTCCCCATCCTATAGTAATGTTCCCCATCCTTGTCCCCATCTTGTAGTAATATGCCCCATTCTTGTCCACATCCTATAGTAATGTCCCCATCCTTGTCCCCATCTTATCGTAATGTGCCCATCCTATAGTAATGTGTTCATCCTTGTCCCCATCCTATAGTAATGTCCCAAGCCTTATCCTTATACTATAGTAATGTTTCCCATCCTTGTCCCCTTGTAGCAATGTCCCTATCCTGTAGTACTTTCCCCATCATATAGTAATGTCCCCATCCTTGTCCTCATCCTATAGTAATGTCCCCAACCTATATTAATGTGCCCATCCTGTAGTAATGTGCCCATCCTTGTCCCCATCTTATAGTAATGTTTCCCATCCTTTTTCCCCATGTAGCAATCTCCCTATCCTGTAGTACTGTCCCCATCATATAGTTGTCCCATTCTGTAGTAATGTGCCCATCCTATAGTAATGTCCCCATCCTATAGTAATGTGCCAACCTTGTCCCCATCCTATAGTAATGTCCCCATCCTATAGTAATGTCCCTATCCTATAGTAATGTCCCCAGCCTTGTCCCCATCCTGTAGTAATGTCCCCATCCAATAGCAATGTGCCTATCCTTGTCCCCATCCTATAGTAATGTCCCCATCCTATAGTAATGTCCCCAGCCTTATCCCTATCCTATAGTAATGTTTCTCATCCTTATCCCCTTGTAGCAATGTACCTATCCTGTAGTACTGTGCCCCATCCTAGTCCCCATCCTATAGTAATGTCCCCATCCTAGTCCCCATCCTATAGTAATGTCCCCATTCTATAGTAATGTCCCCATCCAATAGTATTGTGCCCATCCTTGTAATGTTCCCATCCTTTAGTAATGTCCCCAGCCTTGTCCCTGTTCTATAGTAATGTCCCCATCCTGTAGTAATGGGTGGAGGGGCAGCGATGACGGTGGCTGAAAGGGGGCAGAGGTGGTGGCTGAAAGGGGGCGGTGGCTGAAAGGGGGCAGAGGCGGCGGCGGTGGATCGGATGCAGTGACGGCGGCGGCTGAAAGCGGGCACTGGCGGCGGCGGATCGGATGCAGTGACAGTGGTGGCTGAAAGGGGGCAGTGACGGTGACGTCGGATCGGATGCAGTGTCAGCGGATGAAAGGGGGCAGTGGCTATAACTTGCCAATCGCTCTCCTCAGCTTCCACAGACACCAGAGTGAAGGTGAGGGGGGTGGTCTCCGGCCCCAGATCCACAGTGATTGGAGAGATCGGTCACAAGGCCAGTCTCTCCAATCAGAGCTGGGGGCGGGTGAAACAGAGGTCACCCAGCTTCAGCAAATGATTAGTGCTACAGCTGCACTGATCAGGGCTGGATTTCAATGTCTCACCCATTTTCAATGGCTGAAACATTACAGTGGCTGTCATTGGCTGAGCGGCGATCGTCAGCCAATCACAGCCTCCGTAGGTCCGGGGAGGAGACACCACCCCTCCTGAGGTCAGGCAGATGTCCCCTCCTCCCTAAATCTAAGGTATTTGCAGCGATCGCAGCCACAGGGGCTCAGGGGCTGCAATTTCACCATGATGTATTGGGTACGTCATGGGTCCTTAAGTACCAGGGAGCCATGACGTACCCAGTACGTCATAGGTCGCTAAGGGGTTGTGCTGTCCTTCACATTAACACACACAAAAAAAACCCCCACACCATTCTTCTCACCTGTCCGCTGTGACGTGGCCCACTCAGCTGCCTTGCAGCTGGATCCCCGCTGCGCCTCAGCCAAGGCTGGGAATCTGGGAGCGGCCAGCGTTGCCTGCTGTGCTGGCTTAGGGTTGGGGACCGCCTCCGCCGTGGCCGGGCGGACTGCCGGGGCCGTTGTCGTCTCGGGCGTGGCTGGACGTGGCACCTTCCGGGCTCTGGTCTGGCGTGGAGCCGGAGTTGGTGCCGGGCCGGTGACGGGCTTGCTGCTGGCGGCTTCCACTGGCTGGTCCTCGCGGGCCGATGGAACGGACACCGCTGCCGGCATTGGTGGCAACTATGGTGGCAAAATCCTCACCCGCCCCCCCTTGGTCTTTTGCCGCCACTTCTCTCTGCGGCCTGTTAGTTTCGTTTTGCGACTTCCGGGCTTGCTTTCCGGCCGCGTTCCCAGGGGGCAGGGCTTCGGCTTTCGCGCCCTTTTCTTCGAAGAAGAAGACGCTGGGCTGTAGCCCAAAAATGGCGGCAAAATGGCGACTTCTGAAAATTTGGCAACGGATCCCCGCTGACTGTCCAATACCAGGCGCACTTCCACAAGGTAAGTGGATGGGTAAGTATCCTGTTCGTGGTGCCAAGTTTCGGGGTGTGTGCCCCTGTGCCAGCAGCCGGCGCTGCTCGGATTCGGACCTTCAGGGGTGGTGGCTCGAGGGTCTCCGGACCCGGGGGTCTGGCGGGCACGCCGAATAAATGGGGGGACGTAGATATACGGGCTATGCCGTAGTAAGTTTGTGACGCCACCCACGGTGTGTGGTGAGATGGGACACCACCGCTGCTGTTATGGGGCACCTGGGGGAGATGTTGTGCAGCAAGTTGTTAACCCCTCCGTGGACAGGGATGGTGGCCCCGGGACCCGGTGGCTCGGTGCAGGGGATGGCGACCGCAGGGGGTGCTAGTGTACTCACTGTTAGTAAAACACACAAGTCTCTGGTAAACCAAGGTGATGGTGGCCGGCGCCGTGGCCGGTTGCGTTTGAGTCCCCTACCCAGCTGGTGGTCTCTATCCTTGTCCTGCACTGCTTTGTGTAAGGTGGACTTTCCTAGTGTGAAACTCAGGAGTCCGCTCCCGGCTGGATGTGGCCTAAGGAGCTGTGCCCACAGACGCTGACCCGTGGGATCTATGGGCCCTGGCGGTGACCTCTTATTTCCAATCGGTGGGCTGTTGTCTTCTACTTTGGGTGGGACAGGACCTCTAGTCCTGGCCTCAATCGGTTAATTAACCAGTTCCGCTTGGTTCTGGTCCTCGCTTCAGGGTCCGAGTACCACCCCTTTGTGCTACGGTTTCCGGGTTCCCCGTGTCGTACCGGCGGGCTACAACCCTGTCCCAGTCCACCTCGGTTCTGCCGAGCCGTCTTCCCGTCTCCTGCTGACGGAGACCACCGTCTGCCTCCTAGCCAGTGGCACCAGGGCTCCTACCCTGGTACCGTTCAACTTGAACTTTCCTGCTGGAGCTACCCTTAGCTCCAGCCCACACTCCTCTCCAAACTGAACTCAACTCTTCACTGCTTGTTTTCCCGCCCCGGGCTGTTTGGACCCCTGGGTGGGCGTGTCCCAACCACCTGGTCACGCCTACAGGTGTGTCTGTCTTTCCCTAAGGGGGTTGACTAGGGTTTCTGGTTGGCTGTGTGTTTCCTAGTGAGGGAACGGTGTAGTGCGGGGGGCCTAACTGTGACTACCTGGTTTTGCCAGCGCATCACATAAACATTACATTTCCATTTTTCCTCACCCGCCACCCAGACAACCTAGTTCCTTGGTGCCACCGCTAAGAATCTTGGGCACCCCTTTTCCCCAGTCCACAGGTGTTCCGGATAACGCCTACTAGGGCCGGGTAAAAAGTTCCTTACCCGACAGTCCATCTCAAGGGCCCCAAGGCCGGGGGACCCTTGGCCTTGAGGTTAGCCACCGATTTCAATAGTTGGCTGGGCCTCAGCCTACTCTACCGCAGGACCTTCCTCCAATCTTCCTCTCCAGAGGAATAACAAGAAGGTAGTTGGGGGTATTTACAAGACCCAGAAAGTTTTGGGTTGACCTCGCCAGTCCTGAGGTCGTGGTCCATAATTAAGTAACGGTAAAACAGGGTTTAACTTTAACATAGTACGGGCAGCTAGGAACCGCTACCTCTCACTCTTGATCATCATACAGAAAGCTGTGGGAAGCTAGGCAGGGTTTCTCATTCACCACTACACATTTCTTCACATCGAGGGGAAACCATCCTTGCTCCCCACAGTGCCGGGTTTAACTGACACTAGGTCCCCGGGCTCCAACTCACGGTCCGGATGACCTGTAGGTATATGAGGGGCCACATCCCTTCAGGACACAAAAATCTCGGAATCCAGTCCTGGTTCATAGATGAACCCCCATCCCTTTTGGGGGTTGAAGTGGCGCACTTGCCCTCGGTGGGTCGGGCCCCGCACCCGGAAGGTAGCCTGCCGAAGATTGTCCTTCTCCTGGTATGCACGTGTGGCGCCCTGGACTAGCCAGGTCGTCTCAGGTACTACAACACACACCCCCACCCTGAGACAGGCACATCAGCCAGACACAAAATCCTTGTTGCCTCCCTCCAGGGGGGTGATGTCCACACCAGGTGGGGTGGAGCCAGGCAGTTGGCCCCACCCACTGAGGAGTTCACAGTCCTGGAGGCGGGAGAAGGAAGTCAGTTGAGAGTAGAGAACGGCTAGGAGAGTTCAGTTAGGGAAGTGGTAGGCGAGGAGCAAACTGACCGTGTCCGGGTGTGTGGCCCCGGCACTAAGAGCAAGGTTGGCAGACGGTGGTGGCCGTCTGCAGGAGAGGCAGATCAACGCGGAACCGTAGGACCGGGGACGGGCGGTGGCCCGCCGGTACCGAACCGGGGAGCAAAGTGAAGCCAGCACACACAGGCGGGGCCTACGGACCCCGACCAGGCTTGGAGTCGCCATTAGAGCTCAAATCCATCAGTGACCAGAACCCCAGGGGTTTCCTAACAGCCAAGACCCGATTGAAGGCAACCGTCCGACCAGGAAAAGGAAATACAGTTACCGCCACAGCTAGAGGTCCAAGGGCCAGAGCCTGCGGGCAAAAGGGCTCCTCTGGCACATACACACGCTGGGGAGCGGGTTACCGGTGCGAATCCATCGGGACCGAACATACACAAAGGTGCAGGTAAAGGCAGCCACCACTAACCATCCAGGAGAAGCCACAGTAGCCGGCTGTGGGACCCGTTCATCCAGCCGTTTGGTTTACCAGAGACTGCGTACCTTTGTGGCTGAGTGAGTACTACGTGCCGTCTGGCATCGCGCTGCGCAGTCCAAGCGACCCTGCACTCATCCAACCCTGCCTCCCCGTCATCTCACCAGGCCCCGGGACCACCAACCCCTACCCACGGAGGGGGGGAAAACAACATCCCAGCTGCTCCCTGCCATCGCTCCCGGGATCCCCGTCACCAGCAGCGGTGGTGCCCAACCTCACCACAACCCGTGGGTGGCGTCATGGACCAAATCCCCAAACCAAACTACCCCCTTTCACTCACAGGCGAGGAGCGCCGCTCGAGTCCCCGGATCCGGCCCACCGCTTGAGCCACCGAGCAGCCATCGCATCAGTGCTGGACCCGAGTGTTAGCGAGCGCAGTGCAGCGTCGTCGTTCCCCGCCCGCGACACACGCGCCAGTACCTCGGCCTTCCGCTTCTCCTGGGTAGCAATCTCTTGCTTCAGCTGGCGTTTCTGACGCTCCCAGTACGGGGCACGAGCCCCATGCTCTGCTTCCTGCTCAGGGACGTGGGCCACTTGGATGCCCTCGGTGCTGGCCACAACCAGCTTCTCACTCTGCCGAGGGCTCCATCTCTCATTGGCTTTCTCCGCTTCTCTGCAGGTACATCCTGGCTGCTCCATAGCCGGGACTAGGCACTGGGGAACGACCTGTGCGGTTGCCGCTGGCGACTCTTGGGTGGGTACCACCTCCGGTGCGGCCAGGCGGACTGCTGGGGCCATCGTCATCTCCATCGCGGCCGGGCGGAGTGCCGGAGCCGTCGCTATCTCTGCTGCAGTCGGGTGTACTGCTGGGGCCGGGAATGGCGTCATCAGCACTGCGGCCGGGCTCGGGGACAGAGGGGATGTCTTCCTGACTGCGGTCTGGCGCGAGGCCGGGACAAGTGTTGGAGCGGGGATGCTGACCTGACAGGGCCCGAGGTCCCCACGGCTTGGGCCTCTTCGGTAGATATGACGGGTTCCGCTGCCGGTGTTTGAGGTAGCGGGCCGATCAGGGCACTGGCTGCGGACACGGGCGGCGAGGGAGGCGACGTGGTGGACGGGAGCAGGCCGGGCCCCTCAGCCGGGACGGCCAGTTCCTGGGGAACATAGAGGCGTGGGTCACTGCTTACCCGCTCCATCGAGGCCATGTCCATCTCGCGTGCCCGGACAGCGGCAGCCAAGCCTTTCATCTCAGTGGTCCACCGCATCATCAGAAAATGCGCCTGGGCCTGGATCCTCTGATGCATTCTCTCCGTCTGCACTTCAATCCAGTCGGCGTTCCCGGGAACGGGCCTCTCCACTTGCTGGTTGTCGGACCCCTGAGACATCCTGCCGCTTGCTCGTCCAGGAATGGGATTTGGCAAAGTCCTGGTGTCGATGCCTTTTATCTCTTTGCATCACATGCCGCTTTTTCAGTCCTCCCCCTTGCTTTCTCGACAGCAGTCTCACAGGACCCACTGTCCTTTTCGCTTCCTGTCTGGGCAGTCACCAGCTTCCGCCCGCGTTCCCAGGGGGCTGGGCTTCAACTTTACACCCTTTTCGGGGAAGAAAATGCCGGGCTTGTTGTTTTTCGTGCCCAAAATTGGCGGCAAAATGGCGGCTGTCAAAAAATCTTCAAACAGATCACCGCTTACAGTCCAAAACAAGGCACACTTCCACCAGGTAGGTGGATGGGTTACAATCCTGTTCGTGACGCCAGGTTTTGAGGTGTGCCGCCCCCACATCAGTAGCAGCCGAGCTGCTCGGATCCGGATCCGCAGTGGCTCGAGGGATTTACGGACCCGGGGGTCGCGCGGACACTCAAATAAAAAGGGGACGTATTTGTACGGGGATTGCTGTAGATACTTCGTGACGCCACCCATGGTGTGTGGTAAGATACGGTACCACCGCTGCTGTTGGGTAGCACCTGGGGGGAGATGGGAAAGCAGCTGGATGTTAACCCCTCCGTGGGCAGGGATGGATGCCCCAGGGCTCAGTGTCCAAAACACGGGGAGTGATATAGGCCGAGGTAGCGCGCCGGGCCAGACCGGGGAATGTTGGTGTACTCACTGTAGAAGAATTACACACAAGTCCGTTGGTAAACCAAGGTGTCAGTGGCCGGCTTCCGCGTCCGGGTGTACTCGGGTCCCACACCCGGCTGGTGTACCAATGTCCCTTCCTCCAGTACTCTGTAGCTTTTCTCACTTTCGGACGACTCCGTCTGGAACGGGGAAGTCCACTCCCGGTGTATTTTGGTTGAGAGATGTGACCGCGAAAACTGACCCTTGGGATTTCAGTGGGTGTATGTGTGGCGCCCTGGACTAGCCAGGTCGTCACAGGTAACATACACACACCCCCACCCCCACTAGACAGTAACATTAGCCAAACACAAAATCCTTGTTGCCTCCCTCCAGGGTCTGATGTCCACACCAGGTGGGGCGGAGCCAAGCGGTTGGCCCCACCCACCGAGTAGTTCACAGGCCTGGAGGCGGGAAAAGTGACACAACAGTGGAGGAGGTTGAAGTGAGAGGAGTAAAGTGGAGGGTGTCTGGGTTTGTGGCCCAGGCACTGACAGCAAGGTTGGCAGACAGTGGTGGCCGTCTGCAGGAGTGGTGGATCGACGTGGAACGGTTGTCCCGCCGGTACCGACCGGGGAGTGAAGTGAAGCCAGCACACACAGGCAGGGCCATCGGATCCCGACTAGGCTTGGAGTCGCCGTCAACAGTCAAATCCGAGTGTGACAGGAACCCCAGGGGTTTCCTAACAGCCAAAGACCCGTTAGAAGGCAACCGCCCACACCGTGTGGGTATACAGCTACCGCCTAAGGCTAGAGACCCAAGGGCCAGCACCTGCAGGCAAACGGGCTCCTCCGGCATCCATACACCGCCTACCGTTGGGGATCCATCGAAGTCAAACAAGTACACAAAGGTGCAGGGAAAGACAGCCGCC
This sequence comes from Anomaloglossus baeobatrachus, assembly GCF_048569485.1. Lineage (NCBI taxonomy): Eukaryota > Metazoa > Chordata > Amphibia > Anura > Aromobatidae > Anomaloglossus > Anomaloglossus baeobatrachus. Next base: position 254,967,734 of record NC_134357.1, read on the forward strand.
ATCACCTGTCCGGGGAGAGACACTGCAGCCGGCTGCGGGACCTGTCCATCCAGCTGTTTGGTTTACCGAGGACTTTGTGCATCTCTTACTGAGTGAGTACACCTGTGCCATCCGGCACCGCGCCGCGCTATCCCTGTAACCCTGCACCTCACCAACCCTGCCTCCCCGTCACACCACCGGGCCCCGGGACCACCGACCCCTACCCACGGAGGGGGAAAACAACATCCCAGCTGCTCCCTACCATCGCTCCCGGGATCCCCGTCACCAGCAGCGGTGGTGCCCATCTTCACCACAACCCGTGGGTGGCGTCACGGACTAAATCCCCCAAAACCAACCACCCTTTTCACTCACGGGCAAGGAGCGCCGCTTGAGTCCCCGGATCCGGCCCACCGCTCGAGCCACCAAGCAGCAGCCGCAGCAGCGCCGGACCCAAGCAGTAGCGAGCGCAGCGGCGGCGTCCTCCCCGCCCGCGACATATGCGGATACCCTATCCCCCGCGGTGGGCTGCCGTTTTGCTTTATCTGGGCTAAACTTATGGAGCTAGGCCTGAAACCTGCTCCCGGCCTGGTGAATTAGAGAAGGGGCTTGCAACCGTCTTCTATCTAGGGTTCAGGTACCCCGCCTGTGCACGATTTCCATACCGGATCTCCGCTGTCGGTACCGGCGGGCTCCAACCCTGTCCCCGTCCACTCTGGATCTCCGGCGACCGTATTCCCATCGTCTTTGGACATCGTCCACTGCTTGCCACCTAGCCAGCAGACCAGGGTCACTACCCTGTCCATTCTCACTAGGCTCAGCTTCTCTCTGACAGACTGTCACTGTCACTCCTCTCCACTTGACCTCCAACTTGAAACTCTAAACTGATCTGACTTGTTCCCGCGCCCGGTTCCTCAAGACCCCTAGGCGGGTGCTCCCAATCCACCTGGTCCTGCCCACTGGTGTGTCCTTCTTACCCTGGGGGGTGGCTAGGATTTTGTGGCAGATGGAACCTTGTGTGGGAAGGTGTTAGTTATGTAGGGTGTAATGTACCTCTGTGACCACCTGGCGGTGCCAGGGCGGCACACACACACACATATATATATATATATATATATACATACAGTCAGGGCCAGAAATATTTGGACAGTGACACAAGTTTTGTTATTTTAGCTGTTTAGAAAAACATGTTCAGAAATACAGTTATATATATATAATGTGGGCTGAAAGTGCACACTCCCAGCTGCAATATGAGAGTTTTCACACCCAAATCGGAGAAAGGGTTTAGGAATCATAGCTCTGTAATGCATAGCCTCCTCTTTTTCAAGGGACCAAAAGTAATTGGACAAGGGACTCTAAGGGCTGCAATTAACTCTGAAGGCGTCTCCCTCGTTAACCTGTAATCAATGAAGTTAAAAGGTCTGGGGTTGATTACAGGTGTGTGGTTTTGCATTTGGAAGCTGTTGCTGTGACCAGACAACATGCGGTCTAAGGAACTCTCAATTGAGGTGAAGCAAAACATCCTGAGGCTGAAAAAAAAAGAAAAAATCCATCAGAGAGATAGCAGACATGCTTGGAGTAGCAAAATCAACAGTCGGGTACATTCTGAGAAAAAAGGAATTGACTGGTGAGCTTGGGAACTCAAAAAGGCCTGGGCGTCCACGGATGACAACAGTGGTGGATGATCGCCGCATAACTTCTTTGGTGAAGAAGAACCCGTTCACAACATTAACTGAAGTCCAGAACACTCTCAGTGAAGTAGGTGTATCTGTCTCTAAGTCAACAGTAAAGAGAAGACTCCATGAAAGTAAATACAAAGGGTTCACATCTAGATGCAAACCATTCATCAATTCCAAAAATAGACAGGCCAGAGTTAAATTTGCTGAAAAACACCTCATGAAGCCAGCTCAGTTCTGGAAAAGTATTCTATGGACAGATGAGACAAAGATCAACCTGTACCAGAATGATGGGAAGAAAAAAGTTTGGAGAAGAAAGGGAACGGCACATGATCCAAGGCACACCACATCCTCTGTAAAACATGGTGGAGGCAACGTGATGGCATGGGCATGCATGGCTTTCAATGGCACTGGGTCACTTGTGTTTATTGATGACATAACAGCAGACAAGAGTAGCCGGATGAATTCTGAAGTGTACAGGGATATACTTTCAGCCCAGATTCAGCCAAATGCCGCAAAGTTGATCGGACGGCGCTTCATAGTACAGATGGACAATGACCCCAAGCATACAGCCAAAGCTACCCAGGAGTTCATGAGTGCAAAAAAGTGGAACATTCTGCAATGGCCAAGTCAATCACCAGATCTTAACCCAATTGAGCATGCATTTCACTTGCTCAAATCCAGACTTAAGACGGAAAGACCCACAAACAAGCAAGACCTGAAGGCTGCGGCTGTAAAGGCCTGGCAAAGCATTAAGAAGGAGGAAACCCAAGTAATTCCTAAGGAGGATAAAAATCCGAGGCTTCCAGACTCATATAGACCCATCTCGTTATTAACAGCGGACGTGAAGCTTCTGGCTAAGGTGTTGTCAAACCGGCTGACTGGAGTTATATCTAACCTAATCCATATGGACCAATCAGGGTTCATGGCCAATAGGTCGACAGCTGCTAATATCAGGAGATTGTACCTTAATCTACAGTTGCCGCCTGACAACCCTGGCCGGAGGGTGATCGCTTTGCTAGATGCCCAGAAAGCGTTCGATAGTGTTGAGTGGGGGTATCTGTGGAAAGTGTTGCAGCATATGGGTTTTGAAAAAACAAAGAAATATCCAGTTTTTCATTATTACGCAATAATTTTTATGCTAACTCCATTAGATAATTAAATTTGAAGAAAATAGGAGTATTTACACATAAATACAGTACAAAAATAGCTTTATTATTACAAAAAATCAGAAACAATTGACACACAATAAAAACACTTAAAACAGAGTGTTACAGCGTACATAGCTCACAAATGTAGAAGGGACAACAACAATACCCTCTATTGCCGCCTGAAAAAAGGGTGGTGATGATGGTTGGAACTCATAAATGTTTAAAAGATCCCAGTCAGGTATGTTTACTACATACATGTAATTTAACAATTCATATAATTAATACTAAGGCTAAGCCTGATCTGACTTATAAATTATGTATCTGTAAATCCAAGTCAGATAGATAAATGTTAATACATACATATGAATTATCAATACATATATTAAATACTGTGGCTATGCCTAATCAAACATGTATATACAAATGACTTACATATCACCCACCAGGCGTGGTGAAAAAAACCAATTAAAGTGGCCAGGTAGTATAGCTTCAGTGTGAGGCTGATAATCACCAGTCTCATAAACATTAGACATGAATAGTAAAGTCAGAAGCTGGGTAATGTGGGAAACCGCAGCTTATCAATGTGCACTAAGTCAGAGACATGATCATATACAGCCTTTAAACATATGGCAATATAATTGTAAATTCACCATCTAAACCACTATACAGGTTAGAACCCTTAAAATCATTAAACATATGACTGCTCCCTGTCCATTAGATGCAGCAAAGGCATGTATGCCTGGTTATCAGGGTCCACAGATCTATTTGCTGTAGTGGAAAATCAGGCTAAGCAAGGCATACCCATGTTAGTATATGGTGGTTGTCTCCTCCTATGCCCCGATGCGCATTTCACATCGAGCTTCCTCAGGGGGCTACTCGTTAATCGGCACCTCGTATCTTATAGCCGCCATTATCCCATAAAATCAGCTGTGGATCATTAGCGGCGCGTGCATGCCTCCGTCCGCCCGCTACCCCAGGACCGCCGCTCGTCAGCGGCTGAGCACACGCATACTGACTCATAATAGCCAGCACCCGCGTGCCGCCCATAGACAGCGGCGCGATCCCGGACAGGGGGCGGAGTGCAGCAAGCAAGCGCACAGATCCACAGCCGTGATGTTACCGCAATCCACCGACACTGTACTATGTGGCAGCAGGCGACCATCACTGGTAAATCTGACCGTATATGGCAGTGTGTTCCCGACAATGCGGGGCCCAAATCATACAAAGCCCTTTTACATAGGAACTAATAAGCCGCAACATACGGCCCTTAAATATAAAATGCAGGGCTGATCTCACATGTAACACACATTAAATGAGCTTTTTCAAACAGCCAGATTACATATCGCACTTAGAGCACATTAACAAATTGACAGACAGTTCTTCAATAAGTGATCAATATCCATTTGTCCATAAAATGGCAGCGGTCACAAATTTTTAATAGGACAATGCCCAGTCTATAATAGATGATGGGAGTAGGCACCAAGATGATACAAGGTAGTAACGTGGAGCTGTAATGAAATGAGAAATAAAAAATATATTAAAACACCGATTAAAAATTGTGAAAACGAAAAAGCAGTGGAAATAGCACAGCAAATTCAGCTAACAGTATGATTGCATTCATATAATCATTGATGTTGAATAGGGGGTCATCTAGAGAAAACAAGCAAAGGAATTTGCCTCATTTAATCCTGCAGGGTGCATAGTCTGCAGCACTGTGATCCATCTACATTCTTGCTGAAGTAGTTTCTTTTTAATGTTACCCCCTCTCGTACCCATGGTAACATGTTCTATACCTTTCACTAAAAAAGATCTAGGATCACAATTGTGTTTTAATTTATAATGCCGAGGGATTGTTTTTAGTTCTTCAAGGTTTGTGATGTTTTTAGCCGCAATAATATCCCTGACATGCTCCCTGGTCCTTACTCTCAGTTGTCGGGATGTCAAACCAATATATATAAGGCCGCAACCACAGGTGGCATAATATATCACCTGCATTGTTGAACAGGTGATATATTGATTAATTTTAAACTCTTTATCACCCCCCGATGACCTAAAGACTTTAGCTCTGGACATATTTGCACAGGCCATGCAGTCTCCGCATGGATAACATCCTTTGACTGGTGGGCCTGCGCCAATTAATTTTTGTGTGTTAGCCACATAGTGGCTTTTAACCAGCATGTCTTTAAGATTTTTTCCTTTCCTATAGGTCACCTGGGGGTAATTCAACAAATAATTCTGTAGACTAGGCTCTGTTTGTAATATGGGCCAATGCCGCTGCAAAATCTCTTTTACCCTGTTACATTGTAGGTTATAAGAAGTAATAAATCTGATGTTGCCACCCTCATTGCGGGGTTTAAAAGACGGCTGCAGGAGTGACTCACGTGTTGACTTTTTTGCCCTATTGTAGCCCTGCTTAATGGATCTTCTGCTGTACCCTCGTGACTGAAAACGCTCCCTAAGGAGGTCAGCTTGATGTTCAAATTTTTCCAGGGTGGAGCAAATGCGTCTCGTCCTCAGGTATTGCCCAACTGGGATGGCTTTAATGGTACTATGATGATGACTAGACCCTGCATGCAGCAGGGCATTGACTGCGGTGGGCTTCCTGAACAGATCCGTCTGTATCCTACCATTGATGTCAACTTCGATCCTAATGTCCAGGAAGTCCACCTTAGCCCTGCTGTACACATGGGTCAGCCTGATGTTCATATTATTCAAATTAAGATACCTCATAAACTCCTGAAGCCCATCCTCACTCCCTTGCCAAATAAACAAAATATCATATATATATCTAATCCAGAGGGGTACATGGTCCGCAGCCTGTGCGCCCTCGCCCCCCCACAAACCTCTCTCCCAAAACCCCAGAAAGAGGTTTGCAAACAAAGGCGCACAGGCCGCCCCCATCGCGGTACCCCTCCTCTGTAGGTAGTGTTGTTCTTTAAATGAAAAATAATTGTGAGTGAGGATGAACTCCAGCAGCATGAGCACCAATTCACATATTGGGCCATCCCAGTTGCTGCCACCGAGGAAGAAATGCACCGCCTCCAACCCCTGTCCGTGTTCAATGCACGTGTACAGCGATTCCACATCTGCAGTCACGAGGTACATATCCTCCTCTAGATGTATCCCATCAAGCCTTGCAAGCACGTCCGTGGAATCACGGACGTACGATGGCAAGGCCTCTGCCAGGGGTTTTAGGTAAAAGTCCACAAATTTACTTATTGGGTCACTAAGACCCTCCAAGCCCGACACTATCGGTCTCCCTGGTGGTTCTATAGCATTTTTATGAACCTTAGGTGTGAAATAAATTGTAGGCGTCCTAGGATATTTGACACTAAGGCCATCATAGATATTCTTAGGAATTACTCCTTGTGTAAAAGCATCATGCAGCATCAAATCAAGTTCTGCTGCATATGACACAGTGGGATTACCTGACAGCTTGATGTAGGTTGTTTTATCTCTAAGCTGTTTAAATGCTTCTTTTTCATACATCCGTTTAGGCCACAACACGACGTTCCCTCCTTTGTCAGCCGGTTTAATAACTATATCATCCAGTGATTGCAGTTCCTGGAGAGCCCCACGTTCTATTTTCGTAAGGTTATCTACATATCGTGTCACCGGAATTTCCCTTAAATCACGGATAACTAAATCCGTGAAAATCTCAACGGCTGGGCTTAATGACAAAGGAGGGAACGTCTGTGATTTAGGATACAAATGTTTAGGGTAATTACCTCTGCTAGTGTAATCCTGTTCTTCCAGGAGTGAATTCAAATTCCTAAGTGTTTCCTCTTCCATAGAAGCATCAGGCGTGGTCGTCGATACATCAGATTTCTTATGGTGTAGTTTTTTTAAAATCAGTTTCCTTGAGAACAAGTTAACATCTTTTATGGCTGTGAAAAGATCGAAGCCGTTTGTAGGGGCAAAAGTCAACCCTTTCTCAAGTAGCTGCTTTTGGGCATATGTTAACACATGCTCAGATAGGTTGATTACCTGTAACTTGTTAGTATTATTCCTCCTGTACCCCTTGCGCTGTATTCCACCAGCCATACAATGATAAGGATAAAAGTATCTCCTGTCCGTGGATCTCAAGACCATGCCATCGCTTGTTATGGATTCTTGATTAATTGACCCCTCATTTGATGTACTGGACATAAGGGAGCCTGTTCTAGGTCTCGCATTCTTCCATTTACCTCTCTGTTTCCTTTGCCACCTATACACATTGTTTTGATTACGGTCTAATGTATCCCTTTGAAATTTCTTTGTTTTTATGTCGCAAATTTCTTTTTCCTATTTAATCGATTCATCCTCAAGTTCCATATTGGGTTTTGGCCCACGGTTTGTAAAGTGGGTGCAGCTGTTGTATAATAGGCCTACTGCTAAAGTTAGAGTTAACGGTATGACCTCCTCAGCGTTTGAGTTGCACCGGGGAACGAGACAGGGCTGCCCACTATCGCCGCTCCTATTTGCTATTGCAAAAGAGCCTCTGGCGGCGGCCATTAGGAAAACAAAGGAGATCCATGGATTTAAGTATGGGCATTTAGAGGAGAAAATAGCTCTTTATGCTGACGATTTATTACTTTTCTTGGGGGATCCATCAGCCTCATTGGATCATGCCATGCAGATAATAGAGAAATTTGGAGAAGTTTCGGGACTGACCATTAATTGGTCTAAATCGAGCCTCTTTAAGGTGGATGGGGAAGTAGCCTGGACAAATGAGGATACTGGGGCTAACAAATTGAAGAATGTGGACGAATTTAAATATCTAGGTATCCAGATATCTCTGCCAGTAGAAAAATACATACAGGTGAACTTATGGCCTCTCCTTAAAAAATTGAGAGCCAAGGTGGATGCCTGGAACAAGCTACATTTGTCAGTTGTTGGAAGGGTTAATTTGCTAAAGATGGCAGTAATGCCTAAACTCCTATACATACTGCACAATGCCCCTGTTTGTATTTCAAGGAAAAGATTTAAAGGGATAAACTCGCTGTTTAGGGACCTGGTGTGGGGTAAAAAGAAGCCTAGGGTGCGATTAGAGACTTTACAAAGGCCGAAGGATGAGGGGGGTCTAGCAATCCCAAATCCGGAATTGTATTATATAGCGGCGCAATGTCAACACCTCAGGGGTTGGTCTGATCGAGAGAAAGATGGGGGCATTAAAGAAGTACTGGAATACATAGTGGGTAGAAGTCCATTGGTAATGGGACTAGAGGATGGTGCGGTGGGGCTCCTGGGTAGAACGTCTCCTACAATGGCACTTATAAATAAGACCTGGGATAGGCTGAAAAGGGTGAGAGGGGTGACCCGGTTAACTAAGTTTACACCTATCTGGGATAACAGTAATCTCCCGGAGATTCAGAAAATGGGGAATATTGAGGAGTGGAGACGCAAGGGTGTAGTATACATGCATCAGATATTGGACGGAGGAATTGTGAAATCGTTCCCGCAGTTACAGAGTGAGTTTCAGTTACCGGCGTCCGGCTGGCTCCACTACAGACAATTAAAACATGCGATTGCAGCCCAAGCGGCTAAACAAAGTGTGGCCATACAGACTGACCTGGTACTGGAGTATGTGTGTAAGGGCGGAGGAAGCACTAAAGGGATCATTTCTGGCACGTATAAAGATATACTACATACCTTTCTGTTAGAATACCCAATTAAAACTAAATCTAAATGGGAGGAGGAAGTTGGGCCGATAACGGAGGAGGTGTGGGAGAGTATCCTGGAGTATGTCCCTAAACTTTCCATGAGCGAACCGGCCAGACTGTCTTACCTATACGTGATTCACTGGGTATATAGGTCTCCCTTACTGATGTTTAAAATGGGGTTGAAAAGGAATTCGGAGTGTCCAAGGTGTCAGGGATCTGACGCAGGTATTTTTCACATGATGTGGTCTTGTCCGAGACTGGTCTCCTTTTGGACTAAGGTTATCCACAAGATAGGAAGAACATATGGGTATGTCCTCCCCAGGGAACCAGTGCTATGCCTATTGGGATATGTTGAGGAGCTTGGGGTGGAAAATACTATGAAAATTGTCATTGCTAGGCTGCTGTATGCGGCAAGAAAGCTAATCGCCAGGTCCTGGATTAAAAAAGACCCCCCGACCAGGGGAGAGTACATTAAAAGGGTGAAGTGTATTCTTCAGCGGGAACGGGGAGTGTATGAAAAAAGGGGGAATGTTAAAATGTTTGAGAAGCTCTGGTCTCCTTGGCTGCAATGCGGATAGGACGAGTGATGGACCAGTAAACTGATATGGGACGGGGATAGCCGTCTGAGACCTCTGATGTGTATGTTTTGTTTTATTTGTGTTACTAGTTGTTCCTCCTGCACAACGGGAGGGTTGCTATACTACAGTTGAAGGGTATCCTAAGTGTGTACTAAATGGGATGTAGTATCGGGGAGAAGTGTTGCTGCCAGGGTGGGGGAGGGGGGCGGGAGGGGGAGTTAAAGGGGTAATAGATGTGATAAATTTAATTTGGATGCCGATTTCTTATTCTGTTGTATGTATTCTGTTTTAATAAAAAAGTATCTGATTTAAAAAAAAAAAAAAAAAAAAGAAGGAGGAAACCCAGCGTTTGGTGATGGGTTCCAGACTTAAGGCAGTGATTGCCTCCAAAGGATTCGCAACAAAATATTGAAAATAAAAATATTTTGTTTGGGTTTGGTTTATTTGTCGAATTACTTTTGACCTCCTAAAATGTGGAGTGTTTGTAAAGAAATGTGTACAGTTCCTACAATTTCTATCAGATATTTTTGTTCAAACCTTCAAATTAAACGTTACAATCTGCACTTGAATTCTGTTGTAGAGGTTTCATTTCAAATTCAATGTGGTGGCATGCAGAGCCCAACTCGCGAAAATTGTGTCACTGTCCAAATATTTCTGGACCTAACTGTATATATATATATATATAGCCTGTGTATTCTGATATGCAGGAGTTTTTCCAAGAGTGGGCGGCGGGACTGTGGAAATTTGGAGGGGTGGAGGCAGAGCTGGGGTGGAGGTTGAGCAGAGTTTCAAGGGGGCCTGAAAATTTTGCCAGTATGGGGCCCTGAAATTCTTGGTTGCAGCCCTGATCTACCATACATTATGCCTCTCTACATCACAATCCTGGAAGTAGAACTGATGTGATGTGAAGGACACTTCACTGAAATTTCGACATGATTTTCAGACCAATCTCTGGGTATCATTCAAGATAAAAGTGGAAGTGTGAGGCATTGCTAAATGGATAGATTTTCATTTCTTCACTGTCATCTCTCTGTGTACCATGATAGTCTTTGAGAGTGGTGGTGTGAGGTCAGTGGAACTCCTGTAGCTGGATTGCAGGGCACGTCAGTATTTGACTGGGTGCACTCTGACTGCTGTGCCCCGTTGTAAAGGGTTAATCTGGTCGTCCCATGTAATTTCTGCCTCCTCCCTGTTTTGTTGCAGCCAGTGATTCTGCTCCTCCTGCTTCCCCCTATATAAACCTACTTCCTGCTCTGTTGCCTCTCCTCACTTGTGAGACCTGGAGACTTGCTGTTCCTGGTTATGCAGCCTGTCGCTGGTGAGAGAATATGGCTAACACCATTAGAGACAGAATCAGGGGGAAGGTGATTCCTGATTCACCTGCCTTACGGGTGAGCAAATCCCCTTCTCTCCTGAGGCTCAGGCACTTATGCACAGCGGCCGGCGGAACGCACGGCGAACACGCCCGCTGTACTGCTTGTGACTCGCCCACCCCAGGGCTATGGGACACCCGGTGCCGGACTAGTCCGGTGGTAGTCAGTGGTGGCTGGGCCCGGCTCCGTGGCCCTGGTGGGTGTCAGTTGAATATGTGGCGGATGACTTTAAGTTTGTATTCGTGACGCCACCTGTGGTCTGCGGCTATTAAGCCGCCGCTGCTGTGTGAGGCCACCGGGATGATGTTATAGCAGCAATGGTGGTACTGCTCCCCACAGGTGGAGCAATGCCCGGGGCACAGTTGGTGCTTGTGGAAGTCTATGGTGCTGTGTGACTAACACGGTGCAGGGCCGACAAGCAATGAAAGAAACAGGCACAAACAGTAGTCTCTTTACCTTCTCCTCTTTTACTCGGCAGAAACTTAGTCCAGGGAGACCGTCACAGATGGTAAAGATGATCCGGCCGGCCTGGAAGTGCCTGGGGTGATCTTTGGCCAGTTGAGTATGAGGCCTACTCCTTAATCTTTCTCTGCTGTTTTAGGACACTGCACTTTAGGTTTGCAATTGCCCTCTTGCTGCTGGGACTTGTTGTTCGTCCCCTTTTCTGTGTGGTAGACTGCGCAGGCCCTCTCTGGTGCTTCTCTGCTGGAGCCCACACCAGGCCCTTGGGATGCAGTTGTACCTTCAGATTGCTTCTGGGACAGGGGGCTTGCAGCTCTCCTGCCCTCCGGATTCAGCTACCAGGGATGGATTTTATGCCCTGGCAACTACAGACTCCGATGTCCGAGTCTCTGCTGTGCCTCTCTGCTCCCCTTGCTTCACTGGGCCAAGCTATCCAAGCTCTAGGCCCCAGTTTCACAAGGCAGCACTACCCTGCGTCTGCACTCTTTCACTCCTGTCTCCAGACTAACTACCACTTCCTCCTTCCAGCCAGACTTAAGGAATGCTCCCTGAAGTTCCAGGTTCAGAGCTCCCCCTGCTGGCCGGAGGGAGAACTGTGTTGAGTGTTAACTTACTGGCCAATAGATCTCCCAATTACCTCCAGGCTCAGCATTAACCCTTTTGGGAGGGCAATGCTGTTGTGGCGACCAGGTCCTGGGGCGCCACACTCCCCCTTAGTTAAATTCAGTACTCCCGGACTGTAGAAACAAACATGACATGTTAGAACATTTCATCCCATTATGGGAGGCGCAAATACTTTAACGTTACAACCTTAAACATTACTATAAGAGTCCAGTGTGGCTCCCTGCCGGGTGTCCATTACACTGCTCCATGGGGGACCCGCCGCGTTCAAACCCCCAACGTAGGCTCTGGGCGTGCGTCAGAGCATTGATGACCCCACTCTATGCACGCCGGACAGGTTTTTCTTCAGGGGTGTTGAGCACACTGGTGCTAACTATGAACAATTTAGGTGTTGGCCACCCATAGTCCAGTGGCCCAATTGTCCATTTTCGCAATCAAAGAAAAAGAAAACATTTTGTACACAACATGACAGACATTTTGCATAACTTTTTACATTCTAATAAGTACTCTTTCCCTTATACAGTTGACTCCCTATACCTTAGAGGGGGTTGTCCCCGAGTGCTGCGCTGGGACCTACGTAGCTCTGGTGTTTGCCCCTGACTACGTGGTGCGTCTTCTATCTCAGCACTACAGGTGGGCCTAACCCCCATAGGTAAGCGTGATGGTTGCCTTTGTGATCTAAGAGTCGCCAAGGGTATGACAGGTTCACCACTGACAGGGGGTTGATCCTCCTGTTCCACTGCTGGCGTGTCATCTCGTGCTGGAGCGGACGATTCTTTAGGTGGATCCGGAACCTTTTCCGTTTCTGGCTCGACCAACTGCGGAAACGTCAAAACTGGTACCACTATGGCATTGTTTATTCGGGTCCAAGTTTTGGGGAACTTTCCAAGGATGGTTTGAATCATCTCCCCTTCTTTCTCTTGACTTTGGGGACTTCCTTGTACTCCTTCCATTTCTCTTTGGATTCTGCACCGTTCAGGGCACGCTTTCAGGCGGTCTCGGGAAATTGCTTGATAGGTCTTGCCTTCATCTTTGCTTATGAGGCATACCTTACTATTGTCAAAGTTGGAGGGGATAATGGTGTAGGGCTCGCTTTCCCACTGATTATCCAATTTATGCGCCTTCCGCTTCTTCTTGAGGACTTGTTCTCCAGGTGCTAAGGGAGTTGCTGGGGCTGTTTGATTGTAATGCTGTTCTTGTCTCGTTCTTGCTTGAGACAGGCTCCTCTCTACGCGCTCCTGGACCTTACGGTACCGCTGCTGTCGTTCTGTATCCCAATCCTCTATTTCTTGAACCGCCTCAGGCGACACAGTCCCCATCTCAAAGTCTACAGGCAACTTGCCTGGTCTGGCTCGCATCAGGTAAGCGGGGCTGCAGTTGGTCGAATTCACTGGGATGTGGTTGTACAGGTCTACCAGATCTGGCAACTTTTCTGGCCATTGGTTCCTTTCCTCCAGCGGTAGGGTCTTCAGCATATCAATAACCACATGGTTCATTTTCTCGCACAGTCCATTGGTTTGGGGGTGGTACGGTGTGGTTCGGATTTTCTTACAACCGTACATGTTACAGAACTCTTGGAACACTTCAGCCTCGAATGCAGGACCCTGATCAGTCAGTACCCTTTCCGGATAGCCGTGAGGTCGGCAAAAGGATGCCTGGAACGCTCTAGCTGCTGTCCTGGCTGTCTGGTCCTTCACAGGCACTACTACCAGGAAACGAGAGTAATGGTCCACAATGGTGAGGGCATACACATAGCCTGACCGGCTTGGTGTTAACTTCACGTGGTCCAGGGCCACCAACTCCAGGGGCTGCTTTGTGACAATTGGCTGCAAGGGAGACCTTTGGCTGGCATCGTCTTTCCGCCTCAGGTTACACGGGCCACAGTCTCGGCACCACTTCTCGATCATCTTTCTCATGTGCACCCAATAGAACCGATCACGGAGTAGGGCCTCCAACTTCTTCCACCCGAAGTGTCCTGCGTTATCATGATACGCTGCTAGGACCATTGGAGCATCTCTCTGCGGAACCACTATCTGCCAGACAAGTTCATTTGTTCGATAGTTGACATATCTCTTGCAGAGCTTGCCTTGGTAGGTGAACAGTCGTCCCCTCTCCTTCCACAGCTGCTGGGCTTCCTCTGGAGCGTCTGGGCCAAGATGGGTCTCAGCTTGCGCTAGCTTCTCTTTGACCAATCGCACGGCCGGGTCACCGTTCTGTGTTTCTTCCCAATTATGGTGGAGTAAGGGGTTGACCGAGACCCCGTGCTGGCTTGAGCGCTTCACTCCCACAGCATGCTCACACTGGGACACACCTTGGTGATGGAAAGCCGGTAACTCTATCTCTTCGAGTTCATCCATGTCTTCTCCAGACTCGGGCAAGTGAGGCATTCTGGACAGCGCATCAGCATTGTTATTCTTCTTGCCAGCCCGATACTTGATGGTAAAGTCAAAGTTAGACAGCCGGGCCATCCATCGCTGTTCCATCGCACCTAACTTGGCTGTTGCCAGGTGTGTCAACGGATTGTTGTCCGTGAAGATGGTGAACTTGGCCGATGCCAGATAGTGCTTGAAGCGTTCAGTCACTGCCCAAACAATAGCGAGGAACTCCAGCTTGAAGGAACTGTAGTTTTCTGGATTCCTTTCTGTGGGCCGAAGCTTCCTACTGGCGTACGCTATCACCCTCTCTCTGCCTCCCTGTACCTGGGACAGAACTGCTCCCAGTCCCACGTTGCTGGCGTCTGTATACAGTACAAACGGTTGGCTGTAGTCAGGGTAGGCCAGAATTTCTTCTCCCGTGAGAGCCCCTTTCAGCCGGACAAAGGATGTTTCCAGTTGGCTGCTCCATTCAAATGGAGGGCTCTGCTTCTTAGCCTGCTTTGGCTGGCCCACCAGGAGATCTTGAAGGGGCGCTGCTATCTTGGTGAAACCATCAATGAACCTTCGGTAGTAGCCCACCAGTCCAAGGAACTGCCGCACCTCCTTCACTGTGGTGGGTCTTGGCCAGTCCTTGATTACAGTGACTTTCTCCGGATCAGGTGCCACACCTTCTGCGCTGACCACATGACCCAGGTACTGTACCTTTGGCTTCAAGAGGTGACATTTGGACGGCTTGATCTTCAGGCCATATTTCGACAAGGATTCAAACACTTCTGCTAAGTGCTTCAGGTGGTCCTCATAAGTCTTGGAGTAGACTATGACGTCATCCAGGTACAACAGCACGGTTTCAAAGTTGTGGTGGCCCAAGCAGCACTCCATCAACCTTTGGAATGTCCCTGGGGCGTTGCAGAGCCCGAATGGCATACAATTGAACTCACAGAGGCCCATTGGTGTCGTGAATGCAGTCTTCTCCTTGTCCGCCTCTGCCACGGGAACCTGCCAATACCCACTGGTGAGATCCAAGGTGGAGAAATAGTTAGCTGACTTTAAGGCTGTTAGTGACTCCTCTATTCTGGGCAGTGGATAAGCATCTTTATGTGTAATGCGGTTAATTTGCCTGTAATCTACACACATTCTCATCGTACCATCTTTTTTCTTTACGAGCACTAGTGGAGCTGCCCAGGGGCTACAACTATCTCTGATAACCCCAGCCTCCTTCATTTCCCGTAACATTTCCTTGGCACACTGATACTGTGCGGGGGGTACAGGGCGGTATCTCTCTTTAATGGGATGATGATCACCCGTGGGGATTTGATGTTTAACCCCTTTCACCTGCCCAAAATCTAGGGGGTGTTTGCTGAAGACCCGCTCGTACTCCTGTACTACCCGGTAAACCCCATGCTTTTGGTGCGAGGGGGTGGAGTCGGTGCCTACATGTAATTTTTGGCACCAGTCTTCCGGCTGCCCCTTGGAGCCATTGTCTTCCGCCTGGTCGGACGGGATCAAGGGTTCCACTGCTTTAATGGTATTGTTGCTGACAGTGTACAGTTTTGCTACAGTGGCGTACCGGGGCAATTTGGCCTCCTCCTCCCCACAATTCAAGACACGGACGGGCACTCTCCCCTTGCGGACGTCCGCTACCCCTCTGGCTATCAGGACTCCAGGCCTACTGTCTGAATACACCGGTTCTACCAAGGCATGGTAATCCTGACCCTTGAGGCCTATTGCTGCCCGACACCATATCAACATTTCACTTCTTGGGGGTATTACAATGGGGAGGGGGTCACTTACCCTCACACTGCCAATTTCTCCTCCGGCCAGCTCTACCTGCTGCCTCCTCATCAGGGCTCTGATCTCCCTCTGTAGGACACGCTGCTGCCCGGAGCTGGCAGTTTCAGACGCCTGTTGCAACAAAATTATCACTTCGGCAATACAATTTTCTATCACATTTGTACCAATGGTTAGCAGTGGGTCAGATTCTTTGCGATCAATATCTACAATTATCATCCCCTGACATGGCAATTCCACCCGCCCCACTTTAATGGTTACTTCTTTGTACCCAATTTGAGGTAAGGGCTGACCATTACTGGCCACAATTGTTAAATCATCATCTGGGCCATAGTCAATGTCTGAATCAGCCCAATATCTTTTGTACAGTTTGTGGGGGATGGTTGTTACCTGGGACCCCGTATCCAGGAGGGCATTCAAAGGGATCCCATCCAGCACAATGGGAAGGACCGGTCGTCCTCCCACATACTTGCTGCGGCTGGGGTTTGAGCCGGGCTTCCTTACACCTGGGGGTTGGCTCCTGGCCCCAGGCTCAGCCCATTTAAAGGACAGCGTCGTGCAATGTGGCCCGCCTGGTTGCAGTGGCGGCAGATCGGTTGTCCTGTTGAATCATACCGGTCTGTGTCTCTGCCTCGGGTCGGCGGAATCCTCCTCTGTCGCATCCATGGGACGTCCTCTGGGCTGGAGGCCAACTCGATTTTTGCAGGCGAGGGGGTCATTTGTAGAGACTGCACGGTCTTGGCAAGGGCAGCCACAGTCTTGGTCAGCTCCTGGAACTGCTGTCTGAGCTCTGCAGTGGGATCCTTATCCAGGGACTGCGCCTCAGCCCCTGCAGTGGCTCGTGTTGCAGGCACCACCCCGGGGTACGTGATAGCAAGAGGCCGGAGGGGTACTGGGTCATTCGGTGTAGATTCTCTCAGTACCCTGATGGCCTGGTCCTTAAACTTGGCAAAGTCCAGAGCAGGGTTCTGCAGGACCAGGATACGCAGCTGGGTCCTGTGGGCATCTGACAGGAGCCCCTCTATGAACTGCTCAGTTAGGAGTTTGTCTTCTTCACGTACACTCTCTGGATCCACCTGTTTAACTGCTTTCAGGGCCTCCTGCAAGTTTAAGGCATAGTCCCTTATGCTGTCTGTGGCCCGCTGCTTGCACCCAAAGAATCTCATCTTTATCTCTGCTGCGGTGCGGGTGTCAAACGTACTCTTTAGCTTGGCCAGTATCTGGGCTGCTGTCCCTTTATCTGTATCAGGCCAGGACTTCGCTTCACGCTGGGCTGCGCCGGCTAGCTGTCCCATTACTATGCCCACCTTCTGGCTCTCAGTCAGCGGATACACCCGGAATAAGCTGTGCAGGCTTTCTCTGAAGTCACTCAAGGTATGGGACTCCCCGGAGTACTGCGGCAGCCATTCTGCTCCCGGTATGTACGGCATGGTGATCGGCATTACCGGCGCTACAGTGGGGGCCGGGGCGACGGTGACTGGGACTGCTTCGGCCGGTGCTGCGGCGCCTTGGGCGATGGCAGCCACCTGCTCTCCCTCTGAGTCGGACATCTTCCTCCCCCTTAGTGAACCTTACCAGGCTCCGTTCACTTTTCAAATTTCCTTCTGGGTCGCGCGGGGTTAACAGCGCTCTGCTCTGATGGCGCGCTCCCTTCGCGCTCTTTTTCAGGCACGCCCCCCTTCTTCCTGCGCTCGGCGAGGCTAATGGCGGCGGCGGTTTACAGACAGTACACAGTCTTTTAAGCACAATTCCTGCAGGCGCACAGTACCCGGTGTGACCGGGCACGAAATCCTGTTCGTGACGCCAAAAGTTGACTCGCCCACCCCAGGGCTATGGGACACCCGGTGCCGGACTAGTCCGGTGGTAGTCAGTGGTGGCTGGGCCCGGCTCCGTGGCCCTGGTGGGTGTCAGTTGAATATGTGGCGGATGACTTTAAGTTTGTATTCGTGACGCCACCTGTGGTCTGCGGCTATTAAGCCGCCGCTGCTGTGTGAGGCCACCGGGATGATGTTATAGCAGCAATGGTGGTACTGCTCCCCACAGGTGGAGCAATGCCCGGGGCACAGTTGGTGCTTGTGGAAGTCTATGGTGCTGTGTGACTAACACGGTGCAGGGCCGACAAGCAATGAAAGAAACAGGCACAAACAGTAGTCTCTTTACCTTCTCCTCTTTTACTCGGCAGAAACTTAGTCCAGGGAGACCGTCACAGATGGTAAAGATGATCCGGCCGGCCTGGAAGTGCCTGGGGTGATCTTTGGCCAGTTGAGTATGAGGCCTACTCCTTAATCTTTCTCTGCTGTTTTAGGACACTGCACTTTAGGTTTGCAATTGCCCTCTTGCTGCTGGGACTTGTTGTTCGTCCCCTTTTCTGTGTGGTAGACTGCGCAGGCCCTCTCTGGTGCTTCTCTGCTGGAGCCCACACCAGGCCCTTGGGATGCAGTTGTACCTTCAGATTGCTTCTGGGACAGGGGGCTTGCAGCTCTCCTGCCCTCCGGATTCAGCTACCAGGGATGGATTTTATGCCCTGGCAACTACAGACTCCGATGTCCGAGTCTCTGCTGTGCCTCTCTGCTCCCCTTGCTTCACTGGGCCAAGCTATCCAAGCTCTAGGCCCCAGTTTCACAAGGCAGCACTACCCTGCGTCTGCACTCTTTCACTCCTGTCTCCAGACTAACTACCACTTCCTCCTTCCAGCCAGACTTAAGGAATGCTCCCTGAAGTTCCAGGTTCAGAGCTCCCCCTGCTGGCCGGAGGGAGAACTGTGTTGAGTGTTAACTTACTGGCCAATAGATCTCCCAATTACCTCCAGGCTCAGCATTAACCCTTTTGGGAGGGCAATGCTGGTGTGGCGACCAGGTCCTGGGGCGCCACACTTGAGTTCTCCTTCCCTTTCCTGACAGGGAGAGCACTGAAGCTGCACGCTGCCCCGTCTTGCCCGCACCCATTCGCCCCGCTTTGAATGATGCGACAGCTGCACGCCTGCCCTGTCTCCGAGGCTACACAGCGCCGCCATCTCTGTTAACTATTCCCTATTTCCCACCCTGTCCTTTTAGTAACATGGCAGCTGCACACCCACCTTGGCAGGTACGCAGTGCCTTAGCTCCTTTCCGGCCTGTGGGTCCTATAAGTTTCCCTTTCCTGCCCCATCCCCCTCCTGACCGGAGTGCTTTTCCTCTCACTATGGGAGGTCAGGCTGCAGCAGCACCTGTAACACTGAGCTGCCTGCTGCTTAGTCACAGGAGCAGCAGCATCTCCTATTGTAAGCAAGGCTCCCCCCTCCCTTTCCCCCCCCTTGCCAGTTTATGCTGCTCTGTCCTTAGTCACTGGAACATTTCACCAGACACAAGCTCACCTCTGCCCCCTCCCCCCTGCACTGCCTGCTGACGCTGCTCTGCCTCAGTCACTGGAACATTTCACCAGACACAAGCTCACCCTGCCCCCTCCCCCTGCACTGCCTGCTGACGCTGCTCTGCCTCAGGCACTGGCACATTTCACCAGACACAAGCTCACCCTGCCCCCTCCCCCTGCACTGCCTGCTGACGCTGCTCTGCCTGTCACTGGCACATTTCACCAGACACAAGCTCACCCTGCCCCCTCCCCCTGCACTGCCTGCTGACGCTGCTCTGCCTGTCACTGGCACATTTCACCAGACACAAGCTCACCTCTGCCCCCTCCCCCTGCACTGCCTGCTGACGCTGCTCTGCCTGTCACTGGCACATTTCACCAGACACAAGCTCACCTCTGCCCCCTCCCCCTGCACTGCCTGCTGACGCTGCTCTGCCTCAGTCACTGGCACATTTCACCAGACACAAGCTCACCTCTGCCCCCCTCCCCCTGCACTGCCTGCTGACGCTGCTCTGCCTCAGTCACTGGCACATTTCACCAGACACAAGCTCCACC